>NW_003315855.1:0-531509 GCF_000151355.1 Fusarium vanettenii 77-13-4 | reverse complement strand
CTAATTATTCTCCTTAATAAATCTATTAATAAGTTTCTTAAAAGTAATTATTATATCCTTATTATATAAGAAATAAATAATTATTATTTTTTTTATTTTAATTACTTTATTTATTATTATAATTATATTTTTAAGATTTTTATTTATAATATTAGCTTTATAATTATTTATTTAAATAATAATTTCTTATTTATATCTTAAGGGGATTAATTTTATAATATAAATAATTATAAAAATAAGTAATATATTAATTAATAATATTATAATTATTATATAACTTAGGTTATTTTTTTATTATATTTATTAATTTTAGTTTTTATTAATTTATTTTTTTATTATTTCTTTAATTACCTTTTTAATATTATTATATTTAATTATCTTTTTAATTAGTTTTTATTCTTATTATATATATTTTATAAATATATTAATAGAGCCTTAAAGGATAATTTATATTATAAGGATAATATCCCTTTAAACTAAGATTATAATTTTATTAAATATTTTTATTTCTTTTTTATTTTTAAATTAATATTTTTTTTTTAATATATTAAGTATTATTAATAAGTAAAGGCGCTATATATATAATATATCTATAGCTTAAGTAATAAATACTTTATTTTAATCTTTTTATTTTTTTATTAATAATTATTAATTCCTTTTATGCCGCGTTAATAATATATATGCCTTTTATTATTATTACTAAGGTATTTATATTTATTAAATCGCGTCTTATTATTTATTTTAATTTTAATTATATTATGATTAAGATATCTCAATTTCCTTTTTTTCTCTAATTAATAATAATTCTATTATAAGATTATTTTTTATTTTTATAATTAAGAAATTAATTAAAAATAAAAAAAATTAAAAATTAAAAATTAAAAAAAAGAATTAGAAATTAATAAGAACCTTTTTAATTAATTAAAAAGATAAATTACCTTAAAATTAATATAATAATTATTTATAATTATATAATAATTAATTAAAAATAGCTTAATTAAAGCTTTCTAGATATATTAATTTTAAATAGATCTTAGTAGGTTATATAGGGTAGCTAAGAATTAGTAAAAATACATATAATATAGAGTAATATATTTAATAGCTATAAATAATTTTTATATTATATAAGTACTAATTTTAATTAAGTTAGAGCTAAAATAAGTAACTTTTTAATAGAAAGTACTTTAAAAAGCTTAATTAAAATATTCTAATATTATAGCTTTAAAATAAATCATAGTGCCTTATATAAGGTAGCTAAGAATAAGTAAAAGTACTAATAATATAGGGTAATATACTTAGTAGCTATAAGTATTTTATATATTATATAAGTATTAATTTTAGCTAAGCTATACTTAAAATAAATAAATCTTTAATTAAAAGCTTTATCTTATTAGTAAAGCTTCTTAATTTAATTATAATTAAAAATTAATAAAAACGTTAGTTATTAGTTAATTAAATATAATAATATATAATTATATAAAATATAATTTATAATTCTTATTAATATTAATATCTTTTATAATATTATTATTAGATTTTATTTTACTTAAAAAGGGACTTAAATTAATAAGATTTATTATATAATATATAACTTATTATATAATTAATTATATAACCCCTACTCTTATCCTCTAGGTTATATATATACCTCGCTAGGCCTTACCTTATAGTATAGATTAGTAATTATCTTAGTTAATTAGGGTTAATTATATAACTTAATTTATATAATCTAAAGGCTAGGTTATTATTATATATACTCCCTCGGTAGGGTTAGGGCTCGGGGCTTAGGTTAATTAGCTATAAGGTAAGTTAGTAGCTAGGTAGGTCTTATAGCGGTAATTAATAATTTTAATAGTAATTTTAACTAGGGTTATTAATAAATTAATAGCTATAATAATATAGTAACTAAAGGGCTCTATTTTATATATAGGTTATAGGTTTAATTCCTAGCCTATATAACTTTTTATAAAGTTATATAAGGTAGGGGAAAAGGGTCCTCTAACTAGGCTCAAACTAATAGCTTCCTTCTTACAAAGGTAACTATAACTAAGATGTAGGAATTACTATACTATGGAGGTAAAAAATTATTAATATTTTATATTTATTTAAAGAAATTAATTCTTAGAATTAATATTAAAATTTTATAAACTTAAAAAGTATTAATATTAAGGCTTAATATTAAATTAAAACTTAATAATAAATAAAAGTCTATAGGCTTAATTATTTATATTAATAATATTATTTTATATATAATTTAATTTATAATACTTATAATAATAATCTTTTTTTAATAATATTATAAAAATCTTTTTATAATAATTTTAATATAATATTATTTAATAATATAAATAAATTATTAAAAGATATTTTATTATTTTATTTTATTTCTTTATATATAATCTTACTATAGGTTTTTATTTGCTCTTAAGTAATCCTCTACTATATTAGGCCTAGACCTAGATCATAGCGTTACTCTGCAGTATTAGCTTGCCTTAGCGCGTAGTCAGCCGTACCATATCGGAAGTCCCTTTCATTTCCTCCTGATATACGGGCAGCCCCTCCCCTCACTTAAATCTTGGCTTTCTCTTAACGTCTTGGCTTTTCCTTCCTTGTCTCACCCACTCTCCTTCCTTCTGCACCCATCGCGTCAATTTGTGCATCAACGCTCGGTAGGCACTCCGATCTCCACTGTTTCCTTCACCTTTCTACTTCGCCATGAGAGACTGACTGACTCTCCCAGTTTCACAGAGATCGCGTCCCCTAACGCAGTCGTCGACGCCGTGAACCGTTGAGCACGATGCAGGCCACCACCGCCACGGTCCAGGCGACCGAAGACAAGACTCAGCCGGCCCAAAATGTGAAACCTCTTCAATCGCCCGGACTCAACGTCCCATCCTACCCACAATCGCCTCCTTCGCCAAGCGTCCATACCCGCCCGCATCTCTTTCATCGCACTCCCGAGCCCGATGACAGCTACTTCACCGGTCCGCGAAACCTTCAGAGCCATTCGAAATGGCCGCTGGTCATGCAACTCCACGGGTCCATCATCCCCAAACTGATGGTACCGCTCCTTCTCATCGCAGCTTGGTCGACCCTGATTACCGTCATCTCCATGAGGGTCAAACCCATCAACGTTAACTCCGTTCTTCTCACCATTCTTGGTTTTGTCGTCGGTCTGTGCCTCTCTTTCCGCGGGTCCACCGCATACGAACGTTACGCCGAAGGCCGTCGTTATTGGGGAAGCCTCACCTTGGCATCGCAAACCCTTGGTCGTATCTTCTGGATTCATACCGTTGAGCCTGCTGGCCAGGACTCTCGGGAGATCCTCCTCAAGAAGATTGGGGCCATGAATCTTATCGTGGCCTTTGCGATGGCTCTCAAGCACCAGCTCCGCTTCGAACCCTGTGACACCCAACCCGATATCCAGCCCTACATCGCGTCTCTCGATACCTTCATTGTCGCCAATGGCAACGACACTCCACCCGAGGCTCGCGTCAGCCGGTCCAAGACAATGTACCACTCAGCTGGCGAGTACCTGGGTATTCCCTTTGCCACCAGCAATCCCCGGAAGGCTGTTAAGAAGGCCGAACAACACCAGGGAAATCTGCCTCTCGAAATCCTCAACCACCTAGCTGTCACTCTGGACACAATGGTCCGCAACAAGCAGCTGCCTGTTCTCATGCAACAGACCCTCGCGTACAATCATCTGACCATGCTCAACGACGCCATGACAGGCTGTGAGAGAGTCCTCAACACCCCACTACCCATCGCCTATACAATCGCTATCAGCCAAATCACTTTCATTTATGTCATTCTTCTTCCATTCCAACTGACGGGTAAGCTTGAGTGGATCGCCATCCCGGCCTCCATCGCTGCCGCCTATATCATCCTTGGTCTGCTCTTTATTGGCCAAGAGATCGAAAACCCTTTTGGCCATGATGTGAACGACTTGCCGCTCGAGACGTACTGCGATCAGATCGCCGCGGATATGGACCTCATCGCCTCTTTCGACACTCGCCAGTCAGACTCTTTCCTCCTGAGCAAAGACAGTTTGCCCCTGCACCCGGTCAGTGGTTCTTCCCCAGATGTGTGGATGGACCGAAACGTCGACAAGCTTCGACAAGTCATCAAGGAAAAGCCGCGCACTATTTTCGAATGGCGACATGGACGTGGGCGCAAGGGAGAAGATGGTACCAAGCAAGCCTAGAAGAGTGGAGGGCATGGCGGCATCGTCGGGATCATTTATCTTAGTGGAAGTTTCACCTAGTCCAAATTTCGCATCTATACAACACATCAATACCTGGAGAAAAGAGTCTCTCAACATTACTAGAAAAGTTTAGCATAGTTTAGCATGGAGTTGAGAGAAGCAGGAAGGCACTGTTAATCAGATGAACCCTTATCGTTTACCTTGTGTCTCCAAACGTCAAGCTAGAACCCTCGTTTAAATCGATGCCTGGGCCATTTTCACGGCTTGAATCCCAACAGCTCTTGGCGCTTGTCAAGGGGTTCAAGCCAATAGGGTTTGCACATTTCACAACGTGCTCGTGGTCCAAACCGTCGTGTACCCATTCGTTACTTCTTGTACGATGACTCATTCTACTCCTTGCTGGTGTCACGAGTTGCTGTCAAGTTCCCACTAAGATGGACCCTCCCTGCTTGCACCTAATACAACAAGGTGATATCTCAAATGACGGCATAGGCTTGTTTCTTGGACAGCTCCACGGCTATCAAGATTGCAAGAGCCAATAGAAGATTACTGTTGAGGCGGTGAGAGAGACATGCCCCCTTTCACAATGTAGAATGGGACTACGCCTAGATCAGATCTCGCTCGCTACGATGTTCTCCCCGTGTTCGATGACAATAAGGCCCATTCATTAAGTAGTAGTCACGAAGTTTGAGATTTGAAGCCCATCGCCTAAGCCCAGTTGTGTGTATCTTGCCAGGTATTAAGTCTATTGAACATTTTGTCTTCGCCGCGACGGCCCATCTAATTAGTCTAACACATGGTATTATACAGTCGTTTCCAGAGGGGCCAGCCTTTTCTTGCCTCCGCCTCGTCTTCATTCCAAGTCTGTAGATATCTCCGACCCGTATCAACATCCATGTCCTTATCACGCACAAGCTTTGTACGACACCAAAGCTTGTGACCTAGGTAAAAGGCAAAGATTATGGGTACCGTAAGGACTTGCATGAAAAAAGTCTTAACCCTCTCTTGCGTGGAGGGTTCTCCATCTTCAAGCGGAATCGGGGATGCCGCAACCCAGAATTGCAAAACCAGCACCATTCCATAGGACGCAAGCGCGACCCAAGATCCCCATACGCCGACTTGAGAGCGGAATGCCAACTGCGAGAGGTTATATCCAGATAGTTCCCAAGCTTTCCGGAAGCGGATGTGGCAGAGGCAGATGCTAGCCCAGGTGAAGAGGGTGCTGAGCCCACTGATGGCAAGAAGCCAGTTGAAGATTTCGGTATGGATGTCGGTATCGGCGAGAAATGCAAGCAGGCCAACGACACAAGCAAAGATGATGGCAGCCAGCGGGCGGCCACGACGATCGATGTAGGTGAAGATCTTCGGTGCCAAAGACTGCTCTGCCAATGCAGTCAGGGTGCGGGACGAGGCATACACAGCGGTATTGCCAACGCTGATGAGAGCTACAAGAATGACGCCGTTCATAACACTCGGAAGCACCGTCTGACCACCGCTCTCGATAGCAATGACAAAAGGACTAGCCACGGCGTCGGAGCCAAACTTGGCCCCCAGTAGCCGGGGTTGGTTATACGGCACCAACAAGCCGATAAGTAGGATCGAGGTGATGTAGAAGATGCTGATTCGCCAAAACACTTGCTTGACGGCTGCCGGCAATGATTTTCGGGGGTTTGCTGTTTCGGCTGCGGCGAGTCCAACCATTTCCGTGCCAGCAAAGGAAAAGGTTGCCGTGACCAGAACGCTGGCGAAGCCTTTGAAGCCATGGTGGAAAGCTCCAGGGTTTGACCAGTATTGGAACCCGATGTAGCCGCTGTCTGGATGACCCATGACGTTGATGATGATACCGAGAAGGCTGGATCACGTTAGAACTGGTCTCCTTTCTGGCTTTCCGTAAAGGGGGAGTTGGGCTCTCTTACATAAATCCTAGAATGGCTATCACCTTTACCGTGGAAAAGATGAATTCTGCCTCGCCATATCCTCGCACACCAAGCAGATTGATGCCAGCGATGCAGACGAGGAACATGGCAACAAATATCGACTTGCTGGGCTCCGGATTCCAGTACATAGTAGTGAAGGCACCCGCAATGATTTCAAGCGGTAACACGATGAGGTACTGAAGGGTATAGCTTCACGTGGTGTCAGTGGTTATTGTTTACTTCAGGTGGCCCCCAATGAGGGTTGAAGGCCGACGGGACACTTACTTCCACCCCATCGCAAAACCCCAAGATGGATCCAAGAAACGAGTCGAGTAATTGGCGAAGGATCCGCCAACCGGAAAGGCCACGGAAAGCTCACCCAGAGCCTGCATCGTGAAGAACTGCATGACGCCCATGATGACAAAGGCAAGCAAGAGAGAGGCTGGACCACCACGATAGAGGGCTACTCCCGACGCAACGAATAGACCAGTTCCTATAATGGAGTTAGTTGTCGTCAATACGTGAAGACTAGATGTCATCGAGGGCGACGCCAACACCGGATGAGGCAGTTGAGTTGAAGGGTCCACATACCAATTGAACCACCAAAGGCAATCATCTGCAGATGACGATTCTTGAGTTCCCGGGCCAATTGCGTGTTGGCAGACTTGTAGTTGGCCCTTCGAAGACTGAAGAACCGCCCATGAGGACCATGGGCTGTGCCGTGGCTGCTCAGGCTCATGCCATCATCAGAGCGGTTAGAAGCTGGACCAAAGCTGTGCAGCAAACGATTGAAGGCCCCCGTTGGCTCCGGGACCGGCTTCTCCGGCTCGCTAATGGTGACGGCGAAGCTGTTTTCGACGAGGATGACTGGCTTCTGAGGCGGTGGCGGTATCGCTTGCATCTCAATCTCTCGTTGGTAGGCCATGGTTGAAGGCATACCCTGAGGTTGAGCGATGCTCAACTCTCGATCTGTTCTCACCTCGCTCGTGGGTTAGTTGGTTGGGCTGGCTGTCAATTGACGACGAGTGGCCAAATCTCCCAAGGGCGTCGCAGCCTTTTCACGGGCAGGGGATTCCCCAGCACATCACAGCACGTGCCGGCGCTAACCTGAATCGCTTGAGCCCCTGTCTCCACGTCCGTTCGCGGGACGACGATTCCGCTGCCAAGAGACGCCGCCTCATTCCTTATCAGCAAGCGAGTGCTTCGAATGTCGTCTTGGGAGGGTGGTCTCGCGGGATCTAGATGCCTTCGAAGCTTCCTTCCGTGCAACTGCCATACAGGAGAATCATGCTTCATCAACAGAAGCGATTCATGCCATGTCCTCGATTCGTTAAGGCGCGCCACATGGCGTCGCCAGCTGATACGATTGGCAATGAGCTAAACAAGCCGCAATGCATGGTCCAAACTCTAAATAGCCCGACTTGCCCCCTTAACTAACTTGTTGTAGAAAGGTTGAGACGGAGTTCCAACCGAGACTGTGGCACAGATTTTCCGATTGACGGACGGTTCTCAGACCAACTGTTCCCCGGACGAGCTGTTGCAGGAATCGGTTCCAACTCTCGGTACCGGACGAAACCAGGAGATAAGGCCAAGGGGCCGTTGAAATTGCTGGTTGCTTGTCATGACTCTTGTTGCCTCTACCGAAGCCAATTGTGCGGGGCATTGGTGGAGGTGGAGGGACCGTGCGGGAACCTTTGCCTGAGTTTCAAGGCATCGCTTGGGGAGTCGGACAGCTTCTGCGACTGAATCCCTGTCCATGGTCGTTAAATAGTACATAAGATTGCCTGATGTGATCACGAAAACTCAAGTACTCCTTAGCAGGAACGTTTAAGATTTCCTTCAACATGGTTCCACGACTGCCCTGCTGAACAAGCCGGGCTCGGCGGTTTGCTTCATCTCCGCCATCTCCACCAAGACAGGCAAGCAAACGGGAAGCCATGTGGCAATTGCCCCGTACCCAAGCCACTCAGGAACGATCTCGGACGTGACGCAAGTTGGTCAAAGGGTTCGAATGGGCCTGGGGCGGGGGCTTTGACCCAACACCATCAACTGGATATTCTGTAATCAAGGGATGGTTAGTAGAAGATGCCTGTCATGCTCGAGCTATCGACCTTGGGCTTTGTTTCATGACCAATCTCTAATGACCATAGGACTTGGGTAACTTCTTGGCCATCTCCCCAGATGTCAGTCATCTGTCGCGGAACCGTGTCGAGCCCCGAAAGCTTCGGTGGCGATGCCAAGATCAAGCATCACCCCCATGGGGGCCGTGCGACGCCCTCCTTGAGATGTCACTTGCCTAAAAGGCTCTTTGAGAGCTGTGGGGGTAGGGGGAGGTTCTCGGACGAACCTTGAGATGTCACATCATGCAAAGTGTTGACATGGTTGAGACACAGTCGTCAGTTCTAAGATGACAAATTCACAATGTGAGGTCGAACAGACAATGTTATTACCGAGTGTGTTTGAGCTAAAGTTCCATTGTCTCTATTTATGCAACTGTCTCAACCAACTTCTTCTCAAATATCTTGTAATCAGTGGGCCCTGAAAGAATCTTGGCCAGTTCAGGGTAGTCCTCGTCAAAACTGCCAAGCTTGACAACCTTGTAACCTAGTCGTTGGTACCACGCCTGCATCCTCTCCTTTCCAGCATGATGAAAGGTTTTCGGCACCAGTACTTCCAATTGCATGATCGTGCATCCGTTCCTGCGGCATTCTGCTTCCGCAAACATGGCTAGCTGCCGCCCTAGCCCAGTGCCTTGATGCTTGGCATCCAGTGCCAGCATGCCGAACTCGCCTCGGCCGGGCCCGAGCAACTTGATGCACACGCAGCCAATAGGGTGGCCGGAATCCTCGAGGTACGCAACTGCAAGCTGCCTGTTGCGGATGAATTGGGTGATTTCGGTAGGAGAAGTGCGTTGGTAATTAGGTAAGAAGATATCCCTTTCGGCCTCTGTATAGGCTGCATTGACAATACTGGCTACTGTCGCGGCAAAGGACTCATCGTCGGCGTGCGAGGAGGGCGGGATCTTGATGACGATCGAAACCTGCGACTCGTTGGCTGCTTTGTCTCCCATCTTGGCTCGCGCGATAACTTCAGTTTCTAAGGACGCCGTACTCTAATACATATGACTGAAACAAGTTTATAACAAAATAACGCAGATTGAGGATTAAAAGAGTACGGTGTTGTTCACAGTTTGAGAGACTCGTCTTACTAAGAAAATCAAGGCTCGGATATACGAATATCCCATTGTGACTAACCACTCTCATTGCATCTTCTAGATGCATTACGAACTTTAAACCGCTTAAGAGACATTGTGGTCTTAATGGGAAGTTATAACCCAGTTAGCATGACTAAGATTTAGATCCTTGTGTAACCTTCAACGGAATGTCCGAGAAGGGAATGCAACAGATAAAAGGATCTTCCACTTTGAATAGCGTCAGGAGTCATGGATATAACGATTATATCAATTCAACTGGGCCTAGTCGCGGCATAGATGCTAATCCCAGGACCGTTGTACGCGCCGGACCCATCAGCAGTGAGTGACACTGGCTTTTTTGATCTCGTGCCAATAACATAGCAGGTCTTGTATCGAAGCCCCTTCATGCTTCGGGTGATAAAGTGGTCGCGACCATCGGGCGCTAAAGTCTTACCCGGAATCACCAGGGGAGGTGGTCATGGTAGATCCTCAAGCATAGGTTTCCGCACAACTTGACCACCCTAGTGTTGGGCGTAGATCATTGAATACTATTGACAGATCAACCGAGTTACATACAATTCGCTAAATACTGAAAAGGTGGTGTAGGGTGGCATGTTTCGTTCTTGAACCACACACACCACCTTTGTACGGCTCCGTCAACGCGTAGACCAGGGTTGAGATGCAACTGCGCGGCAGCTCGCCTCTCGTTAGGCTGTCCACTATATTTCTGAGCAGTGGATCATTGAGTATCCTCCTATATAATTGGACAAGACCTTTTGTTAGATGTGATCAAAGCCAGAGTCTATGGTGCCATGACCTGACGCGGCAGGACAGGACCTAGGGGACCATTTTTTGTCCAGCCCCTTCCATTCTCACGTACACAAAGGGAGCTCCAGACTCAGTAGTAACGCACGCGACCAGAATCTTGGAGACGTCTTGGCAGGGCCACCCTCGATGCGATTGGCCGGCCACGTGCGAGTGTCTGCTCGTGCGGCATAAGATACTATGAGGCCCCCCCTCCCTGAAACATGGCGCTGTTGCGATTTGTCTATAGACCAATTTCTTTACGAGGTTTATTCATTGAATGCAGATGAAAGAAATTATGAGAAGTCAGGCCATCTGGTCTTGCAAGTTGCAATAAAGCTCTCCCCTTCTCTTTGCCCTCGCACATAGGTTGGCCGGATCTCGGCCGGGAGCATCGCTGTAGGATCTTATCATCGGGCGATCTCCCGAACTGCTGTTGGTCGTTGACATAGAGTTCCACATGGGATTCATTGAAATTGCAATTGACTTCAAGCCGCACTACCTCCCCTGAAAACGGTCGGCACTCCACCTCGACGCTCCCACGCGAAGTTGCTGAGAACGAAAAGCATATGGTAACATGTGTTAAGCGAGGGGCCGATGCGCCTGAGTTATGAGAAAGAATGACATGAAAGGCTGGGGTGCTAGCAAACACAATCATAGTGGTACGATTCTGGTATCACTTGGATAGAAACAACACTCGTCTTCACACAGCTTGACTTCATTCTGTACCATAACTCCGATCCTCGGACTTTCCCGTGATATCAGAAGCAAATATGCGAGCAAAGCCCCGAAACTTAGCTACGCTTAGTTGATTCGCATAGCATTTTAGTTCGTCGGACTGAGAAGTCTAGAAGCTCAGGTACCTGGTTGTCCATCTTGCTCGAACCATGTTGGAGGACATTGAGCTCACAGTACAGACTACCGGACTTTTTGCCCCATTTCAGAGAAGACCAGCTCTGTACCAGCTCTTATGGACCCGTAGGATGATTGCCATTGAGTTTGGACTCAACTCGTAAATTCTCATCTTGGGGAAATGATCTACAGCCGCCCTCAGGCCGTGGTTAACCGTCACGAAGAGAAGGGTCACCAAAACTATAATGTGCAAATTTTCAGGAGTGACGTCGAATAGCAGACCAAGGCGAGTATCCGAAGACAGGGTATCCCTGAGATGGACAGATGAACACACGGCATCGGTGAGCTCAATATCTCGCTCGCTAAAAGCTCTCGTCAAGCCTCTGATTGAAGATTACGTAGTCAACAAAGCGTCTAGACCGGCAGTGATGGTGTGGCGTCTAATACCCCTCAGACAACGTTTCAAAAAAAGTCATCGTGGGTTGTGCTCCAATGGCACCTCCCGTCCGGTTACATCCGCACGCGCCCTTACACGGCCCTGACTTAATAGCGAGAGCGTTAATCATCGTATCCCCTCAAACTACATGCCTCATACAACTGATATTTGAAATCAATTGACCATGTCTGACGAGACCCTACCATTCGGGACAACGGAAACCAATGCTGGATTGCCATTCTCGTGCGGGGACGCCATCCACGTCCCCCGCAAACTCTCTCGACAAGTGACTTTGCAAGGGGCTGACATGGCGGAGGAACCGAGCATCTCAACGTACCAGGGCCCAACATGCATGCACACTCGCGTTAAGCCGTGAGTAAGGCCGAGCGAACCGCCCAAGCCATGCATCTAGTTACTGAGAGCAGTGTACACGTGAAGATCGAGGCAGCATCAGGCCATGAGACTTGATGAAACCCGTCCAAGGGCAACTACGACTGCGGAGAGAGTTGTACTAGGTGCAGATGTGATTCATCGCTGACAATGCGGCGTCTCGCCATGACGCGGATCTCATGTCTGCTGTTTAGAGCAGGTCAAGGAGAATATCTATATCTATCTCCTCCTGTTGACTCAGAACTTCCAGGACACAAACAGCTCAGACACAGCTACTTGTCTATTCATTGCAACAATTACTCTAAAAATCCTTTTCCCAGCATTCACTACCGCCAACATGGGTGACCTTCGTTTCTCTTCCTCTTCCTCTGGTTCTCAGGACAACAGGACCTTCAACATCGACCCCTACACTTTGGTCGAGGCCCTTCTCGGCCAGAAGCTCGAGAAGCCCTCGGATGGCCTTCAGGCCGACTATGAAGAGGTTCCCAAGGTGACTCCCATGTCCTCAGGACGTGGCAACAAGATTCACCCCGACTCTCCTCCCAAGGACATCAACGTCGGAGCCGTCAACCCTTATGCTCTCTGCGAGGCTCTCATTGGCCGCAAGATCGACAAATACTCGCCCACTTCGGCCACCATCCTGTCCAATGTCTTGCAGACGGACTACGATGAGCTCTTCGACATGAAGCACAACTCTGTGCTCTTTGCCGGACTCAAGCTCGATGAGAAGGACCGCAAGGCGGAGCGACTCAACGAGAAGGACATGAAGATCCTCAAGGAGCGTGATCTCATGACCCCTGATCTCTCCGAGATCGAGAGACTCGACGACCTCGAGCACCTCGGCCTCAAGGACTTTGCCAAGATGAGGGTCAAGATGGCCCGCATGCAGAACGGCAAGATGCATCTCGTCCTCAACGCCCACTCTATTGGCAGGACCGTGTCCAACCGCGACTTGACCATGACCATCAACGAGCTCGTCAGTGAGTACCGAAAGCAGGGCGGCCACTGGAGCCCTCCCAACGGTACCTGGCGCGACATGTATGACCGCCTGTTCCAGGACGTCAACAAGCGACTCATTGGTGATATCGCCATGTTCCGCCTGGGCGAGGAGAGAATCGCCATGCACGGCTTTGACGACCCCACTCAGGGCTGCTCCAGCAACAGCTGGCTGATTGCCGCTCTCTTCTCCGTCTTCTGGGCTGATCCCTCTTGCATCAACCGGGCTACCAGGGTCCACCACGACCAGAACCAGAAGAGGAAGCTCGCCATCAAGTTCCACGACAAGGGCGGACACAACAACTCCAAGACCGAGACTGTTGAGGTCAACTACGAAATCCCCATCAACAACTCGAACAACGAGCCCATCTACTGCCGCTCCAGCGACGGTGCCGATATCTGGCCTTCCCTGTACGAGAAGGCCTTTGCCAAGTGGATCACTGGCAGCAACACTGAGCACCCCGATATCACCAAGACTCACTGTGGTGACCCCGTCAAGGCCATGGCCCAGATCAACGGCCAGGACCCCCACTACTTCCAGACTGAGAAGCACTCTGCCTGCAGCCTCCTTGGCCTTGTCCGTCAAAACTGCGTCAACTTCAAGACCATCAACCCCATGACCGCCTGGACCTACGCCACCGGCGACATGTACCAGGGCAGCAACATTGTGGCCAACCACGCCTACTCTGTCCTCGGCTACACCTTCAAGGGTGACAAGCAGTACATCGTCCTCCGCAACCCATGGGGTGTGACTGAGCCCCTCGGCCTCAACAGCTACCCCGACCTCCTTGAGCGTCTGACCCCTGATCAGTGGCACCCCGCTGCCATGCTCGACCACGGTGGTCTCTTTGCCCTTGAGGCCCGCGCTTTCAAGCACTGCTTTGCCTGGATCGGTATTGCCGACTAAGCGAGCACACCTTAACTGGTATTTCCGACCCTGAAAAGAGGCAGTCGATGACCCAAAATTCCACTTCGTTGTCTTCCGTCGACCCAACAAGCTGGACCAATCATTCGGGTTTTCCTTCAAAAAATATTTCTTGGTCATTTTATGTAACCACACTCCTTACTTATCCTTCTTGTTTGGTAGTCTGGGTTTGGTGGTTGGTTGTCGGGTGGGGTACTAGTCTGGTTCGCAATACAACCATGTTTGCACTTGCACATCATCGATCTGGCGATTTTCTCTGTTTGAAAGTGAATTCAGTACTCAAATACGTACACTTATGAGAATTGATGATATAGCGTTGTGCTTCAAGATGTGAGAAGTGATCTCGCCAGCCACAGCTGCTTAGTATTCCCCTCGGCGCCTCAACATGAAGCACTACCACAGTGAAGGCATTACTTGGAGAGTTCTGGTTATATGCATAAATGTATATGGGCATACTCTGGCTTGGATCTAATCGCGACAGATCTTGATACTGGCGGACACGTTCCTGAGTAAGTGGCTCCCAGCAGCTTCTGTCATAGAGCGGGGAAGAGGGAGTATATTGATCAACCATGGGCTTACCTTGTTGCCAGGTATCACCCGTGAGCCTCAGAATCGGTGTAAAATTCCAGCTTGTGGCTTTTGCGCCATGCATGTGGGTGTGCATTGGAGCCCAATCTTAGGGGAACTCCTTGTCGCGCACCAAGATTTCTCGCCATTTCGTCCATTTCTCTTGAAAGGTCGAATCCCACCCAACGAGCTTCGTAGTTCTAATGGATCAAGATAATGACTCGACCTTACTCTTGTGCTCATTATCATCACTGAGCCCATTCGGCTTCTCCGGACGCAGTCTGCTGCACTGTCAGCCACTAGCGTTATTCTCGACCTCAGCTCTCGGTTGGGCAACATTTTGAAGATTGCCTCCATTCTCGGATTGTTATTTGCTATCTACTTATTCTTCCTAGTCTTGGCGCTGCCTGATTGAGTATCAATTGCTTCTAGTTCGTAGCTGAATATCCACCTGTCAAACCTGTCAGACCTGTCAGATTGGTCCCGCCATGAATTCCCATGCCATCTTCCAATAGTGCATCGCTTCGCTAAACAGCCCTACCAGGGAGGGCTGCATTTGGCAGTTTCAGCTGCTTGGCGTACAGTTACAACAACAAAGCAGATATTTTGAGGCGGTATGTAAGTGGCAGTACAGGTTTTAAAAGTCGGGGTTGCCTAGTTCAAAGCCACTAGGCTTCATCATTTGTCTCAGCCAGAACGTTAAGTCAAGATGAGACCGTATTCTCTCATCCGGTACGCTTTAGCGGCGACATTTCTTTCTTTCGCATCTGCAGCATCCACAGCGTCGACTTGCTTTTCGGCCAACAAGATAGCGGCTCAGTTGGGCCCCATGCTGTCTGCTGATGCTGAGATTTACATCCCGAACCAAGCAGACTTTCTCGATGCAAGTCTGAGGTGGTCCAAGTTTGCTGCTCCATCGTATGCGGCATACGTTAAAGTGGCTAGCGAAGAGGATATTCAGGCAATTGTATGCTACAGCAGCTCTTGGTTCTCTCCCGCTACCCGCCCTCTGCCTTTGAGGGGAACCATTGTGCCAAAATTGGGCACGAAGTGTTGAGTCGATTTATTACGGAGCCTCTTGTTAACTTGTAGATTTTGACAGGTTCGATATGCCAACAAGAAGGACATCCCTTTCCTGGCTGTCTCTGGAGGCCATGGTTGGACGTCACAACTGCAAAGAATGCAACATGGTATTGGAATATCTACTCAGAAGCTCAACACCATGAAGTTATCAAAAGATGGCAAGACAGTCAGTCTCGGCGGAGGAGTTAAGAGCGGGCAGGTTGAAAGGTTTCTTTCTGCCCAAGGCAAACGTTCAGGTGAGTACACTACTTCTGATCCAGGCCCTATCAATTCATTATGTGTACTGACTTTTGATCTCCACATCAAGTGACCGGTGTCTGCGAGTGCACAGGCCTCATGGGTGTTGCACTTGGAGGCGGCCATGGCACCCTACAAGGACACTACGGCCTGCTTGCTGACCAGATTGTCGCTGCTCGCGTTGTGCTAGCTAACGGGAAAGTTGTCACTGTCTCCAAAAAGAAGAATTCTGATCTCTTCTGGGCTCTCCGAGGAGCCGGCCACAACTTTGGGATTGTTACAGAAGTCACTTACAAGGTGTACGACGCTCCTGCTGAAGACAACTGGCTTGTCAAGACCTTCATCTACCTCCCTGATCAGATCGGAGCTTTCTATGAAATTGCGAACAAAGCCATCGCAAACGGGTATGGCGTTAATCGACAGCCAGCAGGCATGCTTGTCGCCTCCCTGTACACCGTCGTTCCTGATGTCGACCCCAATACGGTATGTGAGACTGTGTCTTTTTTCACCGGCCGACTCGCACTCGCAAGAAAGCCCCACGAACAATACTTGATCATCATCATCGCTGACAGAGCTCCAATAGCCAGTACTACTCTTTCTCATGGTGTACGATGGCTCAGAGAAAGAGATGGCACCACACGCCAAACCTTATCTAGACCTCAAGCCAGTTTTCAACAGCACCCAGGAGATCTCCTACGGTGAGATCTCTGCAGTCTTTGCGTTTGACGATAGTTCCGTCGCATGTCAGAAAGGCATCCGCACACAGGGCTACTCCCTAAACCTCCAGAAGTATCATGTCCCGACTCAGCGCGCTGTATATGATGAATTCAGCAAATTCATAATCAAGAACCCCGATTTCAAGCGCAGCTATGTCATCTTCGAGGGGTATCCTCTTCAAGGTGTCCGGGCAATTGACGCATCGACTACTGCGGTGGCAGATCGAGAGAGAAACATTATTGCGTAAGTCGGTGGTCGCAAAAGGAGACGCAGTATGACCCTGTTCTAACAAATCATCAATAGTCTTTTTTCTCTTCTCTATTCGTCACCCAAGAATGACAAAATTGCCACGAAAATTGGCACAAAAGTCAGGGGCTTGTTGCACAAGGGGACCAGCGAGAGCGACATGAGTGTTTACATCGGATATGCAAGGGGCACCGAGACTGCCCAACAGGTGTATGGAAGCGATGGTGTCCGTTTGGGGAAGCTGAGAGGTTTAAAACAGAAGTATGACCCCCACGGAAGATTCAGGTTCTATGCGCGTATAGAGTGAAGGACCCTGCAGCTCCCGTCGGCTTTCGTATTGGGTGCGAATTAAAGTTTAAGGGACACTCAGGGGTTTTATTCTTCATCTCTACACCATGAAGAGCGCACGGTTGTAGGTCAAAGGAGTCATGGAAATGGGATGAAGACTGGGGAATAGACCAACTCTCAAGTCGGCTATTTGTTTAGCCAGATGGCTCTGTCTTCATAGGTGGTCTTCAAGCGGTTGATAGCATTGGATGGCATGATTTAGTGTTTATCACGGAGGTTGCAATTGAGCACAGAGCCATAAAGAAATTTACCACCACTAAACTGTTTTCCTACAAGCAAGGTAGAGAGGTATCCCCACCGATTGTTACCCTACGGAGAGCAAAGAAAGCCCGGCTAAGGCGTCATTAGAGTCAAGATGACTGCTTAGTTCAAAAAAGCCTCAAGCTTGCAATACCCGCGCGGCTCCTCACCTGTTTCCTCTAGTTACCTAGCTTATTGGTTGTTTCACATCAAGCATAAGATCAAGGACAAATTCCCTCCGTGGTTCGAGCCCACCAAGGATTGCCAGTTTGCCACCAATGCTTAGAAGTCAGCGCTTGAAACAAGGCAAATGTCATGTTTATGAAAGAATTTTGTAAGCAAGGCGCATTGTACCTGTGCACTCGAGCCAATTCAAGGAAGAAGCACTGTTATTCTAGGCCAAACACAGTATCTTAAGCCGTTGTCTAATTATTGTGATACATGCCAGGCCTGGAGATCCACACCTTCGGCCAACGCCGAACCGGCATTCGTCCTGCCCAGAAACACAGCCTACGATGGTTGCATTGACGCGTTTAAACCAAGCGGGTCATCCCGCTCGGCTGTCGTAGATCTTACGCGGCAGCTTATTGATCACCATTGCCAAGGCAAACAGCTTTGCCTGATATCCCTTTAGATGCTTGGCAAAGGTCAGCGGTGTAAGTCAGAATAAAAGAGCAATGTCGTCGCCATTTGGTACCATTGAACACTCATCATTTTGTTCTCAATCAGGAGTTCATTTAGTCATTCATCATGATTCGCTCTCTTCTTACCATTGCCCTGCTGGGTAGCCAAGCCCTCGTCAATGCGGCCGCAACAAAGGTCGAAAAGCGCAGCATCGATGAGATTTACAAGGCAGCCCTTGCTGAGGGCGGTGTTGTTACCCTCTGGCACGGTGGCGATGAGGCCAACTCTCGAGACGACCTGAAAACGGCCTTCGAACAGCGATTCCCTGGCATGACCCTCAATGTCACTGTTGACCTGTCCAAGTACCACGATGGCAAATTGGACAAGCAGATCGCCGAGAAGAATGTTTATGTGGACAGCGTCATCCTCCAAACCCTGCACGACTACCCTCGATGGGCCTCCCAGGGCGCCCTGCTGGATTACGCCCCTCTCGGCTGGGACAAGATTGACCCCAAGTTCAAGAACAAGGGAAACGCTTACCACTACGGAATGGCCATCATCGCTTGGATTGGCCAATGGAGATCTGACAAGCTCCCGGGAGTCGAGGGACCTGTTGAGTGGGAGGATTGGGTGCGCCCCGAGTTCAAGGATAAGCTCGTCCTCACCTATCCCAATGACGACGATGCCGTCCTCTTTGCCTTTGATCTCATGTGAGTATTCAGTTGTCCAGTAAAGATTAGGCACGGCCGCTTACACATCAAACTTAGCATTAAGGAGCTCGGCACTGAATGGCTTGATAAGCTTCTTGCCTTGAACCCTCGCTGGGTTCGTGGCACCAGGTCTCCGAGAACCCTCCTCACCCGCAACGATACCGAGTGGGCTGCCACCTTCACCGCATCCGGCGGCCTCAGCCCTGTTGCTCCTTACAACATCTCCTTCCCCGTCAAGGGTCGCTTCGTCTCTTGGCCTCAAGCCGGTGCCATTCTGAAGGATGCCCCTCACCCTGAGGGAGCTAAGCTTCTACACAGCTTCATGCTAAGCAAGGAGTTCCTGGAGCCCCGTAACAGCTGGACCGTTCGCCAGGATATTGCGCCCCCTAAGAACTATCCTTCCATCCTCGAGATGCCCGGCACTGACCCTACTGCTTTCGGCAAGTGGATGTCTGACCGAGCGGCTGTCGAGAGACTCAGATTCTACCTTGAGGATCGTCTTGGAACTGCTCAGGGTGTCAGCCCGATTGTTGACGATATCTAGAAGCACCAAGGGTGTTATGTGTGTTTGGGGAGCAAGCTGTACATACTTATATAAAAGCGTTTATGGGGAGATTTAACACTTGATCTTTGTGTGCACCTTGATTCTCAAACTCTCTAAAATCAATTACGGCATGTTCTCAAACGCCCTTAGGCTTGGAGAAAGACGTGTCTGAGTCATTGCAGTGTATTCTGATGAATAGGTAGGTAGAAATGCAAGCTGCTATGTACGAAGTGGTCCATCCAATACCCTCCGCTGCTTCCAACCACACAAACGCTCAATAAATGACAAGAACTATACTACTTTAGTTCTATGGGAGCTATAAACCCACATCTCCGTCTCACCTATCGTGAAGCAGCGCTGTAAGCGCGATACTCTATAGATGAGGAAACATCTGAAGCCAGGCTGGAGAGAAAAATACCCCCTGAGGAACACATCTCAAGCTCAAAAACGACTCAAGGACGATGTAGACCCTCGCAACGATATACATCGCCAAGACAGGAACATTGAAACAAATCAAAGCATAGAATCCAATGTCCCAATAGTCGGACTCGCTGTCCTTCTTCTTTAGGTTTCCATCCTCTGCATCTTCCCTGTCTCTTGGGCGGTTGGTGACGGTCTTATAGTTGATAAGCTCGACCAGTCCCATGAAGACCATGTCTATGACGAACATGACTGGGGATGCGCAAACGATGAAGAGGCAGCAAATCTTCCAGAAAACACCCTCGAAATGACTCGGGAAGGTCCATTTCCATGCTGCTAGATGGACACCGCCGTAGCAGGCAGGAAGAAGTAGTGCCAGGCCAAGAATGGCGACGTGAAAGTTCACGACCAGGTTCCGCTCGCGGTGGCTGAATGGCAGCTCGCGCATGTCCTCCGGCTTCTCAAACTCGTCAAGACGACTGAGATAAAGAACCTGGCAATCCGTCTTTCCCTGGCCCATAAGTTCGATCTCTTCTTCCATATGTGGCGTGTCAAACTTGGGGCCAGTCCCACGAGCAAGCAGCTCACAGTCTGTGTAGGGAAATGCACCAAAAATGGCATTCCATCTTTCGAGAAACTGTGCAGTGACTTCCAGCTCTCTAGTACTTGTATGAAGGGCCAGGCCAGACAACAGGATGTCGCCTTGTCGCATAACTGATGGCCGTTCTGGGCTAAACCATAACATAGATGCTCGGTCACTAGCCAGCCTGAGCGGAGGTATCGGCCGTTCCACAGACCAAGGTGGGAAGATGGCCAGTTCGTTTGACCAAGAAGAGTAGAACTGTTGTTGAACCATCGCTGCGGCCTCTCCAAGAAACTGGCTTGGGTTCACCACCTCTGGCTCTTGTACGTTGAGTGGTTTCTGGGGAGTTCAGTCAGTAACCAAAGCAAAGAATTGGGTCAGAGGTCAACATACCTGGAACCAACAGGCGTAAAGAAACACGGCGCAAATAACGTGCACCACAGTATGTATCTCCAGCAAGGTCAAGGGGAGGTCATTCACGTAGCGCGTGACGCACTGAGTAACCATCCAAAGAATTTGTGTCAGAACAAGAGCTTTCTGGATATAGTCTGCTTTGCTTTTGTCATCAATTCGTTTCCTTGAAATGTACAGCCAATGCCCTTTCTTGGCCAGCCGAATGAGGCCACTAGGACTAATGCTTGCTATCCGAGGGGATGGCATACTCGCAAAGCGAGTATAGGCACTGGGATTCAGATCCGGCCATGAGAGGATCTCTTCCACGTCAATGTGAACGCCTTGCATCACGACGAAGAAGGCATATTTCAAGTCGAAATTGAACTGAGGTAATAGTCAGAAAGAAAGCCACTATAACATATTAGAGAAAGAAAGTGGCGCCTACGGATTTGTCCACTGTATCGCTTTAACTCTGGAGCTCGCGCAGCTCGTGCCGAAGCGCCCAAGCCCGCTGCAGCTGGTCGGCAGCCATGTACAGCACAATCTCGGGGGCGAAGAGGGTCAAGGCAACCCATTTCGTTTTAGACCATAGGATTTGATACCAAGCCGTCTTCTCTGGTACGTTGAGGTGCAAAGCAGTGTAAATGCATGCCACAAGAGTGAGGAGACAGCTCTGGAGGATGTCCATTGTTCCTCGGACATTGGGGGAGTTGACCCAGTTAGGGACGACGATACCGCGAAGGGCGCTAGTGTCATTCTGATGGGGAAATAGGACGGTCCATGGTGAGCTTATTGTCGAGTTGTCGTCTGACGGCGCCATGAGAGTTCGTTTACTTCCGACTCAAGCCCAGAAGTTATCTGAGGGAATTTCTTCGAAGCTAAAGCGAGCTGATGGGAGAAAGGAGAGTTACGGAAACGCGAGCCATCCTGCCACGTACTGGAGTTTTCAGCTGCCAAGAGAGTGCGAATCTAGACCTTGGGCCTTTTCTGCAGGTTTCAGAGCAAGGCTGCCGGTGGCGTTGAGTACCTAGCCAATGAGGAAGACTGGCGCCGACCAGCCTTGATTGAGGCCGATGAGATAAGGGGATATGGCCATGAAGCAATTTGGATCAAAGATCTCTATAAGCTTTTAGGTATGCGACTTGAGAAATTCGCCTCCATGTGAGGACGGATGTTAATGACTGTAGGTGGAGTTGGCGATGGTAGCCCCTGAAAGGGTGGTCACGTGATCTATACCACCAGAAGCAGCAGGCTGTGGGAGGAAGCCAAGAAGCATACTGTTGGTCAAGATGAGACACAACGCCACTGCAGGCATTATGGCTTCCTTTTTGGGCAATATGGCTGTTACAGCTCTGCCTTTGTATCATGTTTCCAGATGCACACAAGCAGTAGGTTCCTCACTTTGCTCTGGAAGTACAAGAAGGGATAGCAGCAGACGGCCGACTGCAGAAGAGCAACCCCCAGCCAGCGGCAAGTGACATTACGATACTTAGGACCCTTGGGCTAGGAATTTATAGATCGTTAGCCATGTTTTACTCAGAATCTCTTCAATAGACACGCTACAGAGCACAGCTTTCGTCCCCGTGCTACCCCGTAAGCAGCGGAGCCAGACCCTCGGTGGGGTTAAGCGTTTGCACGGATTGGGATGCTAGCAACCTGATCTTACGCTGAGCGCTTGATAATCAGGCCCCTGTTCTTTTCTCACCTCTGATTACTTCACCGCTCCATACAATGAATGCAACGGCCATCACTGCTACGGCGAGCTTTGTTGCTGAGACGAGCTCGTACGGAAAAGTCCTGGTATTTCTCGTGTTGCCATGTCTCCTTACATACGCCTATACTTCGTACGGCAACAGGGGGTACCGCCATGACTTGGCGTCTCGGGAGCCACCAAGGGTTCCATACTGGGTCCCCGTCGTAGGCAACACATTTGGGTTTGCCTTTGATACGGAAAAATTTCTCTTTTCCGCCATGTAACACTCTACCTCACCCCTTTTGACACTTTTCCTAACAATCCCTAGATCAAAGTTTGGCAATGTTCCGCTTCGACTCCTGATTGGGGCCGAGCCTATGTACTATATCCCTCATGGCCAGCCAATCCTTGATCTTTTCAAGGCGTCCCGCCATTTGACGACCAAGTCCCTTGGTGTTATGACCATTCGAAACGCATTTGGTTGTCCACCTGCAGATGTCAAGATTTATGCAGACGACGAGTCTGGGACAGATGCAAAGCCTGCGCCTGGCTGGGAGCACGTCGATCCTTCACAGCGACTGCACTTTGTACACCATCGCGACTTGCACACGCTTCTAGCTGGAAGCTCGTTACATGCCCTTGAAGAAAAGTTTGTGGAGTCATTGTCAAGAAGTATTTCAAACGATTCAAAGTTTAAGAAGGACGAATGGACGGAAGTGAGCGACCTGTACGTCCTGTTCAGGGACTACCTCTTCTGTGCTGCACTTGAAGCCTTCTGCGGTGAAAAATTCTTGGAGCTCTCACCAGATTTCCCAGAGAATTTCTGGGTGTTTGATCACCATCTTCCAAACCTATTCAAGAGGCTCCCCAAGTGGCTCATCCCCAAGAGTTTTCGCATGAGAGATAAGGCACTCGGGGGAGTGCTACGGTATCATAGGTATGGGCGGGAACAATTTGACTTCACTGATGATAATGTCTTGAAGGGAGAATGGACACCTCAGTTTGGATCACGACTTATGAGGGCAAGACAAAAGATGTTCTTGACGACTGGGTTTTCTGTGCAAGGCGCTGCTGCCCTTGATCTGGGCATGTTATGGGGGCAAGTTGCCTTTCTCTCCTTTCACTTGTAACATGCTAACAAATTTCAGTGTCAATGCCAACGCGATCCCTGCTTCTATGTGGATGCTGCTTGGGGTTCTCCTCGACGACAACATCAAAGATCGCCTCATGGCTGAGATCGACCCTGCATTCACTACATCTTCACTGTCGTTCAACAAGGACAAGCTTTGTTCAGGGCCACTTCTCAACTCTATCTACTGCGAAACCCTCCGTGTTCGAGTTGCCGCACCTGTGGGCCGAACGTCTTTAATCCCGGATCTCAAGTTCGGGAAATGGAAATTGAATCAAGGTGTGACCATGTTGTCAACATCGTGGATTGGAGGCCATGATACTAAGTTCTGGAATACTGGAAGGGAGTTCCCTGATGGGTCTGTAGAACATCCTGTGGATTCATTCTGGGCCGAGAGATTCCTTCAGTATCCAGACGACCCATCAAGCGGACCGGTTCGCAACCCATCCTTCAAGGCCCCATTCAAGACGAAGAGGCGCACTCCAGAGGATGACCGAAATGCCCAAGTGATAACAGAAGGTACGCAGGGATATTGGTACCCATATGGTGGAGGAACCAAGATGTGTCCTGGTAGGTTCTTTGCCACTCAGGAGTTGAAGGTCGGGGTTGCCATCATGCTTCGTGCATATGATATTGAGTTGCTTGACCATGAAGCAGCTGCCAAGATCGGACCGAATATGGACTACTTCCCCTTTGGTACCATCCCTCCCAATGGCAAAGTTGCCGCTCGAATCAGGCGTCGCAAGCTGGAGTAACAAGACTTGGAGTTAGTTCTATTTTCCACTATACCTTAGGTAAACAGAGACAATGCCGTATTTGACACCATTCCCTGATGTTGCTCGGTTTGTAGCTTGATTCACTTGCCCTGTTCAAGCAAAATGGTGGCCTTGAATGGTTAGATGGATGATGCAAACCTCCGTTGTTGTATCGTCAAGTACCTATGAATAGTAACCCAAACAATCGAGCCTGCCGGACATCACAAACCCCCAAGAAAAGAAAGCACAACCAGTCAAGGTGTCAGCAAAGTGATACGACCAACACCCAAGTTCGCTGTGGCTGTGTTATCCTATCAGAATAAACCCCTCAGCACCCCTGCAGGTCCAATGTTTCCCCGCCCTCATTTCTTTGCCATCAGCTGTCAGCCCTACAAGACATACTCTCCGTCTAAATCGCTACCCACCATGCCATCCCAACTCTGCCACCGCTGTTGCGTTCTTGAGATAGATGACTCGGCAGTTGGGAGCATCAAGTCCATCTTGAGGGGGTCGGTGGAGTACCTTGACTACAACCGACAAGGTGCAAGCAGGCAACCGGATCCTATTCAGCTCGACTACCTCCTTGAAGACACCTTACCAGATCTCCCAGTATTGCAATCCTCAAAGACTGATGGGGGGTCACCTTGTGACTTCTGTCAACTTCTTCGAGACTGCATCTTGGATTCCACATCTGAGGACTCAGTCTGGGCAGGGAAACTCAACATTCGTCTCCAATACATCTTCAGAGAGGGAATCCCAGAAGCGCTGCGCGCCTACTGGGAGCCACCAACAGGGACCGAGTCATTTCCCCAGGGCGTACTCTTTGCTTTAGAAGGAGGTCCACGAAAGTCACCCTCCCCAGTTTTTCCACTCGCAAACTAACAAGGGACAGCCCAAATCAAAAGCTGGCTACGGTTGGCCTATTCAAACCCGATTCGCGAGGCTTTAGACACAGAGATCATCACGATGTTTCAAGATGCAGCCGCACGAAGCGGCCAATATTACCCGATGATGGAGAAAGTGGGATCATTCTGGCCATCCAGGCTGATCAAGATTGAAGGCTCACCATCAAACAAAAAGCTCAGTCTGGCCCTTCGCCACGAGGTTGAGCAATCCGGTGACCCAAGCAAGACAAAGGCCGGATATGCCGCCTTGAGCTATTGCTGGGGAACGGCAAAGCACGCTGCAAAGCAAGCAAAAACATTTACAACCACACTGGAGCAGAGACGAAGTGACATCCCCGAGTCTGACCTGACTGCACTCATCCGTGATTCTATCACCGTCTGCCAAAGTCTAGGTATCACATACCTCTGGGTGGACGCCCTCTGCATTTTACAGGATTCATTCGAAGACTGGTCAGTAGAGTCAATGGCAATGTCAGAGATCTACGCCGGCTCCGCGATCACAATTTGTCCACTGGATGCTCAGCATTGCGAGCAGAGCTTCCTTTCACGGCGATTAGACTGCCAAGTCGAAGTTCCCTTTACCTCAAAACTCAGACCTCGAATCACAGGAACGTATACTCTCCGGTATTCCGGAATGGAGCTGAGCAACAGTGCCGACGACGAGATACCATCCCCACCCGACTCGTTGGATAGAGTGCTGAAGAACTCGCCCTGGATGAAACGTGGCTGGACGTGTCAGGAAATGCAGCTCTCCAGGCAGATGCTATGCTTCGGAAAGACCAGAACCTGGCTCCTGGGCACTCTCAAAGCCATCACCGAAAAGGGTGATTCTGAAGTCCCCAATCCAACTATCTTGCCGACTATTTCCGAAGAGCTGTTCTCAAATGGTCTCTCTGATCGCCTCAAAGCTGCACAGCTGTGGATGTTTCTTGTCCAAGACTATACCAGCCGGAAGCTCACATACTACAAGGATACGTTCCCAGCTCTATCTGGTATTGCGAAGATATTTGCCAAGAGCCTCAAGGATGAGTATGCCGCTGGACTATGGAAGAAGGATATACTGCGCCAGTTGATATGGACCATCACACAGGAGGAGCTTCAATCACAATCCGCGCTGCCTTTCCAAAGTCTAGCGGGCTTGTTTGGGCATCTCTCTGACCCGGCAAACTGCTATGGTCCATCTTGGAGCTGGGCAAGCCGATCACTTGCCGTTGAGTACAACTCAGATACTGATGCTGCGTCGACTTTTCGAGACGAAGTTGAGGAGATTAACGCCCACACGAAGGTCGAGGGACCCAATCTATTCGGTTCTGTATCAGGGGGCACCGTCAGGGTCAGAACGAGAGTAAGGTGCTTGGATTTCTCCAAAACTAGGCCCTACGATGAGGCCAAGTCCAAGTTGAGTGGGACATGCCACTGGGTCGTACCTTTCGAGGAAGAGGAAGTCCATTGTCATTTGGACTGGATCACCAAAGAGCTACCAAAGGATCTGAGCAACAACGCTCGCGTCGTCCTGTTGCTCAGCGCAACAGACTGGCTGAATGACGAAACTGACACGGACAACCAGGTTCTGGGTCTGATCGTTTACCCTCTTGATAAGATCCAAAACGCTTGGGTGCGGGTTGGAACTTTTATCTGTGGTGGTCGCCCTGGTACTATCGGCATGAACCTGTTCAAAGGTTGCACCATTGAGGACACAACCATCCTCTAAACTGTAAAGACAGCATGGCCACTGGCGTCTCTCAGGAGAGAACCGTGGATTACCTAGGAGGAAAGAGTTGTTGGTTCCAGCCTCGTCTTTACCCGCTTCTAAAAACTTGATCACATCATACTCATTCGGTGGCTCATTAGACGGCTTTACCAATATCTGCCCCTCCGCTTCGTCTGAGGTACATTGCTTAACAGGGCAACGACTGTGTGCCTCTTCGCTCTGGCCTCGTCACCGCTTCGCTTTCACCCAAGCTTGCTCTCAAAGATCTTCAGCCACGGCCTGCTCTTTAAGTGTATAAGATGTCTAAAGCTAGAACATGGCATTGGCCTTCCTTTAATGTGTCCCAGTCGTCCTGCACTCACACCAAGTATTTCCAAGAAAGATGAGCTAGAGAGGTAAGACATGCCGGCTCGACAGCAGGCAACCAACCATCTCTGCTCCAACCTTTGGTCAAATTCTTATTGATCCATAGTGAAACATGTGCTTCCGAGACATGTTACGGCCGATTTTGCTCCACAGAGTCTCCGTGGATTGTAAATGCGGCTGTGATCAGACTCCACTTCCCTGCTGGCAATGGGGGGCCGGGTACCAACAACCCTCCACACTACGATCAGAGGAGGTGCCAGCTGGCACGTCGTATGCACCCAGCGATCCCAGGGGTACCAGGACCTCTATCCAAAGCCCAACCGAGCGCGGTCGAATTTGAGACGAGATCATGGGCGCAAAGCCCGGTGGCGCAACAAACTCCCCTTAAGGTTGGGCATCATTTTAAAAGGTGCAGATCACTTCTGGGAGATTGCGGGGAAGGCTAGCAAGGGAAATTACATGGATCTTGGCGGTGATCGATCAATTAGCCTGCGTGCAAGAGCCCACCGGTTCAGCCACCTTGAGTACCTTCACGGCCGAGTTCAAGGAGCAGGGCTCTTGGTATGGGGTATCGCATTGGAATCACATGTCCTATCAAGCATAGATGCTCCTGTCATTCATCATCTTCCAAGCGAAGAATCACTGCAGCAAGTTCAAGCAGATGGATGCGTTTTCCAGCCCGAGTCATTGAGGTGAAGCCAAGACACCACACATTCATCATAACAATAAAATCAGATTCGCATTACTCCTTCCTAATCCTAATTATTCTTCTTTATTAGAATTAAAGCCCCAGAGTCGTTTTCGCTCTGGACCCCACCACTTGGAGACCGCCTCGGCCTCGATGGCCCATTGGGCAGCCTCCTCGCCATACTTGGACTTGACGCCCTTGGCCAAGTCGCTCATGGACCACTTCTCAAACGGCGCGAGCTCAAGAGGGTCGTTCTTTAGATCGGTGAACCGATATTGGGTATTTTGGTCTAGAGGGATGACAATCCTCCAGGGGGCATCGGCAGAGGTCATGGAAAGCATGCTGGCTCCGCCGTTGATGATGCCAAAGTTCCAGGCCCTGCGGCCGTTGTGGGAGGCCTTGTATGGTCGGATTAGGGATTGGCCTTCGTAGTCGTGGATGAGATCGGATGCGGCTTCGGTGTCCTTCTTATTGAGAGAGCCGGTGTTGATGAGGAGGTCGAGAATAGTGGGGAGGATGGAGATGGAGGTGGCATTAGCATTATATTGGACCCGAGGGATGTTGGGGTGTCTAAAGGTGATGGGCACGCGGAAGTTGCTGACGTGACCGTTCTCGTAGGTGCCGGTCTTGGAACGCTGGTCTTCCTTGAAGGCCTGCCCGTGGTCGCCGACAAAAACGACGAGGGTTTCGTTGGAAATGCCAAAGTCGTCAAAGGTTTGCATGAGCTCACCGAGCCACGCGTCGGTGAAGCGGATCGCGTTCATGTAGTTGTTGAAGTCCTCGTGCCATCCATTCTTGCCGTGAGTCTGAAGATACTCCTCCGACTTGAAGGATTGAGGCACGCCCCAGGGGTGATGGGTGGTGCTGGTAAAGTGGGAGAAGAACATGCGCTTGTTCTCCTTCTGGATCTTGGTGATGTAGTCCTTGATGTGGGACTTGAGAGTCGTCTCGGCGTATCCAAAGTAGTTGATCTCCTCCAATTCGTCCTTGGTGTCAGCGTCCAGGCGGTCCTTGGTGACAATGTGCTTGAAGCCGATCTTTTCGTCAAACTTGTCCTGGCGATCGTATCCGTCGGTGATGGACTGGAAGAAGGCGGGGTACCACTGCTGATCCAAAAAGTCGTCGGTGGGCTTGTCCTCCTTGATCTTGTTGAAGAGTTCCAGAACCTGGGGAATACAAGCCTGGTAAGCTTGTGTCTCGGACTCCTCGAAGCCGTCGACGGGCATGGACCAGGCACCGCAGTGAATAGCAGCCATGCTCTTGAATGAAAGAGAAGATGTCGTGAAACCTCCAACGACATTGATACCACCGAATCCCTCCTCGGTCGTGTCGTTCCACTGAGGAATTGCTACTGGGTCGAAAGCGGAACCGTCCTTCTTCTTGAAGCCAGCCGACTTTCCAGTGAGGCGCTGGGCAACGGGTCCCAGGCCAGCAAGTCGAGCGTTGATCTCATCCTCATCCTTGCCCTTGTTAGCTTGCATGATGATCTTGTGCATGTCAGAACCGTATTGAAGAGGGAAGAGTTCCTCTCGGAAGCTCTCCATCATGATCAGAGCAACGTGCTTGATCTTGACGGTTCCGTTGTTGAGCACGTCCTGCAGAACCTCCAAGATGTCGCTGTCCTGGTTCGAAATCTTCATGGGGTCGCTGACGGGGTTGTAAAAGGCGTCCTGGGCCTCGATGCCAGGGCAGCTGTTCTTAGCCTTGTCGGTCGAGTTGTCGGTCTTCTCAACCTCCTCAGGAACTTCCTTCTTCAAGGACCACTTGCCAAATCCAGAAGGAACCTCCTTGGGGAGCCAATCGGGGACGGTGTCGCGGTACTGCTGAACGTAATCGTTGTTGCTTCCCGGGGCCCATCCCTTGAAGTGACCATTGGGACTCTCCCACTTGGACACCTCAAGTTGCTCGGGGTAAGGCCACGGGTTTCCGTTGAGCGCAGCATTCTCAGCGCACACATCGGGCGTCGACTTGAACATCTCGAGCATCTGGAGGGGGAGGGTAGCCGACATCATGTGGTACGGCGCGAATGGTCGGCAGAGGGTGGTGAGTGTGATGAAGACGGCAACACCACAGACAATGAGCCATGGTGTTTTTTGAGTTGGGAATTCCTCTCGGTTGTCTCCATAGCCACTCTCAAGGCCACCCTTCATCTCGTCCATATCATCGCTAGAGTCGCTGAGGTCGCTGTCGGAGCTGTACGGGTCGAGGAGTGTGTTGGGGGATCGAGGGTAGTAGTTGCGGCGTTTCTGAGCCCTGGAGCCTCGGCATGATGTCCAGACTTGGAAGTATTAGCTTGAGTGAGGCTGATGATATGTGAGACGAAATACCATAGTTGATAGGTGTTGCGACCAAGACCAGCAATGCGCCAACCCCTCTGTAAAGATACCACTTAGCAACCCAGGCAAGACCAAAAATGAGAAGCCCAGATGCAATGACGGTGTTGAGACCGCTGAGCAGGATCTTCATGCCATCCTTGTCGCCAGCATAGCTTCGTGCCTCGGACCACTTAATCTCATTGCCGGTTGAGTAAAAGAAGCCAATTTGTGAGGAAGCAGCACCAAAAACGATGAGACTAAAATGTCTTGTCAGTCGAGTACAAACAGGTGAGACAAATTGAAGCTTCAACGTACGAGAAAATACAGCCTAGCACGCAGCTGGTGACAGCAGCAACGCCCTTCTTCTGTCGCAGAGCTAGACGTGACACCAAAATGACCAGGAGGTCCGGGAGAAGCAGCGAGGGTAGAAAAAGGACAAAGGCAGCCAAGGAGACGGTCTTGGCGTGTATGGAGAGGTGGACCAGTTTGGTCAAGGTCAATGAAACGAAGGTTAACGAGAAACAAAAGGGAACGAGCGTGGCAAACATCTTTACTAACACGACTCTGATGAAAAAAGTACAGGCTAGAAGAAGATGTCGAACATGGAAAGGGAAAAACGGCTTCAAGGAGAGAAAAGAAAACGAGAGTCGAGAAGCCGTTCAAGAATCTGGGGGAAACAGAAGAAAGTGGAGGAACGGGATCCGTCTCCGTAAGTACGGAGACAAACAATGGTCAAAAAGCAAGCCGCCTTCACTTCAGGGGATCAGTCAGAATGCAGCAACAGGTCGCGTGTGGCAATGACCAACAGGCAAGTTAGTCTAATCTAATTAAACACACCTCGCACGGGTGTGACCTTTGCTTTGCGCGCTCTGAGCGTCAAGCAAGTGTCCGTCGGGCACCTCAATAGGGCTGAGCCGTGATGAGTGGCGGTCGCATGGCTCTCTCGTATTCAATCTCGACCCGGGGCACACTTCACACAACTTTTTTGCTTCTTCCCGGCCAGCCGATGGGCATTGGCCCTCACATTCAGGGGCCATTGTTCGAGAGAGCCAATGAACCATTGTGTTATGTTCTCCTCTGCTTCCATGGCTTCAGCCCAGCGGAGCCCCTCTACCAATGCCTGTCCTCATCCCGGGCGAGAACCTCCACCCCCCTGTGTTGTACAGCGCATGTTGCGCCTCATACGAGCTGTGCCTAAACGAAGCCGGTCTGTCAAGCTACCCCAGAGAACCAACGCGGTGGAGAAATCTCACAAAAATCTTTCCAAAAGTTCCCGCTTCTTCCTGGGCTCCCAGGGGTGACCCCCCGGCCGGGCGGTACCTGACCTGGGCCGTGGGTCGATGGCTCAGATTAATGGCACCCGCTAACGGCATAAACGGCATGGGTGGTCAAGGCTAGGGGCGCACAGGAGCGTAAGAGTGACATGTGAGGCATTTCCCCCTTGGACATGGCGTCTTTTTTTTAGAATCAATTTTGCGGTACGGGGCACGCGACCATTGCGAGCAGGCACGCGAGCAGTATCCGTACAGGAGAGTACAGTACAAAGAGTAAGCATTGTTGCAGCGGTGGCGGCATGATTCGAGAGCCACGACAACCTCTAGACTCCTTATTAGTCGTCATGACGCGCCCATTGCCGCTCCAGACTGTTCCCTCACGTAGAGTTCACCACCGTCCGTTTCATGCCGAGGCACTGCTGCACCGCGCTGCACTTTCGTGATGGAGTCGGGGAGATTACACGGCGCCCCTTTAGCGAGCGAGCGAGAGAGAAGAAAGCAGGCAAGAATCGAAATCAATGATCGCCTGAAACCAAGGCCCATGGCGCCATGTTTCTCGTCTTGGCGGCGATTCGGACCATCCACGGTTCCCGGCTCGTAAAGCGTCCATTGACGCACGGCTGTTGATCATCGCTGCATTCTGCTCCTTTCGGCATCTCTATTGAGAGCCGACAGGGGCGATCCTCCTGGATCCAATGAGTTGGCGACAGATCAGCTGCGCCACACCAGCTCAGAGGCCGTCGGGGACCACGCAGAGCGACCTGAGAGGCCGATGCTGGCCAGGAAGTCAGCCACATCAGATCATCTCCGCTGGTGTGGTGTTTGACGCGGTACAGTTAAGGGGTACTTGTTTCTCACACACTGCATAACTTGCTCCCAAGTACTTCTCATCATCAGCTCTCGGAGTGTTTTCTCATTAGCTGAACGCTACCCCACAAGCCTTCCAGACTCTGGTCTTTCTGGTGGCTGATGCTACACGCTAAACGAGTTTGGCAGCCTTCAACCTGGACGGAAATAGCATCACCACGGGGATTACCTCTTTTGCTGATTGAAGATGACTTGTTCGGCTGTCAGAGCCGAAAAGTGCATGTCTTTGTTAATTCAGCATTGGTCGCAACAATTCACTTGTTCTTGAAAGTCCATGACAATCACTTGCTGACCACCAAAACAATCCATCCTGCAGATCGGACGTCGTACTGTGCCGCTTTACCACACCACTTTTTCTGTCGTCAGACAGGCAACCAACATGAAAAATCCCCTTTCCTCACTTCATATCAACAGGGCTGATTTGCTGGGTATCACTCAGGATCCGAAAAAGATGCCTAAATACGGATTACGATACGAACTGTATCCATTTCGTCCCCTTTCATCTCGCAACTTTGCGAATCCTTCGCGCCAAAGCACCTACCCTAGATTTGAACCCCCGTTTCCTCCGATGACGTAAGAAAAACTCTTTTGACGCTGACGCTGCGATCGCACCGGAAAATCGGCATCGTCAGGCGCCGACTAATTGCTAGCCTCTGCAGCCTCTTGAAACAAGCCTGCTTTGATCGAAGCCGTGACGTGTCGAATGGCTGTTGCCTTGTTTGCATAGGATCCTTAGCAAGGCGCAGGCGAAACTAGAGGTAGAGGGTTGGAAACAAGAGGCGAATGCGCCTTTCGTAACGGATAGGTATCGATCCTTAACTAGGCAGCTGTCATGATCCTCGCAGGATCTTCCGATTGATGCCATCACTGCCCGCATGCCTACTGACAGGCAGTTACCTGGTGTCGTAAGAAATGGTCAAGCTAAACAAGCCGACCTTCCGAATGGATAGCGATGATACCTTTGAGCTTCCATGGAGTGGAATCGCCCCCAGCGCAGAGGCCTTCTTCCGAAACCAGGCGGCTCATGTTCTGATTCAGAAATGCCTTGTTTCCAAGTTTTCTACAAGTCCAAGTTGGTCGTTTTGACCCTTGTATGTCTTTAATTGCCCGTCAAGGCCCAGATGCAGGCATGTGAGCAAACCGCGATGGTTCCTTGCCTCGGCTGAATCATTCGTCCTCGATCCGAAATAAATCTAGACGGCAGAAAGCATGTGGCTGGTTGGTGAGACTTCCGGCACAGCAGCTTCAGGCTCGGCAGACGGAGAGTGGCTGACACATGTCTCTGTTCGGAGAGTTGACACTCTCCACTTGGTTTCTTTTCCTAGAGATCAGGCAAACTCTATCTATTTGTAGTCTTATCTTGATTGCTACGTAGTAGAGAGTTGCCGTTGGGTACTCAACGTCTTGAAGTGGCGTTCAACAGATGTACGGGCCTGGTTGAGTGATAGGCTCGAAATCATTCGGACTTTCAGTGGAATACCCATGGGTTGTGCATTGTCTGCCCTCCGACGCGTTCCTCTGGCCTGGCCAAAGAGTGACTTCGCGATGCAAGTGTCAACGCCTCTACTAATAAATATATCACTGCTCAGAAACAACATGTCCGTAAAAGACAGAGTAGTGAATAAGAGTTGTCAAGATGTCAAGTACACTCGCTGTGAGCCGGCTTACCCTAGGCAAACATGGCATTGGGCTTGATGCTGTCAACACTACGGCGTAATCTGAACAAGACAAGAAGCTGCTCACGTTTCATGGGATTCATTAGATATATACTAGTATGAAGAAGGTAGAATGTCTAGTAGTTGAATCTCTCGCCATTCGACGGACTCCTCACTGCTCCCGCTCCCGCGAACCCAAGCCTGACGACACCTCCACCAGCATCCCATGCTCCGTATCTCACCGGCCCAAGATTATCAACCGCCTTGACAATACCATTCACATTCTGGTTCGGATCAACGTGCTCCATGACGCGTGAATCTTGACCAAAGGTTCCAAATGCGTTTGCAATCTCCAGCGGGTTCAGGCTCACATCTCGTCCCAGCTCCCACCAGCCCCAGAAGATTGGTAGAACTGCAAAGATGCCGACAAGAGATGCGCCGACGGCTATCCACATCTTTTCATAGTCGGTCACATAGACCAATGTCGTCGTGCCGCTGCTATACTCAACGCGTTGCTTATCCGTCTTGTTGAACTGGGCATACTGTAGGCTTGCCCGGAAACCAAGGTCCCTGGTGAGCTCAATCAAGTCGTCCATGGGGTTCTCCCACGTATCTTCACATCCGGGGACAGTGTCGTTCATAGTCATGTACTGCGTCGCGGGTAAGCCGTCGGATTTGATATCGTAACCCGTAGCACCGGTGAAGGACATCCACGCAGAGGAGCCGTAGAGAGCATCGACAATGGTGCTGAAGCCGCCCAAGATGTTTCCAGTCCCGCTCGCAACAGTGGCTGCGGGGGTCATGTACCTATGACGAGACTCAGGTCAGCATCGGAATTCAGTGTATCCATTGTTCAACGTGGGATACATACTTGCGCTGGACAAACTTGTCGTCCTTCCACGTCCCCCTGAGCTCCACCTTGTCGCCATCCAGCTGTACCGGAAACGTTGAAATCCCAGCATGCAAGTCACAAGTCTGGACCTTGAGCTTCCCATTGCATTGGTTGGTGTCTTTGAAAAGCGTCGTGTAGCGAAGAAATGAGCCATCCTTCATCTGATAGACTGCGTAGTCGCTAAACTCGGTCACGTTGACCTGGAAGAGATATGCTCCATCGAATGCCTTTAGCATGCTTGCTCGATCCATTCCGACGGTGAGATTGAAGTTTCGTGTCGACTCGGTACAATTCACCTGAAATCCGAAGCCCTGGGCTTGGTTAGTAAAGACATGGTCTCAAGACCTTCAGGCCAAGCTTCGATTTGATGGTACCTGGACAGAGGTTGTGCAGTTATTGCAGTTGGTGTTGAAAGCAATCATATCATTCCGGTTATTGTATGCTTGGGCAATGTCGCTAAAGTTCTTGGTGAGAAGTGAAACAGAGTGAGTACGGCCAGTTTGTATGCTGGCATAGTTTCCAGGAAGTTCTCGAGCAATATGAAAGTCAAAGACACCCTGCTGCGCTTGAAATTCGTTCGCCGTTGAGGATGCCCGTTGCATGAGAGGACCGCGTAGGACGGATAATGTCATTAGAATCGAAGCTGATATTGTGAGAATAATGTGATGGGATAATATGATGTTGTCAAGTACATACCTAGACCAAGAGTCTTGGATTTCATGCTGAACAGATTTATCGCTGCATCGATAAGACCTGTAGAGGAACCATATATGGCATGTAACCGTTGCAACTGATGACTGTCAACTACGTATATCCTTGAACCATGATAGTGTCGCTTACCGTTGCCGTCCTTCCAGCAGCTCGCCAGTACGAAATTGCCGCACCTTCTGCGAATGCGCATGCTAAGAACGCGCCAGTCAAAGCTGAAGTCAAAGCTAGCCAGACAGTAGGCTGCATGTACTTGTCCCAATGATCAACTGCGACTCCATCGCTGTAGATGAGTATGAAGACGGCAGCTCCAGTTCCGACCAATGCCAACATCCATGCCCCGAGACCACGGGCGGGGAGTCGCTTCCAGAAACCGGGCTGCCATGGCCGACTGAGCCTTGAGGGATCTGTAGAAGATCGCTCATGCATAGGTTCAAGCTGAAACCATGGTCTTTTGTCGTCTTGAGCGAGGTCAATAGGACCCTCATCCTTGAGCGGCCATTGGGGCGCGACACCCATTGCTGCGGCTCCTTCACTGAAACAGGGCTGACTTTTCCGAAAAGAATTAATAGAAGAGAAATACCAAGACGCTAAAGGAATGAAAGATCGTGACTAGACGATAGTAGAAAGAATGGCTGTGGTGAGACACATCAAGGAGGGACACTACTTCCGCAGTGAAATTTAGGGCAAAAGAAGGGAAACAAAACAAACTTCCAAGACCCTGAATATAACATGAAACTTCCGAGGCCGGCTGTCAAGTCTCAATAACCCACAAATAATGACGTCCTTAATTTCTATACGAAGAATAGGGTTCACCAGATCGCCTAGGGGACCCGCTGGTAGGGGGATCAACACTCCACGGGCTTGCCACTGGACGATCAACTCAGGAGGAAACACGCCGGCAACGGGTTGAAGCATGGGGTAGAAACACGTTCAATTAAGAGGAGATGAATTATTTCTTGTATTGCCCAACTTTTATTGACCTTCTCTTGTGGTTCTGGAAGTCGCATTGTCTGGACGTTGAAAATCCCCTGGTTTGCCATGTGGTGATGCCAACAAGGATGGCAATGATCGGCCTAGGCGTTGCACAAATTGGGAATGACGCCCGGCATGCCCCTTGGAAAGGCCGAACGGCGGTGCCTTGACACTTGGAAGCTATCGTGCAGTGCGCTTGAAGGTGGTTACATCTATTGCTTGACCCCTTATAATATGAGCGACAGCTTCGGGATGAGATATCCTGATCTTGAAGTGCAACCTATTGAACCGCACCGAAAGCTTCTCTCTTGATATAAATTCGACTCTCAATGCTTTATCCCACTTTTTTGTTAAGTTGGGTTACTAATACCAATTAAGAAACTGATCTATGGTTGAAATAAGGTACAGCCTTATAGGGCCCTGGAGCGTGAAAGGCCAACATACATCCCTGAGATGAGCAGCCGCTTGGGCAATAAATCTGCCACTGCGGGAGTGCCTTATCGTTGGAAGAAGCCTTGTATGGGGTTACATGGCCAGACAGCCACATCCAAAAATACAGATCATTGAGCTGCTGCCTTTGCGTTGCAGCCTGAGGCGTTGTTAGCGTGTTCTGGCCTCGATGGTTCCTTCAATCAAGTAACGGCGCCTTCAACTTCTCAAGCCTTCGCGCAGCCACCAGACACACTAGCAGCAACTGCTGAAGCAAGCCATGTCAAATCAATCGACCATGCGCCGGCTACACGGCACGGCATATGGAATAAGGAAATCAGGTGCCTAGATTAGCGCTTCTCGCCAAGACTACATAGTAGGTTGATCTTCCTTTGACATGACTACCCTTGATCTGACACTTGATCCTTCTGGTATACAGAATTTCCAACCTACCGGTACATCTCAACGTCCCTGGCATCACCCTCAGCCGCACATAACATCTGTTTTGTCTAGATGTCCACTCCAAACCTGGCATCTCCGGACCCTCGTCCTGAGGCCTCCTCGCCTGGCCTGCCCCCTGGTTGGATTGCTAACTGGAGCCCCGAACACAATTCATGGTAAGTAGAAGCGAGCTTTTATCGTCGGACATGTTCCTGAAATCAATCTCAGGTACTACATCTTCACTGCTACCGGCGTGACGCAATGGGAGTACCCGAATGCTCCACCAGATCAACCACAGTACTCGCCCACCCCCGACCACCAAAGCCAGCCTTCGTACGACACCCCGGCCGATACACCAGTTCAGGATGGAGATCGCGGCCTGGGAAAAGTCGCGCTTGCCATGGGCGGCGGCTACTTGCTTGGACACGGGCACAAGCATGAACAGCACCAACAACATGGGCTGGGAAAGATGACGCAGTCAATGGCAATGGCTGGTGCGGGTGCAATTGGAGCCAAAATCTTCGGGTTATTCGGGAACAAGCAGCAACAGCAGCAACAGCAGCAACAGCAGCAACAGCAGCACCAAGCATCACCACCACCACAGCCGCAAGTACATGTGTATCCGGTATACGTACCTGGCCCCCAAGCAGCCCCCTCACCTGGACCTCCGTCGTATTACGGACAGCCTCCACCTGCAGGGCAGAACTTGGGTCATTACGGTGGCACCCCGGGCACCCCGGGCACCCCGGGTATGATACCGCCTGCCCAACCTTATCATCACGGGGGAGTCCAGTCTCCAGTAACTGGTGGCATGGGCGCCTTCACAACTCAAAATGGACCACCGCTACACATATACGGCGCCGTGTTTGCAGACAGAGACGTCACGCAGATAGTCAAAAGTCTCGTCACCCTTCAGCAGACACTGACGCTATCTGGAGAGACTCTGGCCGAGAAACTTGGGGATCCATGGCCTGAAGCAGAACGGAAAATGTTCAACGTCTTGTACTCGTACGGCGATCGACCTATGGAGCTTATCGCAGCTGAGTTGGTCATGCCCGTCGACTGAATGTGAATGGCACTTGGACTAACACCCACTGATCTGCAGCACGAACACGGCCAACATCGAAATCAAGCACGAGGCCATATCGAGAAAACGTATGGAATTCTGTCAACCTCCCCCATCCCGGATCATTGCATGCGTATGGGGGTACGAGAATCCTCTGACGTGAGTCGCTAAGCAGAAAGTCGGGAAAGTTTTACGAGCCTAACAATCTTACAGACAGCCGAGGATCCAGCAGCTGGAAAAAGACGGCGAGATGGAAGGTTCAAAGGAGACTCTCGGACGAGGCGGATTCTGGGACTGGGAACCAAGAACTTTGGTCTGCTATTATAGGACAGAGACTGGAGCTGTTGGGATCGCATATTGCAGAGAGGGTGGCACGATACGCCTTCCGTGGAACCCCCTTGCCAAGTGGTCGTGATCAAGCATGCACTCTGTGAAGAGCTGCAGACAGGGTCTGATCCGTTGAAATTGCTGCTTTATTACCGCATGTACGCATATCACCAGGTAGAACTTAATAGCTAATAACACCCGGCTAATAGTTATTGGATCTACTGCCTCTTCTTGTTTTCTCATCGGCAACAGTGTTCATCAACTGTTAATCAAGTTGGCGTAGAACTTACCTGCCATGACCAGTGATGAGGAGCATGGATAGCCCAGGATCTTTGAGGCTCATCCCCAAGTATGTGCATGTTAGCAATCAACATCAATAGCCCGACGGGAGAAAAATCAAGCCGAGTCGGTAACGCGGCTCTTATAATGCACCGCACTCCAGGTCAAAGCGCGGGAGACGAGAACCCGTCTGTAAGTAAGCCAAGCTAGAAACATCACAGAGTTGCATCGACACCTAGCGCTGCAGCCGTTTCGAAACCGTTCGTGCCAAAAATATCACTTCCTTAAACTAAAGAGCATGGTGGATAGGATTTGGATATTCAAGCACGAGAATCTGCTCAGCCCTCCGGACCATCGGGGCGGATCATCGGCTCATATGCCAAGAGATGAGACGTTGGAGTTTCCTAGAGCCGTGTTATTGGCCGGCGGCCGATCCCTAACGACCGTGACGTCTCTGGGCAGAGCTTGTAAGCTTTGGTTCTCCTAGTGGGACCTTATTGACTACCGATTGGTGGTCGGTGGTTTGATTGAAGGTCTTAGTAGGGAGGCTGAGCAGCTGGCTTGGGGACGACGTTGCTTACAGAGGCGAGTGTAATCTTCTCAATCTTCAAAGTCTAGACATCGTGACGGGAGTTGAGAGTCGATCGCAGCGGTTTCCTACATTGTGCCGCGTTTCTTGCGCCTTAATGGAGCATTGCATCTGGACATTATTTTTGGAGGCTTGGTGTTGAGTCAATGTATATAAAATATGTTCATGGCCAACAAGACGATCTTCTTGACATCCTCTCAACCAAGCTCAAGATCATCAATCAAACAATCTACAGAATCCATCAAGTGAAGCAACATGAAGGCCGCTTGTGTCATCACCACCCTCCTGAGCAGCTTCGCGCTGGCCCACCCCTCACAGCCAAGGACCAATGATGGTTATCCCAATCCCACCATGGAGCAGCTGAAGGGCATCTCCCGACGAGCCGACGGCACTTTGTCCAACGCACCTCCTCCTCCAAAGCTGGGCAAGAGCAGCAAGACTGCCTTCCAGGCTCTTGCCTTTGGTGAAGAGTTTGAGCAGGCGTACTTTTCGTCTCTGCTGCAAAACGTCACCAATGGTGTGCCAGGTTACAGGCACCATGGACGGTTCACCAAGGCTGAGCTTGTCAAGGTGTTGGAGACTGTTGTTGCTGTAAGTTTATCACATTCCTTTGCAATTCATGTGCTAACTTTGACTAACAGCAAGAAGAACTTCACGCCATCAACGCGATAAACGTCCTCAAGCACTTCAACGTTCCCGCACCGATGCCCTGCAAATACCACTTCCCCATGACCAATCTCGAAGACGGATTTGCACTCGCTGAGAGCTTTACAATGCTTGTCGTGGGAACCCTGCAAGACGTCAGCCAGACTCTGGCACAGAACGGAGATAACGGCGTTGTTCGAGCCATCGCCTCCGTCATCGGCCAGGAGGGTGAGCAGGGGTGCTTCTACCGTACCCTTCTTGGACGGGTTCCTTCCGAGAAGCCTTTCTTGACTACTTCTGTCGGAGCATTTGCCTTCTCTTATATCTACAACACATTTGTTGTCCCAGGATCTTGCCCGTTCGACATCTCACTGATCAACCTGCCCATCTTTGCAAAGCTCGACGTCAAAGACGGTTCAATGGGTCTTGATGTGAAGCCTAAGGACCAGTACCTCACATTCACTGCCGACATTAGCACTGTGGGAGGTGCTGAGAAGTTCCTTGGAGGCAATGGAAAGGGCTTGTACCTCACCTACTTCAGTGGTCAACTTCTGCCCATCAGCGAGCCCATCACCAACGTCAAGTGGAACAAGGGCCGCATCACCTTCGACGCCTTCTTTCCATTCACGGAGAATGTCATGAAGGGTCTTTCTGTCGCAGCTTTGACTACCTCGAACAATTTTACTGCCCCGGGTATGGTCCCTGGTGCCACGATTGCTGCCCCGGCTGTCATCCAGGTCAACGAGAAGCTGTGAGAATGCGAGGAAGTGGGCTTGCAACAATCAGCCCTGTTTCTTAACGTGCATGAAGGGGATGATCAGAGTGTTTTGATCTTTGTTGATGTGTAATATGTTACTCTTATTTACTTTTTAGCTGCAAATAATTACCTACCAAGTTATGTGTGTATCTCACGCCGAGGCTTTCATAATGCCGACATGAAGAGCAAGGACCCCCTAAACCGACCTTAGATAGCCAAGCGATCATATTAACTTGAGATCCTTTCAAATTTGTCCTAGAGTGATTGTTCGTGCCATGGCTACGGGAGAGTATCACAAGTCGCTCATCACTCTTACCCAGCCTGAAGGCGTCTGAGGAAAAGTTAGACGCATGACATGGGCTTAGGCGATGTAAAACGCCGAGATGTATATTTATCTTCGTATCTATATACGTGGTTTCTTCTAGTCATTCCGTAGCCTTTAGCCCTGGTTGTCCATCTGTGCACAAGCCTGGATGCTGAAACACGCTCAAAGCTTCGACCGAGAGAGGTCAATGCTGAATTCAGCCTTGGCCATATCCCGCAGAGCCCTTCTGAGGATCTTTCCAGACTACAAGGGATCAGTACTGCACCTAGACACGCTGGGGGCTTACTGACCGGGTTCTTTGGAATCGCCTCGACAAACCTGACTCCGCCCTTGAGACGCTTGTGCTTGGCGACCCTCTCTTCCATCCATTTCACTATCTCTTCTCCAGTGACCTTGGAGCCCTCGACCTTGACGATGTATGCTCGTGGGACTTCGTCTCCATTAGCTGGAACGCCAATGACAGCGGCGTCTGCTATCTCGTGGTGGTCGAGGAGGACAGCCTCCAACTCGGCTGGTGCGACTTGGTTTCCCTTGACCTTGATGAGTTCCTTGATCCTGTCGACAATGTGAAAGATTGCTCCTGGCTCAAAAGATTCAACGTAAGCGATGTCACCAGTCTTGAGCCATCGTGTTCCATCTGGGTCGACAGCAATCGTATCAGCTGTCGCAGTAGGGTTCTTCCAGTACCCCTTCATCAGAGTCGGACCTGTAACCCAAAGCTCACCGCGCTCATTTGCCTGTTCCACCATAGTCTTTCCATCCGACTTCATGATCCTCGCTGAACAGTTGGGCGAAAGCTCACCCACTGCCTCGACCTTGCTTTCAACACGAGCATCCCATGTCATGCAAGTGCATGTAACTTCCGTCATGCCCCAGCCCTGCCTTACGATAACACTCGCATCCGGCCACAAGGCTTGAACTCCCTGAGCCACCTCGCGGCTAAGTGGCGCAGCGCCAGAATTGACGCGTTCGACACTGCGGAGGTCGTACTTCTTGACAGTCGGATGTTTTGAGAGATAGACAAGAATGGGCGGAACACACATAAGGGTCGAAATGCGGAACCGTTGTACGTGCTGCAGCATCTTCTCAAAGTTGAAAGCTGGCATAACGTAGACAGGCACGCCGATGCGAGGGTAGATGGAGACAAAGTATGTCTGGCCATAGGCGTGGTATATGGGGAGAAAAGCAAGCAAGCGAGACCTCTTTCGGAACTCAACTTCTTCGGGGTCCTTGTTTGCGAGCTCAATGACGCCAGTGCCGTTGGCCACATAGGCTCGATGGGTGATCTCGACGCCTTTGGGGACTCCGGTTGTGCCACTGCTGTAGTTGAGACAGCAGACAGTTGTCTCTGGGTTGTTTGGCTCCCGCCATTCCCAGGTCTTTGCTCGTTCTTGGTTGCCAAGTAGAAGGTCGGTCCAAGACCGGACACCGTTCACTTGCGTGGCCTGGGTGGGAGCTGATTGATCCAATGGCGGCAGTATCGAAGGGTCCAAAGCAAAGATCCTATCCAAAGGGAGACCAGCGGCCTTTGCAGCTTCGATCGCAGTCTCAATTTGAGTCGATACCGTAAACAGAAAGGTGCTGCCCGAGTCTTTGAGCTGGTACGCGAGCTCTCGCGAAGTGAAGCCAGGGTTTGCGCCGGTGAATATTCCCCCGCTCATCAAGATTCCAAGAAACACGCTTGGGAAGTATATGTTGTTGGAAGAGAACACGAGCACTCTGTCTCCCTCCCGTAGACCTGCATCGATGAGTCCAAGCGCAATCTGCTTTGCGAGGAGACGAAACTGGGTCTTGTTGAGGTGGTGAGTCTCTGGTCTATCGGCATCGATGAGAATAGGCTTCTCAGAGTCGTCCATAGGACCAGAAGCCGAGCCAAAGATCCATTGCTGCAAAGAGCAGTGAGGAATTGGCTCCTCCCAGCGTGATCTCAACGTCATGGTGTTTGTGAGGAGGAAGTTGAAGGGCTTCAGTGGGTTTTTGTTGGGGAGCTAAGCCAACACAGGCAACCACAAATCCTGAGACACGGCGACTCGGAAGAGGTTTTATAAGAGGTTTCAAGATGAAAAGAGAGACAAAATACACCCACCAACGCTTCAAGAGTCCTTTCCAACCTTTATACCAACCCTCCATCGGCTGGCGCCGCATCGAAATCTCGGAAAAAGCCAAAGTGTGGGGTAAAGATCATCAATGCCCTTCTGGGCGCGTCTAACCCCGCAAAATCAACCATGACCTCGGCGTCTGGCTGCAGTCTCCCTTGTTTAGGTCGACGAGGAGAGAAGTGTGCCGAGGCACGTCTCTATAATGATACGTCACCATTGTTTTTGGTCACCTGGTTTCGTTTACGACAGAAGGGGCAAGTGTTTCGTGGGCTGAATCGAGCTGAAAGGATGAGTACGAATTGAACGGATGTAACGGCTACAAACAGAAATTTGGAAGATGCAATTGCTCCAATGGTATAGTAATTATGCTCAAAGGAAAGAAAGCCTGTCGTCTACGACCCCCTTGGCGGCAATGGCTGAGGGCATAATGGCTCCCAGTCCCACCAAAACCCCTCTCCTTTCCATCTCAAGATGGGAGTTCTGCGACCACGGGACTGTCAATTTCCGCCGGCTCCTCCTTTTGAGGAAGATTAGTGATGACAAGGTATAAAACATTCTGCGAGTCTTGTTAGCACATCACGAAAAGAGTGTGGCAGGGGCTTCTTACGCTCTGAAACAGTTGTCCCCATCCACCGGAAGACTTCTTCTTGTCCTCATCTTTTGATGCACGCTGGTCCTTTTCCTCATCGTCGCTTGCCTCATCAGTCTGTTTGTTCTCCTCTTTCTTCTTGTCTTCCTTCTCGCTATCTGAATCTCGATCCGAGTCTGCCTTGCTGGCACTACTCTCAGCCTCAGCAGGCTTCGCACGGCCATATTTCCATCGACCGCCAGTGAACAAGGCCACGATATCACCACTAGAAGCAGGGTGATTCGGGTCGGCATACCGAGACCGAAACTCGGGTTTCGGTAGCATGTTGGCCACCGAGTGATCCGGGTTCTTCCTGATCCACTTGGCCTGCCCACGCCTATCCATGTACTCATCGAGCCACTTCTCTGCATTGTCAAGTTTCTTCTTCTTCTTCTCCTCGCTTTCCTTTCCTTCGGAAATTTCATCCAGCGATGGAAAGGTAAGTGGTGCTGGTTCAGGCCAAGAAACAGTCCCTTTGGAAGGCTTCATATTGTCTTGGAACTGGTGCTTGAACTTCTCCAGGCTTTCCTTGCCCGAGGCTTTCTGCATCACTATATCCTTCATCTGTTGAGTCAAGGGTGGTGACTCAGCTGGCCTGCCATCCAAGGCAACCGCAGATACAAGTTCGTCGTTATTGGTGGTGGGGCTCCAGGTGACGATGAGACAGACTAGACCACGGGGAGCAAAGAACTCTGCATTGATATGGTCTAAGAACTTGTTTGACTTGAATCGACTGTGTGCTTCGACTGTCATAAAACTGAGGACGTCGATGCTGGCACCAATAAGCATAGTAAAGGGCTCGGGAGCGGCCATGCTGGCAAGACCAGTCAAGTTGATGGCATAGAGATATGGGTTCGGCTCCAAGGACTTGTTGAACGAATCGATCAGGTCAAGGAATGTCTCTTGATCGATGCCAACGTCTGCCAATACTGGTGCATACGCCCGCACGAACCCTCGCCCCCTATCCTTTGGGCGTCGCTGAGGTAGGATGACGGGCAACGCGAGTTTCGTGTTGGGGTCTGTTTGGCCATCAAAGGGGTGTCTCTGAAGAAAAGCTTTGGCGACGTCTTTCGGCTCTTTTGGTTCCTTTGGTTCCTCTGGCTTTGGCTTCTGCAGTTTATTGCGCACCTTGGACTCTTCAGGCTCGTGGGATTCCTTGGGTTCTGCAGTCGCATCAAGCTCCTTGGGAGACTGCGGGCCTTCCTCTTGTGCCCCTTCTTGGCCGACAGCGTCCAACTCCCAAATGGCCTCATTCAGTTGTTCGGCGATGGGAACTTCATTCTGATGTTGGGCGACGGCCGCATTCTGTTTCTTTTTCGCTTCCTTCTTCTGTCGTCGGTAGTGGATGGCTTCGGAGACGAAGCCGATGCTTGCAGCCGCCAATCTGACGAGGTCATCGACTGGGTCATCCTTCTTCTTCATGGGGCCCTCGGGACGGCTGATGTTTCTGTCTCTTTCACGAATAGCCTCTTGGACTAATTTAGAGGTGATCTTGGACGTCACCGTCTTGTCTTGTTTTTGTGTACTGAAGGCTATTAGCACGGCACTGGTGTTATATGATTGAGCTCCGATATTTACCTCATATTGGAATTGGGATTGACGATATGGATGAAGGTTGATGTTGTTCATGTCGGTCTCGCTCCAGGAAAGATCTCAACGCTCTTTATGCAGATTTCGCAAAACACACCGCCCCATTGCTTTGCCTCACACGGCGTAATTTGCTTCCAGAATACTTCAATATTGAGGCATCCGACGGTGAAACCGAAAAAACACTCGTCATTAAACTTGAAAGAGGCATGACGAATGCATCCCAATCCTTCTTTCTGGGCAGGATCTTGGCGTTTAGCGGCCAATCGACAGAGGGTACCTACGGCGCCCGCGGGGAGCGACGGATCTTGGCGTAAGACACACACACGAAGGAGCCAAGATCGTCCGATGAAGCGTGGCAGCTCGAATGGAGCTCTGTTTTAGAATTAAAGTTTAGATATGCGAATTGGTGATAAGCTTCTTGTCCCTGCTTGGCGTTTGTTGTCTTGCAGTAGCATCTACATTATGGCTTTGCTAAGAAGCGTTCCCTCTACGATAGGCCATTTTTGACAATGGATTTCTGCGTTATTGATCTGCCTACGGCTTGCTGCCCAAGTTTTCACTGCAAAGTTGCGATACGAGCAAGCTCTCTCCTTACACCACCAAGAACCGCGATGCTACGAATGGCTGGATTATAGAAACCATCGCTGCGCATGGCATGGGCTTGAGCCATACCAACACGGTCAGTTCGTGAGGGCCACACCTGATGTCTCTGGAAGAGTGTTGTGTTCTTGAAGTTGATTCGACAAGCGCACATCTCGACATAACGCCTCCATTGGCAGCACAAAAACACAGCCATGCTCATGCCGCTGACTGGCATGAATAGCCCATTACCACCTGAAGCTAAGCAATACGCCCCACGCGCCATCGGGGCACCACCTTGGAAATGTTTAGCATGTGGTTGCCAGCCCTGTGAGGCCATCCTTGCAGCGCACAATGCCGCCAATTCGAGGCAAACAGAAATGCAATCCGTGATTGTTGATTTGCTGCCAGCCGTCCTGCATCTTCAGCCGCTGATGTCAGCTCTACAGAATATGTTTCATTTTTATTGAATAATTCAGCATACATAAACGCCATATTCTTCAGCTCGAGCTCCAAAGTGCAGCTCTCGCTCATTCTTCTTCTTTCTCTTTTGGAAATTGTTTCGAGATGGCGACCCTTGGCTTGGTACTCAGCGCAGCCCTCGACTCAGCCCCGTTGGTCACGGCCGAGGTTTCATTTCTGCTGGGGATCGTCGCACACCTGGTAATCAGGCCGTTCGAGATCGACAGCCAAGCCTGGGCCATTGTTTTTGCCTATTTGGGCGTGATTACCACCCTCCTGCTTACTTACATCCAAGTGTGCAAGTTCACCATTATCGGGGCAATTTTGAGAACAGCACTGGTTTCGAATGCCTTCAATGTTGGTCTTGCGAGCAGTATCCTCATCTATCGGGCTTTCTTTCACCGGCTTCACCGTTTTCCAGGCCCGTTCCCGGCCAAGCTTTCGCGCTTCTATGCTATGAAAAATGCCGCGAAAGCCTTGAAAGCCAACGAAGAAGTCCAGAAACTGCACGAGATCTACGGGGACTTTGTTCGAGTTGGTATGCTTGTACATCATAAGCCTACAACACGAATAGTAGCTGACCAGGAGCGGTGCAGGACCTCGTGAAATCTCCATCACTCGTGAAAGTGCCATCTCGATCATCTACGAACCACCAAACCAATGTGTGAGGTCGACATGGTACAGTCAAGTGTCGGACGATGTGAGAAAGATCTCGCTTCATACCACTCGCGACTTGACGGCCCACAAGCTCCGAAAGAAGGCATGGGTGAGAGGTCTAGGCTTCAGAGGTATGAGATGAAATGCCTAAACAAGAGTCTGTACTGACAAGAAGTAATCTAGCCCTTGCCATATATGAAGAGAAGATCGCATCCAAAGTGGAGATTTTGATGTCTCAAATTGCAGAGAAACAAGGTACACCGATGGACATGACCCTATATGCAGCCTTCTTTGGATTCGACGTCATGGGACAAGTTGGTAAGCCAGTCCTATCCAGAATCCTTTACGGAACATTAAATACTCACTTTATCAGGCTTCTCCAAGGACTTCAACATGTTGGACTCAGGCTACAAGCACCCAGCCATACAAGCCCTGCATGAGAACATGGTTGCTGTCGGTGTGCTTTCAACAGTGCCCTGGCTCATGTCTATGCTCGGAAAAATTCCAGGAGCCACTGGGAGCTACGCAAGATTTGCAGACTGGTGCGCACGAGAGTTTCAAGCGAAACGTGCTGTAAGTCATGTCACTATTCAGTCTCCTAGACCTTGAGCTGACCTCACCTAAGATCGAGAACAAGAATAAAGAAATCCTCAAAGACCACGACCCGAGAGATGTCATCTCATGGCTTCTCAGGGCTGAAGACGAAAATGATCGATCTGCCCCTCCTGGAGAGGGAGCTTTTCAGGAAGACTCTCGTCTCATGATTGTTGCCGGCAGGTAAGCCATCAACCGACAGCCCGCTATCCATGGCAGTTGCTAATCATTGCAGCGACACAACGGCAGTAGCCTTGACGAATGCGTAGGCGTTCATTTTTACCCAAACTCTTGATGAACCTTGCTAATCATGCCTAGGCTATTCTTCTTGACCAAATCCCCAACCTGTTATCGAAAGCTACAAGCAGCTGTCCAAGCTCAGTTTCCCGAAGGAGTCAAAGACTGGACCTACGAAAAGATCAAGTTGATACCATATCTCGAATACGTCATCCATGAAACACTGCGGTTGAAACCGTCAGCCCCCGGAGGCCTTTCTCGCTTGACACCTCCACAAGGCCTCCAGATCGATGAGGTCTTCATCCCGGGTGACACCATCGTCTCTGTTCCCACTTACACAATCCAGCGAGACGAGCGATACTGGGAGAATGCTCTCGAGTTCAGACCCGAACGCTGGGAGAACTTGAACCCGGAGAAGGTGGCGTGGATTCCATTCTCAAGGGGTCAGTACAGCTGTCCCGGAAAGAACCTTGCTTTCATGGAACTCCGTATGGTTATTAGTCGTATTGCTCTCGAGTACAGTTTGGCCTTCCCTCCTGGGGATGATGGAGAGGCCTTTGACAAGGGAGCCAGGGATACCTTCACCCTGAACGTGCCGGAGCTGCCTATTATATTCACACCTATCGACTGAGAGGTTAAACGACAAGCAAGAAATACAAAATTTGCGCGCTCCTGGCGTTCCTTAATGAATATGTTCCGTTGGTCCTGCGAGTGCGACTGCTTGTCAACCCACGTTGGAGGTCACGGGGCTTCAAGACGAGAGGTGGCTGCTGGAAGGGCACACACTAAAGAGGCTTCGCGAAGAGTCACTGCTGGAATGGTGAATAGAAGATAGTAACCATTTAATGATTTGATCAGTGCATTAATATAAACGTTGTATGTAGCCAACCATTCCAAGACTGTTGTTCGCATATCGTGGCTCAAGGGGCTGCACGTCCTTGGCTGAAGGGAGTTTGGCCACCTGACCTTGTAATCTCGCCCCATGGCATGCCTAAAGGTTTGGCCTACCTTTAGGCATGCTATGAGGTCAAATTACCTTTCAATGGCCTTGTCCACAACGCTTGTCCACCATTACCAAACAGCAACGTCTGAACAACCCGTGAAGCAACATCTTTCCGAGCCCGACGTCATGTAGAGTTGCGCGATATTCAGTTTCCTTACTGTCCGCAGTGACGTCCCCAAAAGCAGTCATTTGTGGCTGATGGCTCCTCCTGGAGGCATCATTGCAGACAATAATGAAGTTGAATACTGTATCATGCCGCATCACATCGGATGTGAGTTTGGGTCTCATTCCAAAGGGCTATCAAACTGTCATTGATGGCCGCACTTCCCTTCATAGAAACAGCGAGCACTAGCTACAGTATCAAAGAACGCAGGGATTAATCATGAACACAGCGATCACCGTGCTCTATGCTAACCCTGTGTTCTTTGATATTGTGCCCAGCACTCTCTGCCTCTACTGGTAAAGTGAACCGACAACAGCGCCTGCCTCTCTGACATTGAAACTCATTGTATGTCCAGCGTTGTATGATCGAGCCGTCGGCGTCGCTTTTGGTTGGTCGCGTCTCTTGCCGGCATTGGAGACTGTGTGCCTGTCTCGGCATGTTTCCTCTTCTTGATTGTCGAAACACTCGCCGCTGGTGGCGACTTGGTATCAAGATTTGACAAGGGAGGAGAGGACGGGGTGACGCCGAGTGGTTTTCCAATGAATGGGCCCGTCCGTATCCCGAGCCTCGGAGCGATAGTCTGTTTCGACGCAGCGTGTGACACCATGTCACAGCTCTGCGGAGTATTGGCCGATACGGTCGTTAATGATCGCTCGGACGAGGTGCTGCTGTCGGAATCGTAGAGGCCATCGAGGGCAGCCCGGCGCATCGCTTCTCTCAGGCCCGGTGGAGTGTGTCCCGGTCGGATGTCATCGGCCGTAGCTGTTCCATACATACTACGGCGAATTTCTTGTCGAAAGATGGCGAGCTCTAGGCATCTGTGCAGCCTTTCGACGAACTCGGGGTCGTGTGATTGATTGGATGTCGGCGTAGAAGGGGCGTTAACGAGGTGTGAGCCAGCGGTCTCGACAGGGTCTGGAAGAAACTGGGGGAAGATGTTAGACGTCAGGACATCGTAGGGAGGGAATAGTCATACATCACAGGCCCGGTGCTCGTAAAGAATTGCCTCGACCAGTCGCCATGGTGCTGGATGGCGTGGAGCGCGCGGTTCAGGTGTTGGAGAGTTGCATGATTCAGACGCCGGCATGTCGCCTTGGGCAAATATTTTGGCGAGAGATTCAAAGAAAAGTTATATCGCAAGCATTTTTTCGACTGTCTCCCATCGATATTGAGCGACTAGGATGTTGATGCGCCGGCTTATTGATTGATTGTTCTGGGAGGCCGGCCTCCAACAGCCAGCCTCAGGAGGCCGACCATAAGAGTGTTGTGATGCCGGCATGGAACAATTTGGGGCCGTCACCGGAACAAATATGACCGGCCTCCCGCCATCCATCCTTGCTGAGCGCGCCGTTAAGCCAGCCCCACCCGACGATGGCGTCTCACGGCCCATCCCATCATTCGACGGCCTGTCCAGCCACCAGAGCAGCCGTGTCACACACATTTTAGCTCATTCAATGGCCTCGAGCCCTGCTAGTAGCGAGGTGACGAATGAAGACCCGACAGGGCCACTTTCGTCAGCCTCCCATGCCACGATAACAATCACACCTCACAATGCCGAGGCCAGACTTGCTTTCTCAGAGGTAGTGGACTGGCTCGTTGAAAAGTCTCAGGAGGGCCAAGACGATAACGATGCAAGCTCTGAGAGCAACGCAAGAAATCATGCGATGGGCTACATATGGTCACCACTCGGGCACGTTCGAGATTCAGGAGTTGAGAAGCTCATAGAACAGATGAATACTGGCCAGCTTTCATCGTCATCCCCAAGCTCGTCTTTCAGCCATCATTCGCCGATTCAAAATTCCGGTGCCGCCGTGGTCGTTGAGGATGACCATCCTGGCACATACATTCGGACTGGCTGTTACTACATTGATCTCAGGCGTCTACCAGCGAGCCCTTTTCGTGGGTGGTCAGCTGGAAGACGAGGAGCACGCAGGGGGCACAATGAGTTTGTATTATGCTTGCAGAAGTCAGCCCTGCAGGGCATCCGACAGCATCACGCCCTCTTCCAAATCCATGAGACTGGCAGAATTCTTTTAAGGAAGTTGTCAGATCAGGGCTTTGTAGAAGTTGACGGTGACACTTTGCAACCGAGGGAATTCCGCGTCTTAAACAAGCACTCTTCATTTATCCGACTAGGTCAATTGAAGTATGAGGTTGCATACACACGCTTCAGCACCACAAAAGAGTACACCGAAAGGCTTGCCCAGTACATACTGCAGTCTATCGATAACCATTCTATCACCCTTGACCTAAGTCTAACTCCTACTCCAGCAGCTGGAAACAGCATTCAGGTTGGCCAGTGGACTCTCACCAATGCAGGAACCGTCGGCTTAGGGGGCGAGGGGCGTGTGAGCGTGGCGATCAACAAGACTGGAGAGGTCGTCGCCTTGAAGAGAATGTCTGTGTCAAAAATCAGAAACACTCTAGAGAGGCGCCAGAGCACACTTGAGGTCCTCACACGAATCGCAAACGCGGCGAAGAACAATAGTATTGTGCAGCTTCGGGAGGTCATTACGGATGACCCCAGAGCAAACAATGACACAGCCGACGTGTGGTTTGCGTTGACGCCTTTTGCACGCAGAATATTATCTCAGTGGAGAGCACCTGTGCAGTCAGTTTTTGCCCCGTGGGTGAAACTGCGACGCTGACCCCCCTACCCAGACTAGACATGGCTCAGACAATGATTGTGTCCTTGCTGGAGGCAGCTGACTTTCTTCACGATAACAAATGGATTCACGGGGACATTAAGCCCCCAAACATTGGGTTTCATCACTGGGACTCGGAAAAGGCGTCTATTGTTCTTCTTGACACAGAAGACGCTATCTATGCGCCTCAAGGTTATGCACTTTCAACACCAGGGCGCTCCGGGACAGTGGGGTGGCTGTCACCAGAGCGGGAGATGGGGCAATTCGATTACTCAACGGATGTCTGGGCCATAGGTGTCGTAGCTTTACGGATGCTCCTCGGGAAGCATCCATGGCAGTTCAGCGTCAATCCTTGGCGTCAAGGACAAGAGTTTGAGAGTTATCGGGAGCGTTTCCATACTGAGTATGATCGGGTGACGCAAGTGATTACCACAAACTACCCTGGTAAGTTATATGCTCTAGCTTACGAAGCGATGTTGACACAACAATAGGAAAGCTTGGAACGGCGATACTCCAGATGATTCGACATCCTCATGCACGTGTCGAAGAGCAGGCTCAGAGAAGACCTAATTGTCGAGGGATTCTCAAGGTCTTGAAGGGCTCAGAAACCAAATCTGAGAGTCCAGATGGTCCGTCAACCAAACGAAGTCGTTTGGATAGGTGATGCGCCATACTTGAGCATCAGCGGAGGCCTCAAGGGAGTACAGCATCACCCACCCTGTAGCCTCAATGCATCATCATGTACACAGCCTCTCACTGCTATGAAGCTACACTATCATGTTTCTTAAACCAGCAAGTGGAGCATGCAACTCAGTGTTTTCATCTTCTGTTTTGACCCCCCATTTGTGACTTTGATGTGGATGTGAAATGGGTGAGTTGAGAATATGTCGGTGGTGTTTTCACATCCGATTGGAACACGAGTGTCTCAGCCACAAAAGGACGGCGGCTCCCGCGGGCCAACGCAAACTCTCCTAGTTTTAATGTCATTTAGTGAATAGCGTTACCTTGGCTAGACCAACTCCGTTTTCGTTCTGCAGCTACGTGTGTTATACTGCATTTTACCGGGGACTCAGCTCCTACCGGAATTGGTCAGGGTTCATCGCCGACCTCGTCAACCCAACCGAGTTTTAGGGGCTGTCAGCATGGCCAGATGGGGGAAGCTACGTCAATAGGGGGTTGCAGGCCTTTGTGTCACTCACACTTTGTGAAGTAACGTTGAAGCGAGCTATGGACGTGAAATAATATGAGGCTCTAACAGATATTGATGCCTTGTGCTAGACTCGGATAACTGGAATGTTTGCCGACTTGGCTGAGACTAAATGGGAACCAACAAACAGCAACTTCTCGCCCAGACACGGAAAGGGAACCAACATCCTCTTGGCCCTTGCGCCGGGGCATTACCAACTGTCACACGTCGCATCCCAGCCTCATAATTGAGGCATTTCCCACGGGCGGGGTAAAGTTTGCGCATTGTTTGTGACATGTAACCAACCAACCCAGGTTCAGAGGCTGCCTGCCAAGATGCAATAACGTGGAGTGTTCCCGCGTGGGAAGAGGCAAGGGACAAGGGGGCCTTTGACCGGGAATACTACAGCCCCGCGTCCAACCGAGCGTGTCAGATAATGATATGACCAGAATCTGTCCTTCTTGACTCTTTCTCTGCGACTGTCAACTGCCAACTGTCTGCCAAGATGACCGAGCGGCAAGCAACGAAAGAGCCCGAGGCCGCTGCGGTCCCACGGGCGCAGAATGAACCTCTCCCTGGTGTTTTGCCTGCTCAACACTGGGCCCAGATAGCACAGGTTTGTGCAGATCAGCGTGGAGAAACACGGTTAGCGAGAAAGCTAATCCCATGACCGGCAGACCCAGGACCCAGATGACGATGCGGATTCGGCTATTGAGGATAACGCCAGCAGCACTGCTTCTTTGTCTTCGTCTATTTTTCAGTATCGGACGATCCACGGCCGGACGTACCACAGCGATCGAGGAAATGCCGAGTATTGGTAATAATGACAGCCGTGTCCTTAGTAACAGCTGAGAATCTCACCTTGTCTACCCAGGGCATCAAACGATGAGAGACAGAATGACGCACTGGATATCATGTGAGCATGGCCCTTCCCACTTATGCTAAACCTAACAATATTTACCAGCCATCATGTTCTCACACTCTCTCACGATGGCAAACTTCATCTAGCCCCTTTGAAAGATGACGTTGAGGTGTGTTCATTCCCAGACCCATCAAATCCACAGCCTCATTTTGTATCAGAAAGTCATCGACATAGGAACAGGCACAGGTGAGTCTCTCCAGTATCCAAAAAGTTGAAGGAACAGTCCCTTGAGGCTAACATGGCCGCGTTGTGAAGGCATCTGGGCAATGTAAGCTTCGCGGGTTTCCCTCTCGCGTTCACGTAGTGACCGTCCACACGCAGCGACTTTACCGACGCGCACCCCAACGCAAAAGTAGTTGGTACCGAAATCTCGCCCATACAGCCTAGCTGGGTACCACCGAATCTTGAGTTGTGAGTCTGGACTGGGCATCTGTCTCGCCGTTTTCAGTAGCTGACGTAACTTCCAGTCAAATGGATGACTGTACGCAAGAATGGACCTTTGGGGAGAACTCCTACGATTTCGTGCACATCCGATGGCTTTTCGGAAGCATCATGGACTGGACCGCTCTGTTCAAGCAGGCTTACAAGACTCTGAAGCCTGGCGGATACATCGAGACACAAGAACCTTCCATTCGCTTTGAGAGCGACGATGGTACTGTGAACGAAAAGACTGCCATGGGACAATTTGGTAAGATCTTTGTGGAAGGAGGTAAGAAGATGGGTCGTACCATGACAGTCTTGGAAGATGGTATTCAGCGCAAGGCGTTGGAGGAGGCTGGGTTCGAAGCGATCGAGGAAGCTAACTTTAAGGTGCGTTCGACCACTAAATTAGATTACTGCAAGCTTCTGACTCTGTATAGACTCCCATCGGATCCTGGCCGCATGACCCAAATCAAAAGGAGATTGCCAGGTTCCAGCAACTCGCTGTCGAACAGGATACAGAGGGAACAATGATGTACGTTGCGGCCCTGGCAGGCTGGAGCAAAGAAGAAGTTACGGTATACATTGCCCAACTTCGAAGAGAGTTTCGGTCCAAGGACATTCATGGCTACTATCGACGAAAGGTTCTCTGGGCGAGAAAGCCCGGAGCGGCTTGAGGTGTTTCCCGGACGGTTCGTTTATTTCCTTTCTATAAACGGTGGAATTGTTTTGAATCGCTCGTTTCTGTTTACTGTTACCTACCTGGCGTGCTCTCTATCACTCTTTAGCGTGCCCTGTGGTCGTCGAGGGGATGGCGAGACACTAGCTTTGAGGCCACCAAAAATTGGCCACTAGCCAAAGACTTTCCTTGTGGCAAATCATTTTGAACTTAGCGTTGATATGTATGCAGAGCTTATTCTTGTCTTGGTATAGATGCCATGAGAGGTTGAAAGGATGAAGCCTCGATGCAAGTTCGCAGAGAAACACCGTCAATAATGCAAGCGATGTAAGTCGCTGCATAGGTCCGATTCTACGGTGCCTCAGAGAGGCGCAAAAGGCCTTCCGGCTTCAGTTTCCCGTGTTTCCAAACTCTGCGATGCCAAAAGTTGCTGAGATGGGAGACGGCTGAAATCTAGCTAATTCCAAAATTTCCGATGGAAAAAAGGAAGCAGCGTGTATTTCTTGAGGAAGCTCTGACCCCAAGGCACCTTCTCTCTCCAACTTTTCCGCGCAAAAAAGCGGTACTGCCACCCAAAGCCTCAACACCATGATCTTCATCACCAACCACCTTTACGACCACCACAAGCCAACAACGGCAAAAAGAAACCATCGGAGGGCGCATACATGGTGTTTTGCAACATTGGGGTTTGATGTTGCCGTGTGTCTCTCAGTATGTTTTTTGATCATGTGTCTGACAAGTATATCATTGAAAAAATGAGAGGGTACAGAGAGACTTGCTCCCGCCAGGGCCTGAACCTGAGAGATAACCCGAGTTTAACAAGTTCGCCCACGAAGGGGGAGCTTTCCTTCCGGGGCCATAATATGGTATAAGCCAAAAATATAAGTCAAGGCCACTAAAAATGAAACCAAGATACCTATATAAGGGAGTCTTATAGAAGCATGCTTCCGCCTGGGCTTGAACCAGAGGCCTTCGCATTACAGAACACTCTGATGGAGTATTAGTACGACGCTCTAACCAACTGAGCTACGGAAGCTGTCCGAATGGTTGGCGGGTGACCCGCTCTTGGATGGGGATCGGTGTTGCAAATTGGGTCCAGAACACTCATCCTGATGCTGCAATTTCTCTCATGCGTTGTCAAGCCTGTGTCCCATGCACTTGTCCGGAGCTATCAAGACGAGATAACTGCCGAGTCGGTATCCTCTTGGGGCTTTGATTCACTTGTTGCCTGATTATGAACGCAACCTCTCATCATCCTCATTTGCTAGTACCCTTCTGAAGACCAGGCATAAAGAATTCATTTGGGCAGGTGGAATGATCAAGGCTGAACAGAGACATTGGAACTATTGAAGTCACAGCATGAGGAGATCAAATTACTTGAGTCACTTTGGGGTCTTTGAAGGAATCTAGCACAATGGGTAACCGCAACTATAGTCCATCCCACGTAGCTCTAGAATGCGCTATTAAGTCTATATAAAGTAGATCGATAGCCTAAATCTCGATAACTAAATCACACTGGATTCTAAACTGTATTCGGAGAGTGAAGGCATACCTGGTTGACACTCACTAGCCAAGAGCAAAGCATCCTCCAGAGCTCAGCCCTGCTCAGCCCTACCATCCCATAGCCCCATTCCATGCTGACGCCCAGCGACGGTTTTCCTATTGGCAGCATTTTTGCGAGCCATCTGGGCGATGACTAACGGGCAGTCTAAGCCACGCAGCTGAAATGATAAAACAGGCTTTCACCTCAAGACTGACTTGGCATTTTCTCTTTGTCTCATCACTCGCATCACACATCAATCATCATGTCGCGCTTCATCAGACGTATTAGAAATCGCAGCTCTATCGAGCACCTGGGTTACGAGGTCGACGATACACCACAAGACCCAAATGAGAGAGTCACCATCAACGACATGAAGCGCATCGAAAAGCCAAAAAGCATGCCCTGGCAAGCCCGTCTCTCCGGCGAAGACATGACCAAACTACTCAAGGGCTTTTCACCATCCGAAATGGAGCAGAAATGGGTCATTGCCGCCAGCGGTCCAGACAATAAGGGCATCATTAATGTCCATCTTTGCAGAAGCTGGACCGGGATCGAGATCTACACCGTTAGAGTGCGCGTCTTGACTGGCGAGGACGGCAAGCCTGGTGATGCTGAGGAGAATGGAGGCGAGGTTTTTGAGATTGTGTATGAAACAAGCAACAAATTCAACAACATGTGTGACGGTGAGGTAGAGGACATGGCAGTTGGTCTCTGTCGAGGATTTCTGGATGTTGAGTTAGGGAAAGGACCTGAGAGTCCGGAGCCTCCAGTGAGACACAGACGACGATAGATATGAACGAACCTGCACTTGATAAGATACAAGCTTTCTAGTTTACGGAACCATTAAAGTGACTTTTTGTTTGTCTGCTACATCTTGAGAAAACTAACGAAGGAATCAAATGCTTTCCCCCTGGCCTGGTGTTGATAGCTTCAATCAACGCTGGGATGGATGATGCGGCCGGATTAACTGGATTCGATCATTGAAGACGACATACTCAGCTCGTCTCGATGCAACAAGGCTTGCTGTGCCATGGTCTGTATTGCACTCTAAGCAGAGGTCTCAGATGAGACCCATCACTCATTAGCAGCCTAGTTTGAAGTGTTTTTGTGGCAACAGACTTGATAACCTTGTTTTCACTGTAAATCAGGCTGTGAAGGGAGAGTTGGGAATGAGAGGGTGTTTGGTACCGTCGATACTTCTCTGATCGGTAGTTTTGAGAGGGGATTTCTCTCTTGGAGACTTTCCTGTCACTACGAGGGATAGTTGATTCCAGAAAGCCGAAGAACAACACAGAATTGCCTCATGCTTGCAATTTTGATATAGCACCTACGCGATTATTGAAGATGGACTCAGGGACGAGCCGCCCCGTCTTTCGGACCTTCTCCCCCGCATCGCTTAGGCTTGTCTGAGCCACAATTGCCTTGTCGGACCAGCAGACACCAAACCTGGAACTATGCAGGAGACAAGGACTATGTGTCTAGCAATTTCTCAGCCATTTTTACAGTTTTGATATAGATTGGCCACATTCTCATGCATGGCTTGCGTTCTAGGTCTCAGACTTAGCTTGGCGTTACGTCAACCTATTGCTTCGTTGGCTCGGTGCAGAGCCTGGTCGCGTGAGCGTCGTAATCACCTGGAGCGAGGGCAAACAAAATGCCGTAAGAGGAGCTCCTTTGAGGAAACAACTGGAGGGTAGTTACTTGATTCGAATTTTAACTACCTCCAGTTACGCTGACTTCACAGTGTCGACGTGCTTGAAGTGTGACAAATGTTGACAGCACAGCCTCCAGAGCCTTGTTTGATCGAGCGAGGGATCTGTTTTCTGCAACCACCTTATTTACGCCTCAAACAGAATGCATTCCAAATTGGTAAGCGTTCCTGGCGGTCATCTGGCACTCCCTTGCCTAACCTCCGCAAATTGACGGCGAGCAAACAGGCACCTTGCAGACGCACAGCTGTGGTTTCTGCCTGACAAGAGTCTAGACGGCTTGGATGGCGCTGCTGCAACTGCATACCCCTCATTCAATAGTGTCCGAGAGCCGCCCTGCTTTTCAGCTTGCACGTTGAAAACCTATCACGACCGTTGTGGCTTCCTGTATGGCGCAGGTCCTCGCATGGCGGCATTCCTCTTTAGATCTCCCATAAACAGTGTCCAATAGACGAGGTTGTTTGATGGCTGGTAACACTACGTCCGATATTCTTGGCTAGAGGTCTTTCCCAGACTGGGCGAACACAACCTGATGCGAATAAAAGGCCCCTGCGACCCCGGGATAAACTGCATCCTCCAAGGCATTCTCTTCTACATACTGCATACGAGGCATTGTTCTACTTGCTTTATTATGATCCTAGACACTTGCAATAGCAACTCGACTACAGTCGGCCCTGCAGAGCTGGGCCTGACCATCGCAGATTTTTCTGCATCTTTGGCTCATGGAGAGTACTGCGCCAAAAACGCTTCATACGTCAGGCCCGATGACGCTGGGTCTATTCTCCCGTGGCCCTATACGTTGGCCTGGTTCCTCATCCATTTCCCCATCACCTTGATCAGGGTTCACCGCTGGGAGAGGGTGCAGGCCCTGTCCATCATCCTGGCCGTCACCACAGTGTGGTTCCAGCTTCAGGCCTACACGAGCAGCATCGAACCAGAGGCTGTGCTCGTGTGGATGCCCATCTTTGTTGTTCTAGATATCGGGGCTATGATGCAGCTCGTCTTCCTGATCGTCGAAGACACTGGGTTTTGGCCTCTAGTGAGGGCTCTGCCCGACTTCTTGCCGCTTAGTGCACGCCGAAGTAGTACAGCTTCAAGCACGGTGGTAGGGAGCGAGGAAGTTAGGATTGAAGGTATGACACACTACAAGCCTTTCTGGCGCACATGTACTAATCAAATAGGGTCTGGGAAAACGGCAACACCTACTCCCCTTCCCCCGTCATGGACGGAACTCAACCGCGAACCAGCGAGTTCGGAGCTTGTGGGCCGCGCTTGGCTCGCGTTGCTGTCCTTTGTCCTAGGCATCCTCCTCCTTTCCATTCAACTCTTTGGTCTTGCCATGGCCATCAAAGGGTTCCATAGCGACCACGTCACAGCACAATGGTGTTCAACCTTCTTTGCGACCGCCGTCGCAGTCGAGTCTGACTGCAAGCTCTACGATGTCACGCCGTCGTTAAGTCAAGGAATTGGATGCATCACCATCAAAGGCTACGAGCAGTATACCTGGCTCCAAGCATCAATCATCATCATCTCTCTGTCCTTGGCCTTTCAAGTATTTGACTGCACGATCATGACGCTGGTCAGTGGAACAACGAGATGGAGAGGAGCCAAGATGAAGCGGCCTTGGTTCACCATGTTTACTGGGAACATTGTTCTTCTGGTTTTGATCGTTGTTGGAGTTTTTCAGTCACAGCGGTTGCCCAGAGATGTTAGCCCAAGCGTTCTGGTATACAAGCATGGTAGGGGACTTGGCAATAGTAATCACACCTGTATTGGTGAGCTTACGCCTTATGGTGTACGGGGCGCCATCATTGGGTGGACGGATGGGTTTTTGGAAAGCTGGGGAGATACTTATTCTCCAAAGTCGTATTAGGAACGGTTTATGACAGGAACAGGATGGTTCTGAAGGCGTTTCGGCCCATTGCAGCAAAAACTGCATCGAAAATTGGAGTATGAGTTCTATATGGAGTATGGGCTTTGGATTTGGATTATAGATGGAGATTCTAACATGGTTAATGTGTTGGAAAGTCATGGACTTGTGGACTAATTTTTTGGCGTCTTCCCCTGTTGGTCTTTGCTTATAACGTTACTCAGATCGGCGTGGCAATGTCCTTGACGGTCCCATCGGTGTCCCAGTGAAGTCAGAGATCCTCAATTATCCGTTACGGATTTAGTTAGTTCTGTGCCCCAAGTCACGAGTATGCCTAATTAAAGCTCGCCGACCGCCTTTTGTGTCTTTTTTGTTGTGGTGGACAGGTTGATTACCTCCGGCCTTTCATCGCTGACATGGAGCGCAGAATGATTCCCGATCCGGTGTGCTCTTCATTATGGAACAGACTAGCGTCGACCTAGGCAGTAAACAGCAGGGTATCCCGTATTCTGTAAGACCTTGGTCGCACTCGGTCGTAAATGTCCAGGGCTGAGCGTCGAATGGTGCCTAATGCCGTTAATGGTAAATGCCGATGGGCATGTCATGATCGGATATTTGGCGAAAGACTCACTATGAGTCAATGGCTGTCAGCATGGTGTCGCAGACCTTTCCCACGGCTGTCTCTGTCCAACCACCCATGACAATTATTCCCTGGCCGCGATGATGTCTTGAAGATGGTGGTCAGCCCTATCAATGGATGGCCATCGCAGAAATTTGAAACTCCGAAGCTCCGACTCTTCCTTGTACATAAACTTCCATCAACTCCACCCACGATCCACGTGTCGTCAGCGTCTCAGCAGGATCTCATCCCCACTTTCTCACAATGTCACCATCAACATTGGGCTTTCGAGTGCTCGCGACCTTGTTGCACACATACAATTCGATTCGTTACGGTAAAAACAGCATGGAAGCTCTTTTTGGACAAGCTATGAAGGATAGCGCGACACTGCGGAAAGGCGAGGTGCCATGGAAGGACGATGAGCCTCATGCACAATCCTACTACGCCTTTGACTCGGATACTTCGGCTTGGGTCGCAAAGACCCCGTCGGAGGAGACGACCGGAAATGGCGGGATCAACGGGATCGCGCTCTACAATTGGAACATCGATTTCATGCTCCCCTTTGCTGAGGCGCGCATGAAGCCAGCGCTGGCCTACCTCGGCAGCCTGGTAGGCTCCAACCTGACAAATCTGGCTCCAGTCATCTTCCTCCAAGAGTGCACGCCCTCGGACTTGGCCACCATCGCCGCCACGCCATGGATTCGAGAACGATTCCATTTGACGGATCTGGACACGACCAACTGGGCGACAAATCATTATGGCACAGTCACGCTGATTGACTCACGTCTACCAATCACGGCTGCCTTCCGTGTGCACTACTCCAAGACGCGCATGGATCGCGATGCCTTCTTCGTGGATGTCTCTGTCGAAGGCAAGACGGTCCGCCTCTGCAACACACACCTCGAGTCCATGGTCTTCAATCCACCCTTCCGCCCACCCCAGATGCAGATCGTAGCTCAGTACCTGCGCGAGGACAAGGTCCACGCCGCACTAGCTGCGGGAGACTTTAACGCCATTCAGCCCTTCGACCGGACATTGCACACAGACAATGGACTAAAGGACGCATTCCTGGAGCTGGGCGGAAAGGAAGATACCGAGGAGGGCTATACCTGGGGCCAGCAGGCAGCGACAAAGCTAAGGAATCAGTTTGGATGCTCGAGAATGGACAAGGTCTACTTCTGTGGTGGCGCCGACGTGGTCAAGTTTGAGAGGTTTGGTGAAGATGTGTTGATCGAGGGAGAAGATGAAAGCAGCCAAATCGTGGCGCTTGGGTTTGAAAAGGCTTGGGTGACAGACCATCTTGGCATCAAGGCCGAGGTCAAGATTCTCGGGGATAAGAGCACGAGCCGTCTTTAGAACCATCGAGAGAGAGTCCAAGAAGAATCCATGAATAGAGTTTCTACGCCTCCGACACACCTCGAGCTTGACCGCCTTGGCTCATCACACACGCCAGCCCAAAGCCCTTGCCCATGGCTTGCCCCATGGAATGCAAATCAACCACCCAATAAAAACCCCGTCTCCCTGCTTAGTTCACGAACCAAACATCGAACGACCCCTCTTTCTCCATCAGCGTCCCAACAGTCTGGGTCGCCCTGTGTCAGAATTTACCTCATGCAACCTCCCTTAACTTTGTGCGTCCCCAGAGCCAGAACCAGACTGTCGGTATCGCCAGTTCCACTCGTTCTTTGTCCTTGTAAACATCACCAACAGACCCCTTTTTGATCTCTCTCCCTACTCCGGTCTAGCCGAGGCCCTTAAGCCACCATTTCCGCTTTGGGTTGGGCCTTGAGGCCTGACGATTCCCCACCATGGACTCGAACGATGCATCCAGCTCAACGACACCAAGAGACAGTCTTTCCGACTACAAGTTCAGTTTCGAGTCTTATCTTGACTATGCGTCAAAGATTGAGATTGATGTGAGTTGAGAATGAGTTTTCCGACCGATGTTTGACCTATGCTTACTTGACACAGTCAAACCCTCGAACACACTTCACATTGTAGGTCTGGCGGTCCTCCAGGCAGTCCAGCTACTCATATTTCACAGAGACACCGCTTCCATAGCAGAAAGCATATACGAGTTTCACAAGGAAAATGGACGAACCTACCACGCTTATCGTGCCGGCTGTAAGTTTTTCCCTGGTCCAAACTTGAGCAAGAGAAATGCTAACCTCGCAGCGTACCATTATCCAAACGACGCGCTTGAAGTTGAACGACTAGACGCGCAATACGACATCCTCAAGATTTTGCTTGATGGAAGGGCTTACCTGTCTCCATTTACCCAAGAGAACCCCCCTCAAAAAGTCCTCGACATCGCCACAGGCTCAGGCTCTTGGGCCATTGACATGGGTGATGAATATCCCGAGGCTCGCATCGTCGGCACCGACTTGTCGCCCATCCAAAGCGACCTTGTCCCACCTAATGTCGAGTTTATTGTTGATGACGCGTGAGTACCAATCTGTTGACAGTGGAAGTCGCTAATCTGACGGCACTAGAACCGACGAGTGGCCCAATGGTAGGGACTGGGAAGACTTTGATTTGATACACACAAGAGTGACCATGGGTTGTTGGTCCGACATGGGAAACCAAGTCATCAAGCCAGCCTTTGAGCATCTACGACCAGGCGGATGGATGGAGTGCCAAGAGCTCATGGGTCTCTTGGAATGTGACGACGAGACTGTCACCAACGCAAATGCCTTTAAGAGATGGTGTGACGACATAGTAGACGCCAGCTACGCTGCTGATCGTCCCTTGCCGGTAGCTGCCAATTTGAAGCAGTGGTTCGAAGAGGCAGGGTTCGTCGACGTGGAAGAGAAGGTATACAAACTCCCAGTAAACGGGTGGCCAAGGAACCGAAGACTCAAGAGGCTTGGCGAATTATGGCATGCAAACATCGAGGAGGGTCTTCAAGCCCTCAGCTACGGCCTCTTGCACCGATTCAAGAACCGTACAAAGGAAGAGATAGAGGTATGTCCCCAGCTTCCTGGCCCAGTCAGCTCTTACTAACCCATGATAGGTGGACCTCATCAATGTGAGGAGGGATTTAGCAGATGAGAGGATGCATGGGTATCAAAAGTTTTATGTCGTATGTGGCCGAAAGCCTGAATATGCGTAATTTTCGAGTTTGATAGACAGCATGTGGATGTGGTAGCGGGAGAAGAGGTTTCATCTGGTATTTATGCACACTGCAGGTACAAATAGATCCCCAGTTATTCCTGGGAAGCTGACATGCGGACTTTGAGCGTGCGAGTTTGTCAGGGTTCTGGCTGGGAGGATGCTACTCTCGTTGAGACAGGTGAAGATGAAGGGGTTCTAACGCCGAATAGCTACCTAAACCCCGACGGAGATTTGTCTTGATGCCCATTTTTGTGCTCAATCGTTGGATTATTACAAAGGTAAGGGCCAATCAAGTCAGATGAGACCGACACCTCTGGCGATGGCCAGAGCGTCAGTGAGCAGGCCTGCGATCCTTCCAATATTCCAGGGGATCCAAAGTCGTCTGAAGTCAACGCCACCAACACCGGGCTTTACTCCCTGGTTTCGTTTTTTAATCTCATCACTGCTGCCTTTTGTTTCAAGACTCTCTACTCATGCATATGAGACCTCCTCCTTTCTTTATAAACCTCTTCATTGTGACCCTGAACCGCTTCACGACAGGGTCAACACATGTCGCTAAATCGGTTACGTCGGAAACATGTGGGTGAGAGAGATGATGACCGACCTAATCAAGCCATCTATGTCAGGAATTTATTGACATGATGATCCTCCGGATCGTGATCCCTGTGTAATTCAGTGGAAGGGCCCTTGCCTTGGTCAGGCACTTCGTTTCACCACTAGCGCTTATGTTGACCAACGTACGACGCCATTCGATTATTGTATAAAGATGTCGGGACTAAAATAATGGGAGGTCAAGTATTCGGACACTGGTATCGCCCTCACAATCTCAATATGCGCTTCTCAAGTACTATAAGCCTTCTTGTAGGCCAGGCAATATCTACCGCTGCCACCGGCATTCTACTCCCTCTTTACGTCTATCCTTCCCAAGAAGCAGGTGATGGAGCTATCAACTGGAATCCTGTTGTTGATGCCATATCATCAAATTCCAACATCCCGTGGTTGGCCGTTGTTGATCCGTTGAACGGTCCCGGTGCTTCTGGCAAGCCCGGCAACGACGACGTCAACTACATTGACGGCACATCCAAGCTCAACAGCTACTCCAATGTCAAGACTATTGGTTACGTTCGTACCAACTACGGACAGGCGCCTCTCGACGAGCTCAAGGCCAACATTACTACCTGGAGCAACTGGGGAACGTACGCCGCTGCCGACGTTGGCGTGGACGGCATCTTCTTTGACGAGAGTAGCGCCGACTTTGACTACCTCAACGAGGCTGTTACTTTTGCCCGCAATGCTTTCAGCAACAGCATTACGACGATTTGCAACTTTGGTAGCAGGGCCGAGGCCGAGTACTACAGTATTTGCGACGTTGTAATCGCCTTTGAGAGCTGCCTCAACTGTGCCGATGGCCCACCATACGAAAGCCAAAAGACTTTGAGCAACAACATTCCTGCTGGTTACGAGTCAAAAGCTGCGGTCATCTTGAACCGGTTTACAGGCGCTTCTGTCGATGGCCGGGAAGCCGATAGAGGGCTGATGAATGAGTACGTCAAGACCATGAAGGAGAGTGGCCTTGGCTGGTACTACTTTACATCTGCTGATTATGACACTATTGACGCTGGGCCGGCAACCGTGGGAGCCAATATGGATGCGCTGGCTGCTTGAAATGGAGCTCCACGAAGAGTTGAATGTGTATCATCTGTTTCCTGGAGGATTAGGTACAAGATTGTCATGGATATTTCTCGCCTTAATCAGCGACGGGTCAAGGTGGTTGCACAACTGGACTGTGTTGACGATCATTATCAAAGCAGCGATAAAAACCAGATACCTTGTCCACAATACAAAGCTTTGGCCGCCTCTTCTATGACAAGATCCTAAAGCCGGTGCGTGGGTGTTGGTAATCACTGCCTTTTTTCTTTTGTTTCTTATTTCTCAACGACGCCTCCGTCGTACAAATGGTCAAAGAACACTCTAATGCAGCATATAATAGCATCAAAACCCAATGCTCTCAAGCACCATAAGTAATCACTATCTTATTTATACCTACCTAGGTACATCCCAGTTCTACTTAGGTACATCGAGGTAATATCAAGGCCGTGAATGCGTGACCGGCCTGCTCGGCTGAGCACAACGTGGAATGATTCGTCAAATCCACCCCACAATAGGAGTTGCGTGTCAAGGCCAATGCCTTCAGTTTCATCAGAACAAGGCTCCTTCAACCCTCAAACTTTTGCATCAGACCGTCTCTTTCAACGCCGTCAAAATGGCCCATCTTCTAACCCTTCCTCTGGAAATCCTACATATCATATGTGCGAATCTCTGCCGTCATTGCACCAGCGAAACCGTTGAGCCCACGGAGCCCGTCGTGTCCATTGAGCCCATTGACCCTGAGAAACTGCACGAGGCGTGTTTCAAAGGAGCCAAGGCTTTTGTCATGGACAATGCCAGGGTCAGGATCGCAGCACTGTCCGCCATGACACAGACGTGTACGACTATACAACACATTGCTCAGCCGTACCTGTATCATTTTCCCTGTGCACGCGCGCCAGCAGTATCCAAACTGCTACTCCGAACTCTCGCCGAGCGTCCACACCTCGCCCAGTACATCAACCAGCTGTTTATGTTTGACATGGAATGTCGGGATCTCGAAAGCATTTTACGAATGCTGCTACGCATACAAGAGTATCAAGATGACAAAGAGAAGATAACCTAGTGGCATCTTGGACAGTGTCACAAGTATCATAACCCCCCGATTCGTGGAAAACGTGTCAAGTTCGTCAACGTCAAATACGACTTTATTACAGCGTTCACCGCCATTATTTTACCCTTTGGCGCCAACCTTGAAATTCTACATCTCGAATTAGATCAAGGCCGCAAATTTCCCTCTTGTGAGCCTGGGTCACTTCCGCGCCTGAAGGAACTGGTTGTAAAGAGCTGGCATAGAGGGCGACCCGCAGACATCACAGTCATTGCGTCGGTACTCATCGCAGCTCCAGCTCTGGAGCGCCTCGGGGGCCTTGTAGTCTACTGCAATGCTGACTGGGAGACACCCCAACCACCAATTCATGAAGGCGTCAAAGAGATATGGCTCGAACGCTGTGCGGTGAGCGCCGAAGGGGTTACTGCACTTCTGGGTCTATTTTCCAGGCTAGAAGCCTTCACTTATGAGCCAGACGGTGAAAATTATGAGGTGGAGGTGGATGAGGCCTCTCCGTCGGAAATCGGTAAAGCTATCCTGCTTTGCCAGGAATGTCGGTTTCTATCTCTGGACTTTACCGACAGCAGCTACGGGCACCAAACTTCTCCGACGGACCAGTTGGGCAGTCTTGCAGAGCTGAAGAAACTGCAAAAGTTTCGCGTCAAGGGGTTGCCCTTGCTCTGTACGACACTATGGGAGCATACTTTGTGGATAGGTCTTCTTGGTGTTAAGATTTACGAGATGCTTTTGGCTTTAATCACTGAGCTTGAAGTCACACGCTTAAAAATTATCATTTTTGATGACATGCTTGAGCTCTCGAGGGTGGCAAGCCAGAGATTTCCGTACCTGAAGCATGTATCAATTGATGGGGTTGAGCAGGACTGGCAGTGCATGCTTTGGGATAGTCAACACGGCATGGGGTTGAAGAGGATCAATGAGTTGCGTCAAGCGTTTCGACAGAGCGGGGTTGAGCTTTTGATGGGTGATTTTGGAAAGTATAGGTGTTGGCTGACCTAGTATGGGCTACGCTGAGAGCCCAGGTGTTGCAATTTCTTGGACCTGTACATATCCAGGTGGGGATGTTGTAGTTGATGGGTCTCTGACACATCGTCAACGTTAGATGTAAACCTGACGGGTTTGTCAGCCGAGGTTTTGAAGCAGATATGTCAGCCCAGTTTGTCAGCGTCACAGTTTGAGACTGTTTTCATTGTGTAAGAAGATGTTTTGAGTGGGAATAACATCGTTATTGTATGTCCAATCTTGTACTATAAATTGACTGCTCTCGCATTACGTCAACCCTCCTGTGCTGAGGTCACCACGAGGAACTGACCATCATTAGCTACAAATTCAACAACCATGGCATCTAAAACGCGCTTCTTTACTGCTGATGGCCAGCCAAACCTCGACGCTGGGCCTCCGTCTTCCAACAACTCTCTCACGCTGGCTTACCGCACCTATGGTTCACCCAACAACCCCGCCATACTGATCCCGACCTGCTTTTCCGGCAAAATTGAAACGACATTGGCTTTCTTGTACGGAAGTGATGATTCTGTCCTGAAAGACTATTATATCATTGTCATTGGCCTTCTCGGTGGCAGCGAGTCCTCGTCGCCCTCAAATGCCCCCGAGCCTACCAGGTTCCCGCAAACTTCTTACGAGGACAACATCCATCTCCAGTACAAGTTGCTCATGGCTTTGGGTATCGAGAAGCTGGCTGCTTACATTGGCTTCTCCATGGGCGGCACTCAGGCCTACTACTTTGCCATCCTCTATCCCGACTTTGTGCAGCGCGTTGTTGTCCTCGCCAGTTCAGCGAGAACCAGCTGGCACAACAAGTCTTTTCTTGAGGGCCCCATTGCGGCACTTGAATCTAGTGTTGACTGGCACGATGGACTATACACTGAGCCTGCGGTCCGTGGAACCAGAGCTTTCGCGCGCGTATACTCGACTTGGGCTCTAAGTTCGGCTTGGTTCCGCAAGGAACAATGGAAGAGACTTCACTGTGAGACTGTCGAGGACTACCTCGTCAAGGTCTGGGACAACGCCATGGGAAAGTGGGACGCTCGCGACTTGATGCATTTGGTCAACACTTGGAGAGGCGGCGACATCTCTGATCACGGGCCGGTCAAGGGTGATCTCCCTTCCGCGCTAGCGAGCATCAAAGCTAAGGTTCTGTTGATGCCAAGTCGAACGGACTTGTACTTTCCTCCGGAAGACAGTGAGGAGGAAGTGAAGCATCTGAGATTTGGGGAACTAAAGGTTATTGAGAGTGTTTGGGGACATCTGGCTGGTGGAGAATGGGCTCTTGAGGAGGACAAGAACTTTGTCACCAGCGAGATTGGGAGGTTTCTCTCCGGCTAGTCCCGACTTCAAGCTCTAGCCAGCCAGCATGATGTTTGGGATGATGATAGATACCCGGAGGCTTCTAGGGTTTAGGCCAATAGAAAGGCGCAAAGAGAATCGGCACTTCGTCGAACGAGGCAGGCCGGCACAATAAACCAGCGTTTGCAGTGAAAACCCTAATCACGTGGCACAATACAACTCCGTCACTACATTACTTTTCCAGGTTGCTACACCGCTTGTTTCGCAAGTAACCAGACAAATACGAAGTACCAAGTGTCAAAATGCCCTTGATGAAGATAGTGGTCGCACTGCTTGCGAGGCTTCAGCCTTCCCTCAGTCTGTTGCCCCCAGACGCTTTACGAATTGTCAATCCACTTTCAAAGCTAACGGTCGCAGTGGGCCTAGGAAGCAGAGCAGCAGCTATCGGAACAAGATTCATTAATCTTATCCGGGCTTTCCCTACAACTCTTACGTCCTTGTCTACGGCAAAGGCTGGAGTAAAGCAGCTAGCAGATCGATTTCCAGTACTCAAAAGTTGGCAATTTTGGGCAACCATCTTCACTGCTGCCTCTCTTTTTTTCGCTGGCCTGGCCTTCTGGACATCTTTCGAAGCAGGCCAATACGCCAAGTGGACAGCACACAAAGATTTTACTCTTCTGTGCATGGAAGAGGTGAGCCATGCGTGTTCTACGTCGAAACCAAACTTTTCCTGATGTGAGCTCCTAGACAACGCGATATCTCAGCCAGGAATGCCCAGACGCGGCAAATCTTAGTCTACCCGCTCCGCCTGGCTTTCATGGCACTCCAGCCCGTCGAGACTGGACTCCCTTTAGAGATACTCAAGACAACAGCTATGACAGCATTGACTATATCTGTTACATTCTGGCAATAACATGCATAGCGGGCGGAGTTCTGATGGAAGTTTTCACTACTACTATGTCTTGTTTAGAAGAATATTATAATCGTGCAGATAGAAGGACGATCCAAATGCCGATTGCTCCAGTACATCGGCGCCCAAGGACCGGTATTCCACAAGTACACCTTGGGATCCCTTTCCCGCATTCCGTTAACCGCCGAAGGACCCGGTACTTAAATGACGATCTTTGGGCTTATTAACCCATTGAGGGCCAGGCTATAATTATAATAAAGAATAGATCTTTAATATATTATAATATTATAACCTAATGTTGATATAATAGCCTTTCTTTTGAACGTTTTGTTATAATAATAAAAGAATTATATTTAGCTGTGCCTAAATGGAGGTGACTTGCCTAGCTCAACATTCCGGAACATGTTTTCTAGATGACGCGTTGTCGGATCGTTCCGTCTGGGACAAGTTTGGTCACGGTCTTGACTTGTTAAATCGTGTTGTGATCGCCCCTCTCTAGGTCTACGCCTGGAAGCGTTGAGCTAGTAGGCAGTGTGCAAGCGTTCGCACTTCAACTAGATAGTAACAGCTTCATTCCATGCTAGATGGTGTTACATTCTATCCAGAGAAGGTTGTGGATAACTACAAGGCAGGTTGCCCCCATCTGGTTGTACCTCGAGTGCCTCTCGGAATCGTAACCGCGAGCCGAAAAAGGAAAGGAAGAAGAATCATGAATTTACGGCAAAAATGCTGCCTTCTATGTCAAATATAAATTCCGTTTTCTTATTCTATCCAACCATGCTGCCCAAGCCACGCCTTACACATCGATGGCCAGTTAGATACAGGAAGATTCGGGGTGTCGAGCGCAAATCCGTGAGGAGCATCAGCAAAGATATGAAGCTCCACAGATCCTCCACCGTTGGTGATTCCCTCAGCGAGACGGTACGCGTTGACAACAGGGACGACTGGGTCGTTGTTGGAGTAGACGATAAACGTCGGTGGGGCCGGAGACTTGATCTGTACGTCTGGCTGAACAATGTCGTAGAGAGATTGCTTCTCCACCGGCGGCAGAGGCGGCTTGTCGGCGATGATTGTGCGTCCGACTGCATTGGTAGATATTGGTCCGTATCCGAGAATTGCAAAATCGGCTTGAGGAATCTCGGGGTCGGGAGCAGTCCATGCTTGTGGGTAATCGGCCAACAGAGCAGCTCCAAGGTGACCGCCAGAGGAGAGGCCGCATATTCCTAGTCCTTGAGTAGCATGACCGCTCTCCTTAATCAACTTCAATGCGCGTCTCGCATCATCCAAAGGTGCTGGAGCACCAGTATCGGCATTTGGAAATCGGTGGACGAGAACAAAGGCGTAGAATCCGAGACTGTTCAGCCACTTTGCCACCGCAACACCTTCACGTCCAACCATGAGCTGAACGTATCCTCCTCCTCCAAGAATAAGAATTCCTCGTCCATTACCCTTTTCAGGGCGATATCCAAAGAGAAAAGGTCTCTCGACACTGGTGACGACAGCATTGTCGATCTTGCCTCCCGGTGTTTCGAGTTCAAAGGCTCCTTCAAGGGAACCCTCTCCCCAGAGGGGCCAGTGCTGGTCAGATTCGAGCATCGTGCGTTTTTATCAAAGTGAATGAAGAAGGATTGTTTCAAGTAAAGAAGTGGCCAGGACAACAGTCTTTATGCGGGGGTCATGACCTGTTGCGATGTGGATCTCGGTCAACACCAACCCGAGGCCCGAAATGCACTTTGGGGGTTGAAGCTGGTCCATGTTTCTTTACTATTTCGAACAAGGATTTGCGCTAGGAAAGGTTATTTCAAGTGATACTAGATTGTAGTTTTGCAAGTAATCCAAAATTAGGCGCTCTGCTGGCCTGTCAAGTTCAAACCAAAGACCCGCAGCAAGGAGCAAAACAAGTCAACAAGAAAATAAACGAGAATCGATCTTGTGCGAAATTTCATTACAATAAATATATTTATATCCGCCCTAAACTCCTTGAACTCCTGTAGTCGCAGATCATCTGTGATCTGGTCTAATCTCCGGCGGCTTAGGCCGCTCATCATGCTTTAAAGACAAATGATCCGTAAAAATTCCAGCTCGCGCAAACCGTTTGTGACACCAAGGACATCGATAAAGTCCATCAGAAAAACAAAATTCGGAAATCTTGGGGTTCTTCTCAGTAGTCCTGAGCCATCTCCTCACGCCCTGTAGAATATACTCGGAAACGCCATAGAGGGTCTCCCCAAATCGAGGCTCAGCTTCTTCGACGGCGGCAGGTCGGTGTGGAGCGAGAGGTCTCTGTGTTGGGACGGGCCTCCTTGGAGCGGCAGGTTTCTTTGTGATGGCGCTTCTCTGCACGATGGCAGGCTTTGGCGTGGCGGAGGCCCTCTGTGTAGGTACTGCAGGGACAGGTCTTTGAGAAGGAACAGGCCTGTGTGTAGGAACTGGTTTCCGTGGGCCAGTCTTCTTTTTGATTGTTGTAGTAGGAGCTGCGTGAGGAATGGGCGCAGGTGTGGGTTGTGGTGCTGGCACATGCTGTGGTGCTGGCGCATGCTGCGGTACTGGTGTATGTTGTGGTGCTGGTGAGTTGTACGCAGACGAAGGTGCGCTTTGAGATGGAAACGATTGTGTCTGGCTAATGCTAGGGGCCGGAGATCCCATCTGATCACTAATGGGTCGGAGAGTCTGAGAATAGCCCTGCATGCTAGGAAGTGACTGAATAGGTGGCAATGTTGACTGCATTGCCTCTAGGTCGAATACGGCTTTAGGAAAGATGAGAGTTGTTGACTTTGCCTTGAGTTGAAAAAGATCGGCTGACATGTGGTTGAGTAGGGCGCGTTTAACGCTGTGTTGATGAGACTGGACTTCTGATGCGGGTGGTGTTGGCACGGGATCGACGTAGGTGCTCGCGGGTGAATATGGATACTGGTGTTCCATGACCACATCTTGGGTGTAAAAGCTCCGAGACTCGCTGGGCCTGCTGGGTTGGTTTTCAATGAATACCTCTCGATGGGAAATGTTCGTGGGCTCAGGGCTGTTAACAGGCTTGAAAGCGCTGGTAGGCTCGAAAGTGTTGGCAGGAACAGTGTTGATGGATACGGGCTTGCTGACGACCTCTGGGTGGCTGATATGCTGGAAGTTGTTGATAGGCTCCGAATTGACAATCGGCTGGGGTTCATTGATGAACACAGGACTGGTGGTGTCTTCGATGACAGTAATAGGCTCAGGATTGCTAATACGTTCCGGGTTGGCTACCTCGCTGTCGTTGATAAACTCCGGTTTTCTGATAAGCTCAGAGCTGCTGACAGGTTCTTCGCTGATCAGCTCAGGTTCGTTAACTGGTTCACTAATCGGCTCAGAGTCCTTAACAGGTTCGGAGTCGCCGATAGGCCTGAATTTGTCGATAGGATCAGGGCCGGTAGCTGATTCGGGGTTGCTGATAGGTTCAGGGCGGTCGACGGGCTTGGGATCAACGGGCTCTGAGACTGAGAAAGACTCAGTAGTGACTGAAGGCTTCGAATCAGATTCCACAGAAGCTTCACGGCTGGGCACTGTTGTCGGGGTTTCCACTGGCGGGGTGGCCTCCTTCTCTGGGATAACAGATACCACGACCGGTGCCTTCGGAGGCAAGTTGTCAGAAATCATCAATACGGGGCTTTCAATCTTTGTCGATGTTGCTTGTGTCGATGATTGCGTCTTGGGATTAACTTCTGCTGAAGATTGTTAGCTGTTTGAAAATCAGAACCTGGTTTTTCACTTACTGTTTGGAATTGCAAGAGGACTCAGGTTCTTGCACTCTGCAGTCGTACCCTGACGCTTCGCAACGAAATCTCGAGCCATTGAGAAATGCGGTTCGAGACTCGCAGAAGCATCAGAAAGATCCAGTTCCTGCAAATCACCAGCTCCCACCCATCCCGCAGCATCCTTACTCGGGAAAGCCGTCGCATCGAAATAAACCACTGGGAATTGCCGTTGAGCGACAAGAGAGCCACCATCTTCATACTGCGCCTTCCATTCCAGGCATTTCGTCCCCGGATCGTAGACATAGCACTTGGGTACGTTTTCTACCAGGCCGAGGGATTCGAGTGTCGTTGATACGCCGACCTTGTGAAGGTTATTCCGGGGCAAAACCAGGGCGGGAATCCAAGATTTTGTTGATTCTCGGTAGGCCAGATACACGATGCCTGGCGTTGGGCTTATTATCGGATCATGGCTCGATTCCTCCATCGGTTCGTCCTTTGTGGGTGATGCCTCGTCTTCCACATGGCACGGTGTTGATGAGAGTTTTCGCTTCTTGTGGCGCGGGGTGGTCTCTTCTGGCGCTGGCTCATCTTGTGTTGACTCTTCTCGTGTCGATTCTTGTTGTGTTGATTCATCTGGTGCTGACTCTTCTGGTACTGATACTTCCGGCACTGCTTCCGATATTGTTTCCGGCACTACTTCCGGTACGGCTTCTAATACCGGCTCTTCCGGGATTGGCTGTTTTGGTACCGACTCTTCCGGTGCTGCCTCTTCTGGCACTGCCTCTGGTGTCGGATCCCTTGGCACCGACTCTCTTGGTGCAAACTGCGCTGGTACAAACTCATCCACGTGTTGGGTTACCTCTTGCTTAATGGCCGGTTTAAACTTCAAGGCGGCTGCATTGTTCTTCTGCGCCAGTTTTTCGTTGCAGTCCAAAACCTTTGTGCCGAAATGTTCGATGACGGCTGGTCCGGTCGTGTTTTGCAGCCGGCCGTGCTGTCGGCTCCTCAAATGCGCCGAAGCAGCTCGTAGTGGGTGACTCTTGAAGTCAACGTCATGCTCCTCGCATCGGAGGATATACCAGGATCCGTGGCCTTTCGGGAACTGAGTAATGATGCGCTTGACTGATTCATTCTGAAAAACATCGTCGAAAGGTATTGATCGCTGCGTCAGCTCCTCTTCCTCCACGTCCAGCTCACTTTCGTCTTCAATAATCGACACCCACTTATTTATAATGTCAGGCAAATTCAATCAGATCCACATTTGCATACTCACCTCAATCGGGGCGCAAATAATGGTATCCTCTATTTTCTCTGTTTGCGACTGTTCAGATTTCACCGACAGGCTTGGCGAAACTCGCGATCGCTTCAACTTTAGATTCCTCGGGGAAATCTTTGATGAGGCGGGAGACACTGGCGGAGATGAGAGGCGGAGCTTTTTGGACGGCCTCTCCGGAACGAGATTGCTGGAACGCGACGCGAATCTTCTTTTAGGGGGCATCTTGGCGGCGATAAACAGCGACAACGAGCGACGCCTTTCTGAGCAGGTTACTGCTTGGACTGATGCTTGAGATGACAAGCTAGACTCTCGAGAGAGCAAAAATGAGAAAAGAAAAACATGACTCAACTCATTTGCGGTAGACACGGTCTCCTTATACCACTCAGCCCGAGGCCCGATAGACTGGTGCAAAGCGTGATTGGCCGACGGGCACACCACTATCTCGCACATTGCCTCCTATGGCCAATCGCTTATAGCGCCCCAGCGGGGTTGGTACGCGTTTGCAGGTGGCCATCATCATGTGCCAATAACGCCGCCCGACAAGGGTGATTCCATACAAAACACGTGGCCCCTTTTCCGGACCAAGGGGTGTCACTATTTTACTCCCATATGACTGTTACTAAAAGCATCATTCACTGAAACATTACAAACTTCAACACCCGCGATGATCCCAATGCTCACTGTTACGCTGGCTGTTACTCTGCATAATCACTCCCCCCCATTGGTGCTCCTTGTTGCGACATGGCATGGGCTAAGCAAGGGGGGGTCCGCTGAAACATGCCAGGATAAACGGTGGAGCTGAAAAGCGTTATTTTTTTTTTTACGCCTTCTTTTTTTTTTTTCACCCTTGTAATCACACCAGGCGTGCTCATCTCATAGGAGAGCTTGTCCGGGAGTGCCACACTCACAAGGTATGCCAAGACTGCCGGCGCACGGCGTCCACGAATCAAGTTATACCAAGAATCAAGGTGCGATGGCCAAGGTGTGTGTTGCTGTCACCAGATGAGTCCGAGCTTAATACGTAGCGGTAGCGAAATCGAATGGTTCAGGGGTCTAGATGACCCTTGCGAGCGAAGCATGGGTTTCACACGTAAGCTCAACACGCTCAGTAATCGGCCTTTTCAAATGTCTTGTCTGTCTCACTTTGGGAATTGCGAAGATCTTGGCCCAGAGGGGGTCACCAAAAGTGTCAAGTTAGCGCCGATCGGACAGATCTTTGAGGGATCGACAGAGTTTTCTTTTCGACCAAGCACGGCTCCATGGTCGAAGGCCTCACTGGAAGTTGCATACAGTACATGACGCGATGGTGTGTGTTTTACCGTTCCATCACAAATACTTTTGTCAGACACGCATGCTTAAATCAGCACCAAATCTGCAGGCCAAAGCATCCATGACAACCAAAGTGCATCCATGCCGACCGCGCATACAAAAGCGGCCGCCCGAAAACATGCCTCTATTAATTGGTCGCGCTGGATAAGACCGAAAAAGGATTCAAAAACCTGCTCGTTCGCTTGCGAGCGAGCCAATCCTACTTCAAAACAGGTGGCGTTGGGTCGTATCCTACCCTATGAGGGCATTCGCGAGGATGGTTGGCTACCCTTTAATTTCAGCAAGAAGGCGCCACCAACGGGAATGAATGCGAGCCGCCCAAAGAGAAGAGAATATCTTGGAGGACCTGCCAAGGTGAGTCTTGTCTCACAAGCTGCGCGCGACCGGTAGAAATGTAACTGATTTCATCTTTTTTTGCTAACCTGTACACTCTAATTCGGAACAACGGACCGCGGGGCGCAGCATTACAGAACACGGTCTAGCTCGGTTACTGAGAGTTTACTCTAACAGGGTCATAGAGTTTAATCAAAGGTTAATATTTCAATTTATTAATATTGTCAAGTTACCTCGGGAGTTGACAAATCCAGCTGATTATTCAGGCCGGGAGAAACACATGAATGAGTCCATTTGTCGGCAATTCACTGCTCGACGAGACAGCCGGACATCGCCAATGACACCCGTTCCAACACCACCTGCTTGAAATATAATGCTGGGATTCCCTTTGAATTAGATACCCTTCGTCTTGTTCATTTCTATCAACTTTGGATTACTTAAACGTGCTCCGATACCATTCTCTGATTACCCTTTCACTTGCCGCGCCCTGTGAGGTCGTCTGTCGCTAAATACCAGGCCGAGTTGCCTTTCATTACCCTTCCATCAGCTTCCACATGATATCGCTAATGCGTGATAAAATCTCGAAAGAAAAGGATATCCTCAGGCCTCCGACTATTAATATCCCGATCAATATAAATGACATGCCCCCCTAGGAAGAGAAGATTGCTTTTCAATATCGCAATATGATATAGCGACATGGGCGCTTTAGTCCACGGCCCCTTATCCCCTTTCTACAAGTCTCAAACTGGATTGAATACGCGTCGTCGTGATCGAAACGAAAAACGTCTCAGATGTCTAGTTTGAAATTCAGGTTAGTAACCTCGTCGACGAGCGTCGTCTGGATATTTGCCTTTCGCGGCGGCGAAAAATTGATTTGGTCATAGAGATGCAATTGACTCGCGATCTTTCTGCTTCCTCTGGAGGCATGCCGGGTCACTACAAGACCTTGTATATGTTGCTGTACTCCAAGTTATCTATTATTATTCTATCACTTTATGCTACTTAGAACGGGGATCATAGTATCTCAATTAAATTCTCAATGGGCTTAATGACTTCACCTCAACCACAGCAATTTGACTGTTGACACACCCTACTTCTTGTTTCAAGCCTCGGAACAAGACCTACAACTATTGGCAGACTTTAGAAAGACCCTTCGATACAGAGAATTGTATTCTTCTTTCAGAAGAAGTGTCGGACTATATCTTTATCTTTGTAGCGAAGCGCGCCGGTCTTGTTTTGATAGCTGATAGATTAACAAGGTTTCCATAAAACATCATCGATAGCTTTAATGGCGCACTCGAATTGTATACAATGCCCTAATACTAATACATATTATGTCTTTTAAACAAATTTTGCTTACGGATGGTAGTGTCATGGGAAGATCAGCTAGCAAAACCTGGGCACCATTGATGAACAATGTGTTGGTCCAGGGCAACTCGTGCTTGTACTCGGGAGTATTGAAGGTCCCGAGAAGCCTACATGTGAGAGTCTGATCCTTAGGAGACCTGTACTCCACCAACCACCTGGATAGGGCGAATAAATGCTTCTGAATGACGGTGTTGGCAAGGCCAAGGAGAGCGTGAGAGTGACGGAGAATCCCTCGGGCACTAGCGCGATGTTTTTGTTTACACTGACTTGTCCACAGTTCGTGGAGTTTTGCTGACTTGGTTTCTTTGGAGGCCTGAATGATGCTTTCAACTGAGAGTAGAATGGAGAGCACTGATGCCACCATGTTTTTGTCTGTTGAAGAGGAGGTGGCAAATTAGGACTCTTGTGGCTTCAGCTCGGCTGTCGGCTTGGTTGTTGACGCTTGCAAACGCGTATCTAGTGGGAGGAGTGGGGCACCTCTCAACAAGTTGGATCAGCAACATGTTTTGAGAAGGCTTCACGGAACACAAAACTGGCGAGAGGCAATCTTTCTTTATCCCTAGGCCCGGAACTCTCGAGAAGGGCTTTACCCACCATGCTTTTATTCAGGTCAACAGCCAGTGGAACGTGTTGCGTGTCTCTCTCAGGATCCGGGGTTTACGGGGTTAGTTGTAAGCATGGGTACACGATTGCCCCCCATCGCTTGTTATTAGGGACGGTGCTCTTTGCAAAAGCTGGGGGGTCATGGCTTCACGCTTATCGTTTGAGTTGAGCATTTCATTGGTCATGGCTTCCACCACCCATTTCTTCTTTTCGGTGTCCATGTTATCTGCGTTGAAAATGTCAAATTCCAAAATGAGATAATGGCGCATTGGTTTAAAGAAAACTCTGGCTTGCTTAGAAAAGTCTCCCTGCTTCACCAGAAGCCCAAGTTACGAGACGGACGTTTATCATAGCACTTCCTAACTAGAGAGCTGGATCGCCTACAGCGCTAATCTGGACCTTCTCATGCGGGGAGCTCCGAGCAGAGAGAGAGGCAGAGTAGATCAAGTCGGCGACCATGCAAATGTTGTCCAAGCCCGTGGCTGGCTGAGTCTCGACCGACGCCAAGACGAGCGGCCTAGCCGAGCTGGTGCGCCCACAGGTGGCGATCAGCTGCGCCGTTGTCTGCCGAGGCTGGAGGACTGCATGCCCCGTCGCGCTATCGACGCACCATGCTGGGGCTATTGGGCAGGCGTGACAGGGTAGTTTTTGCATGGTGTGCTGTTGATACAACCTGATGTGATGTTCATCCGTGCTGACGCGGACACAAGGAAACACTCTTGTGCTTCTGATTGAGTGTCTCGGTGTGTGAAGAAACTTAGATCGAAAGAGAGGAGTCATAGAAGAGGTACATCGCCTTGGGACACGATGATTAAATAATCGCTCAGCAAGTATTTACGGAGATGAGTTAAAGAGGGGCTATTTTACAAGTATTAAGCCAAGAAACTGCTTGTTACCCATGCGGTAATTATTTGCAAAACTGTTGTCATTGTCGATGTGCTCAATAGATCCTTTGGCCCGCGAGAAGAAAAGTCACTGCCTTTTCCACTTTCCTTTCGGAGCAGTAGCCTACTCTATCCCATACCACATTGCATCCAGATGAGCAAACCCTGAATGATCCTTAAAGTGGTAGCACCAGTACCCAACCAAGTGCCAGCATCTGGTTGATACAGGATGGCCATCTTACCGTGTCGCAGGTCTTAGCCTTTCACTCCTTCTCTGCTTCTCTTAGAGTGCTGCGCACGCCAACAGAGTCTACAAACTTATCCCTATTCCACCGCTTGACTAAGGCAAGCTTGACCTCTGTCCATCGCTCCTCTTGGCCTGCCCATTGGCCTAATGCGTATAAAAGCCGTACAGGATCGTTGTGTGGCCGAGGTATTTTGTGATGTTTGGCCAAGTAGCATCTCGGGTCTAGGTAAAATTTGACTGATTTCTTTTGGTGCCTCCTCAGGAAGAGGCCGACCCATCAACATCTCGTAATTCGAACCAACAGGACTACGAGTTGAAAGTGAAGGCTAGGCGCTTGCTGCTGTTGGCTGCTCGTGGGTGTTTGGACCATTACCGCCCTCAACACCTCCAAGTGCTAGGAAGTATCCTCTATAGGAAGTTATAAATCTCTAGGAACTGCGGAAGGTCTAGTAACCGAGAGAGAGAGAGCGACAGTAGTAGGGGTTTTGAAGAGTGGTAACAGAATGGCTAAGTGCAGCAAACTCCTCAATGTGGCAGCTTTTCAGAGTCAACTGTAGACCAGTCATTCTCACCTTGGATTTTGGTGCCTCTCCAGATATGAGAACTAGGTGGTAGATAGATTAAAAGTTGCCGACAATGATGTGAAAGCTCTTACAAGCACCCCCCTCGCATTTGCCATGTACAAGCTCTGAGCCGTTGGAGTAGTAGACCTCGAGGCCACTGACAAGATCTCCCTTGACCCAAACGGCTGCCTCACTTGGGACCTCCGTCTTGACTTAGTCCTGTGACGGCTGAGAGAGCTTGCCAGGGTTGAGAATGGAGCCCGGCAGTCTGATCTGTCCATGCAGTTTTACAGCCACTGCAGCAACTTGGGAGCTTCATCCATCTTGCCTAGAATGACGGGATTCTTAGAGTTGAGACTGAACTAGGCATCATTTTCTTGAATGGTTTGTAAAGTGACGACTGAGCGTGGTTGGCCATAGAATTCTCTTGGGCAATGACGGGAAGGCTCTTACAGCAAGGAGCCGAGTCAAGATTCGACACCTCACAAAGTTTTCTTCCCATCGATAATTCTTTGTGAGCATGGGAAAGGTCGTGATTAGGTCGCGTTAGCCTTGGAGAAAACAGACAAATAATTGGTCTACATTGAACAATAAAATCTAGAATATTGCAAGTTCCCAGTGTGAGGTCACTCAGATCCCAGATGGCAGATTTTAGTTCTTCGCTATCTTCAAATTCAGACTTGGGGGTGTTTTTGCCTCGTCAGTAATTGGATCCCAGCGAGTATGGCGGCATGAATTTACATCATAGACTTCGTTGGAATGGGAGCCAACAGGGAAAACTGCTTGCAATTCTGTATAATTCTTGTTGATGATGCTATGTGTTACTACCCTGAGAACTTGGTCACGCTTCTAAAAGAAGTTATTAGCTACCTACAATGATAGAAAACATAATTATTGAAGCATGTCGGCATTAAACCCAGGGTCGAAAAAGCTCATGAGCAGGGTGGTTTATCATCTTGACGTGAACCAAGGAGGTGATGTTGACTCCCTTGAACTTGTCGCTGTTGATAAGCTGGCCATTTACTGTCCTGCCTACATTGGGTTGATAAACTTGATAACGAGAGAGAAATGCTTTGGGCATCCACAACAGACAGAAAAAAAACCATTCTTCGCACAGTGCATCATCGCCTGCACCTCTTCCCAGGATTCACTCGGCTGCCCGCTGGCACATTCCTTAGCCGTAGATGTAATCGTATGTGGCGTTATGCTAAGTTCAGCTCGCGTCCCGCGGTTTCAGCTGAGGCCAATGGAAAAGCAGCATGAGTCATTGATCAGCGATCTTCCCAGGTTCGCATCACGTAAGTGTCTCAGGGAGTAATAGCCCAGCCTTGCTTGACTCCCCTGCAGCCGGATTTGATACATAGCGGATCGAGATCAAGACATGCACTGGGTATCCTCAAAAAGCTGTTGGCGGCCGCTTTTATTCTCACTGGCGACAACCTGAGACAAAGAAGTCAACAATTCACTGGAAAATTATCGACGCGAGGAAATCCTTACTAGTGAAGATCTCCGTCGCGCTTCAGACGTTTTAGCTAAGCCTGGCTACTCTAACTAAATGTTTGTTAGGTATCATCTGAAAATAGCCTGCCTTAGATGCTGCCATATGTCTGCTGGGAGTGTGGAAGGACGCGGGCTCTCCCAGCATTACCTTTCATAGGCTGGTCTTCTGACGACCGTTTGAACCAGCTCACGACTTCGCGTTTCATCGGTCTACCTATAGATATACCGTAAGTCTCTTCCGCAAGTTTCTTCCTTGAACGAAAAGAGCATTGTAGGAATCATGCTAGCCAAAAAATCAATCCCCTAGCTCCTTACGCATGGGCGAGCCGTTGGAGTTCTACCCCGAAGACTGCTTCATTCCACCCAGCCTCCAGCATGAAATCAGAAAGGGCGATCCAGGTGAAGCGCTAAATTCAAGGAGTAAGGGTATTAATGGAGAGATTTAGACTCAAAAAATCTCTAGATAAAACGGAAGAGTAAAAGGAGCTTCTTGAAAACCATGAGAAAGCGATAACTTAGGAATAGGTCAAGCTTGCCACCAAAACTCGAAGGAGGAAGGACGTAGTCGTGGATCAGTTCGCACAGAATCTGACGAAAGAAAAGCTGTATGGCGAGGACTAGCAGATTCGACAGAAGGGTCGCTGGGTGAGATTTCCTCTCTGTGGCCCAGATGACGCTGAGAACGACTAGGTCAGCCTGATCCTGCTCCATCGTATGGACTGGTTACGACATAACACATTCGGCAACCAATTACATGCTCACCCGTTGATTTGAGAAAAGCTCCTGAAAGCTGAACCTCTCTGCGGATAACCCCCGAAGCGCTGGCCGCGAGTGAGCAGGAGAATAGTTCAGAAGCCCCCAAAACCACTTCATCCACGACGACTTACCCATACGATAAAATCAATGCACTCGATGATGCTCCTAAGACCACATCTACCCAGCTCAAGGCTTCATACACTCACGAGTGGAAGTGAATGCCATCGGTAAGTATTCGCATTCACCTATTCTTCGAAGTGTTCCTGACAGCGGCCTTAAGCAAGACTACTCTCTTCAAAGTCGATCTTAGGATCAAACCGCGACGACAATAGTGCCATGATACCTCTTCCAACCCCGGATAGCAAATGGCGACAGGAGAAGAGAAGAACAATGGCGTAAGCATGTACTCCGATGGTCAAACGATTGTGAGGAAACAAGGACTTCGGTGTTGAAGACTGCGCAACAGTGTCAGATTTTAGCGTTTCTGATATTATCCACAAATAATGACGAGACTTGACCAGGAATATCAAATCGAAATGACACACCCCGGAGTCCTGTCAGATCAGCACAGGTCCCAGTAGACCAAGGCAGACTTGGCTTGCGTGTCACCAAATCATGCCTAATCTGACTTGAAAATGGTCCAAACCGCCCCATATACGTCTGCCAATTATCCTCGCAAGACTTGTTCGCATTATTCCGACGATGGAGGTGATACCGGTTCATCTAACAGACCAGCCAAATCCTGTCGACAGGCTTCGCTCCCGGACATTTTTTATTGTGCCAAATAAGCTTGACAATGAAGTTCTCAGAGATGCGCTGGATAAACTCATCAGGAATCATTGGCGGAAGCTTGGGGCGCGACTCGTCTCATCTCCCTCAACGAAGCTCCTAGAGTATCATGTTCCGTCCTCGTTTGATGAGAACTACGTGCTCTTCAACTGGTCTTCAACAGCCAATGCTGAATCTATTCGCAAAGTCGAGGAGCTATCTTCTTTCCTCTCGCCTAGCCAGAATATCTCTTTCTTGCCATCCATGGATGTCATCGACAAGCTCTTTCGACCAGCAGACTGGCCCTTTGAGCGAAAGAACGAGCCGCCCGATGCACCCCTCCTATACGTTCATTTAACCATCTTTAGTGATGCCTCAGTCGTGGCCATGAGCTGTCCGCATGTATTGGCCGATCAATTTGGAGTGGCCAGTATCGTGAAAGCCTGGCTTAAAGTCGCTCGGAGAGAAGCGCCGCCTGACATGCTGGGCTATCGCGATGATGTGCTCCCACCGGGACACCCAATTTTTGATTACATCGATAAAGAGTCCAGAAAGGGTATGATGCGTGCCAGAGGGAAAAGAGACCAGACTGCAGTAATGGCTGGTATTGTCCTTGACCTCGTGAAAGCTAGGGAGGAAGAATCTCACATCGCTTTTGTTCCCGCCCAACTGGTAGAGAGATTACGAAAGAGAACGTCCAAGGTTTTGGCAGAGAAGAATGAATCGGTGCCAGATATTAGTAATGGGGATATCCTTACTGCCATCTTTACCAAGGTAAGCTGTCCGTCTTGGAGACATGACACCTCTTTCTAAGTGGTACCCAGATGACTCGACATGATCGATCGGAGTATTCTCTGAACCTCTCCCAAACCGTCAACCGTAAGTCTCACCTACCCTTTTTGAAATTTCCCCATTAAACAGTTCCCAGTACGGGGCCGTGTTCCAGGACTGTGGGACGATGATGGCGACCGATTCATCCACAACGCCCTGCATTACGCCACGTCAAATCTCAAGATTAGTGCATCTACCCCGTTGCACGAGATAGCTCTTAGTAATCGTCAAGCTATCAATAAGGCTCTGGAGCGGTCTGAGATCGAAGTCGGGTTGGCGGCGTTGCGAGATGTGTCCAAGCGGAGACAGGTCATGCTTATTTGCGAGCCATTCGAAAAGCTGTACAGCGTCTCAAACTGGTGCGGCGCATGGAAAGGCATCGAATTTTCCGCAGCGGAGAAAGAGCCGCAAGTGAAAAGGGAGCATGCCTGGGATATGCTTGTACTTGGTCAAAGTAAGCTCGCCAAATCGCCCACACGATGTAAGTTGGCCCCATCTCTCCGAAATACCGAAGCTGATCGGCAATAGACCGGGTGAGCATCATGTGCAAGACCAAAGAGGGGTTCTGGTGTGATTTTGCGGCTCCGTTAAAGATAATTGCAAGGATAAAGGAACATTTGGCGAAGGACCCATTGTTGGAGAGGCTCTGAAGAAATGCCTAGCGAAGGGTCCCCAGTCAGGAACGATAAGGCAGTCGAATGCCGGCTCCATACGGGAATCGGGCTTCGGTCGGCAGTTGAGAAGGGAGGCTGAGTGGACTTTATGTGGCATGATTTTGCGAATCTTTTGCTGCTTTTGATCGTTGAACTCACCTGTCCATGTTATCAAGAACCCCGAATCTCATCCCTCCGACGAAAGAGGACATTCGTGATCCGGTATGTTTTTAGCCTACATGAAACAATAGGAATGGTGAGCATCACTCAAGTGTAGGTAATTGAGGAGATGCCCCGGAGCTGAATATGCCACACAGTAGGTAGTAAGGCGGAAATTTCTACCCCAATCTACACCTAGTTACTACTAAAGGTTGTGACCTCTGTATAGTATGTACTGTAACTTGGCATATAATCCAGACTATCTGAAGAAAGGGGAATAAGGCCAGTTACTACAGTAGAGACAAGCCTAGGCGGGCTTCCCCTGCCGAAGGACAACAGCCATGTGATTGCGGAAGCGTTGCGCTTCCGTTATTGAACAATATCCCCAGCTTAGCGATAGGTCATATTCTACATGTTGACAAATGTGAGTAAAAGTGACAACTATGCTCTCGATCACACCACTTGGGAATCGGGTCCGCAGCCGCTTCCGCCGGAACACCTGTTGAACCGCACACAGCACGGCCTTGAGGTTCCGCGCAGTGGCCTGATCCGGCGGCATAGGTAAACGGAACCGAGTAGAAACTTTTACTCTACGGAGCCGTATACGGTTCTGAGAAGATTCCGCATGTTTATTCCGCCGGTATAGCGACCCCGATTATTGCGGCAGCGAAGTCGAGGTTGGGATGTAAAACATTCCTGTGAGCGCCTCCGCGGCGGACGCGCAAAGATGCATTGCAGTGCGTTTCCGCTGTGGAATCGTGTTTCTGCAAATAGCGTCAACGACCGAAGCTGTTCAATCATGATGCGCAGTGATGAAACTGGATGGATGTAGTGAGGTGTGAACTGGTGATCATATCGTGCTGGACAAGCGTGAATCCTCGCCTGATAGCCTCTGAGCCTATGTTCCTGACTGGAAGTCTATGTTCACGTGCACCATCTTAGAACAGTTCATTTCGGAAAAGGTCTTTGTAGCCAGCAGCAGCGCTCAAAGCAGATCAGGCCATTCAGATCCAAGAAGACCATGGACCCGATTCTTTGAAGGTATACTGGTCCTTGCTGGCCGATGGAACAGCGGTCAACCAGAACGTGGCTCCGCTCTCAAACAGGAAGGTATTCCGAAAGCACATGTTGATGCGGACGCGGCGGATCACGATCGGGATCCAGAGCGGCTTGAACGCACTTCACCATTATAGAATTCGGAGGTTCTGTTCAACCTATCTGGGACTTGCATCGCTTCCGCAACTCTGTCAACAAGCAGGTGACAAAGTGAATAGAGTTTCTTCCTTATCACAACCTTATCCTGACGGAGCCGCATCGGTCGTGATGCCGAATCACGTCCGCCCCGGGTCCGCGTCGGCATTCCAAACGGAGCCGGTCCGGCCCCACGCCGGATCCGCATCCGATTGCATCATCGGATCCGCAAGTGAATTCTGAACGGAAGCGAAATGTTGTCAATTCCAACGTAGAGAAAGCATTCCGTCTCTCAAAGTCTATTCGATGCGTGAATGTTATACACTGCATTCAGCTCCGGAGCCGCATTTTGGACTTCATGTTGCGGAACCAACGGTTCAAGTTGACGGTTCCGCTCCCAGACCGAATGGCATGATTGGGTCGGCCCCGAAATCTACTGTGAGAAAGAGAAAGGAGGATCGTTCTCAACCTTAAGTGGTTCTTGGATATTGCTACTTCATATGACCTATGGATCTAACAGTAGAGACTATTGTCCCTGTCCAAACCGTTTATCTATCAACAAATTCCAACAGCACGCTGATAGTGGTTAATCACTCCCCCGTCGGCTGGACTGAACAATGGCTTTCAAAATGAAACTTGAGGTCCGCCGTGTTCCTAACTATCCAGTTAGCTCTGGTTCATTGCAACGATACTGGTATACATCAGCTGTCTCCTTGGGGTTTCAATGTGAATACCGCTCTCATAGGAGACTAAGGTATTAACAAGCTTAGAAAACCACCCTTGGACGCAATATGATGACTTCAACGTTAACTTCACATCATTACGACTGTGATTATAATTTCTTAGAGTCTAAAATCATAATCACAGCGCTGATTAAGATTCCTGGGACCTTCCCACCAAGCGTCTGAGAAAACAGAGCTGTTGCTGAGACTGTAACCATTGTGTTCAAAGATAATGTGTGCCAACGAAAGTTTAGTAATTCGCCGAGATATTATATTCAAGCTCTAACTAACATCTTCCTTCCCATATTCTTCTATTACTTCTCTTATTTCTTATACGGAGGTTAGAATAGTTAAAATACCTGTAAGAGGCTAGACCTTTTATAATAATATAGCTAAATATAATTCTTTTATTATTATAGAAGTTTAAAAAGGCTATTATATTAATATTATATTAAAATATTATAATATATTAAAGATCTATTCTTTATTATAGTTATAGCCTGGCTCTCAATGGATTAACTAAGCTCGAAGATTGCTGAAACAATAATAATGTTACGTGAGAGGGATTGTCCCCAATATTATTTATGGCATGAGAAATATATCCATCATGCTACAATGTGATATTTTCCTAGACGAACAGAACATACCCGTGCACAGGTTGAAGAAAACGCTAGCTTCGTCGTTTTGAATGCAACTTCACGCTCCGTCTGCGAGTCATCACATAATGACGAGTCCTAATACCGAAAAATCAATTGATAGCAATTAAGACTATCTTGAGGAAAGGGCTCCGGAGGCTCACCTTTCCCTTTTAACCCTCTTTCAAAGACGATTAGGGTGAGGCTCTCGCGAGGTCTTGGCCCCTTTTCTAGGTATCTATAAGCAGAGAAATTACCCTGCAGCTCAGAGTTGTTCAGCAAACTCTGCCTCTAACTCAATATGAGCCAAGGTTTCTTATACTAGCCTATGGTAAATCCGTGGATTACTGACCCTAGCTATGGAGCAACTTCGCGTTAGAGGAAATATATGTTAAGTTCTGGTGGTATGCACTGATAAAAGAACCAGAAGAAATCACACGTGACAAATGATATAACCCAGTTTGCATGCAGTACCTGTTGAGAGGCACCTTTCAATTTTACCGCACCGGCTTAACGATGCTTCCGCAGCGGTATATGTATCACATTTACGGCGGCAGAGCAATTGAGGCATCGTTAATTGATCTCAGCCTCACATAGTATTCTAACCCCACTCGAATTACTCTCGAAATAAGGCTAGTGAGTTTGTCAAGGAATCGTCACGATCCCAAGAACGTGGCTACACACTTACAGTACTAGCAATAGCGTCCTTACCAAAGTACCTTTGGAAGTGTGTGGTGCATTGTTAGAGTCGAGGCACTCAACTAGGCAGCAACGCCCATTTGTGGAACCAAGTCACCGTGAAGTTCTGAACAACAAGCGCCACGCATCACTAGCTGAGTGTCTGAGCGCTTCATTTCCATTTCCACCAGGCTGCAGTTCACATAGCTCGGATAGTTTCACGGAGACGTGACCACTGTGTCATCAAAGCTGAATTTGAATGGCCAGTTTTCACCATCTACTAAAAGTGTAAATCTCTCATTCATTCTAGTGTTACATAGGGCTGAGATTTGAAGTTTTGATCGTCGACGCACAACGATGCGACAAAACTAGGCATCACCTCAATAGTCTCTTGGGGGCGGCTGACGTGAGGATTTGAGACATCCATTACGTCATGATGAAGATGGATCAAGGAATATCCCAAGATTATTTCTTACCATGTCTTCGGCTTTCGAATCAATCTGCATCAACAACAAATTATATCGCATTCTTTTGCATCAAACACCATGGTCAAGATACTGCCACCTCCTAAGCCCGATATTCCGGAGCCGGAGTCTGGAATGGCTCTCTCCCTCTTCCCATCGGGTCACTACTTGTGGCTAGACGACTATGAGTACTATGACCAGCTAGGCCGTAATCCTCTCCAACAGGCAAAGCTATGGCTCATCGCCGACCCGGATGAGCGGGTGGCCAAGCTTGAAGAGGTGCTTGAGAACTACCCGAAGCAAGTTCATAGGCGGAATATGCTATATGACGCCGCAAAGCGCGGTGACGAGGCCTTGGTTCGACGCTTCGTGGCCACGGGCTTGAAGGTACACCCAGATATCCCAGAGGGACCCCAATCGGAGGAGGAGGCTCAGGCCGATCAAGACGCGAGAGAAAATGGGTCCATCCCGGATAAGGATGACCCTTCGACGACCCCAGTTCATGTTGCAGCCCTCTGCGGCCATGTAGGATGTCTTGATATCCTCTTGGAACAAGGAAAGACTGATGTGGATGTCCGCGACAAGTCTGGACGCACCCCACTCATCTTGGGCGCGAAACATCCAGAGGTGGTCAGATACCTCCTCGGCAAGGGAGCCGACCCAACCGCAAGGGCAAACTCTGAGTGTGGGAACGGAAACGCACTTGAGTTTGCAGCTGATAACGCTGCAATCGAAAGTGTGAAACTGCTTCTGGAACATCCCATCCACAGCTCGACAAAGAAGAGGAAGAGCACTACTGATGAAGAGCCGGAAGAGTGGGTCACTCCACTGGCCATCAAAGCGGCTGCAAAGGCACCCAATGGTTTTGACACGCTCAAACTTCTACTTGAGCATGGCGCTTATCCGTTAGAGGCACGAGATGTCAGGACAAAGGGCGAATTGTTATCAAAGGAACAACGGGAAGCGATTGTGGAGGCCATCCCAGAAGCAGCAATGGCTGGCTCTGTCGAGGCTCTTAAGCTACTCCTCGGCTACCAGTATCCAACCGACCTTGATGGAGAGATTCTCCCCTTTGACATTTCCGAAGACCTCCACAAGCCGTTTGTTTACGGAGCGTACGGGGCCATGGAAAACAACAGCCCCGACAAGTTCGAGTTCATCAACAGCTTTGGCATCACTGAACACGAGACAATGTCCCTTGACAAGCTTCCCAAAGGCCAAACCCTCAACCTTCAGCATCTACTTGGTCAAGCTGCAGGGGCGGGGTCTATTGACAGCGTTCGGCTGATGATAGAACGCTATGGCGCTGACCCCAACAAGCACCGCATGCCGCCAGGTATGAAGCCCCTGTACTTGGCTGCAGCCAACGATAAGCCCGAAATGGTCAAGTTTCTCCTTGAAAGCCACGGCGCCGATGTTCACGCGGGGAATGGAAGATACGCGACAGGACCGACGGCGCTATGGATCGCCGTGATCCTCAAGTCTATGGAGTCTGTCCGTCTTCTCCTCCAGCACGGTGGCCCGGTGGATCACATCGACGAGGCGATCCGCAATGTGTCAGGCCCAATGACTGTCGTGCTCAAAGCCGACCGTGAAGACACTGGCTCTGCGTCCTCGGTGCGACTTGAGACCGAAGAGACGGCAAAATCATATCTCGAAAAGTTCAAGGGGAACTTCCAGAACCTCAACCCACCATTCGTTCTCTTAGAGATCCGACCCGAGGACAAAGAATGGATTGAGAAGCTGCAGGCAAGAAGATCAGCTGAGGAGCTGGCCGAGTCTGGAGAAAATGCAAGGGAGCTGGATGAGAAGTCGGGAACCAAAGATGACGAGCTGAGTGAAGACGATCCCCGGAAGCTTTCGGCACCATTTCCAACCATTGCTGAGAGAGACGATGAGCTGCTGAACGATGATGATCTCATCCCAAAGTTTGTACCTTTCTTGATACCAGCGGGACAGTAGGAGTCCGAGCGGTTGCGACTGGACGAGACATGCCTACAAATAAAAAGCTATTTTCCTTTACCAATGATGACTGCTTTCACCCACATCTGGAGAAGCTGATGATCAACTGGTCGCTTTCAGTGCTATGAACGGTTGGAAGTATGAAGTTGACAGAATCGTCTCACAATGCTTGCTTGTTCGATTCTTCTGTGCAGGCAATTCGCTGCTGCATGAAAAAGGAAAACGGTCTGCATTTAATAGAATCGCGTTTAAACTAAATAGCATAGTCGGCAGCTTGCGTAATTTGGTCATATTACACCCTTGCAAGTGGTCCCTGCTCAGCGCGTCCTTTTCGTTCCATCAATCGTATGGCTGTTTGGAGTTTGGGTCAAGTTTCGAGTTGATGGAATAAACAATTGGTTCACCATGCTGAAACAACAAGGCCGATCCTTTATTAAATTCTCTGTGGATATAGGAGAAGTAATCACATTCGTTGCTGATCGCCATAAAACAATGGCCTCTCGCCGACCGTGGCTTTCGCTATGGAGCTGAAGTGTTCTATTTCTTGACTAGCGACACGATTATTTATGATGAAGTTTGCGTTTTACCTCGCTGCCCCTGCCCTCGCAGTAAATGCGTTGACGACGGGCCCCCTTCGCCGCGCCAGTGGCCAACCGACGTCAACTTTCTGTGGTACCCCAAACGAATTCGAGGTTATCTCTGGCAGTCCGTGGATCGTGTTTTCCATGAACTACAACTATCAATCCATTGACGGTTCTTGCTGTACCGGATACTATGACATTTCGGGATCTGGAGATGCTCAGCAGATCCACTGGAGTAGCATCTGGGACATCAGCGCTTCGACAAACCCGGATCTGGTGAAGGGGTATTCCTTCGTTGGCCTCACTCAGGGCCTCCAGACAAGACTCAGCGACATTGGAAGTATCCCGACTACGTATGAGTGGACTGTTTCAAACTCTACTGCCTACAAAGGTACTTCTGACTTCTAAGATCAGGACATGTGAGGCATCAGCTAATTTCCTGCACTAGGCAACGTCGTGTATGATTTCATGACTTCTGACACCAAGGGCGATGAGACATCGAGTGCAGCGCAAGAACTCATGCTCTGGGTCAAGTACGAGGGTGGACAAGTACCAATCGGCTTCGACAAGGGCCCCGTTGCGACCATCAACAACCTCTATGGAAAGAATGGCTGGAAGCTGTACCAGGGCCTCAACACTGACACTGGCATTACTGTTTCTTCTCTGCTGGCCCCCGAGAATGACCAATTCGGCAACTTGGATGGGGGATCTTTCACGGGAGACATCAAGGACTGGCTCTTGGCTCTTTCGAAGCAGGGCGTGTTTAGTGAGAGCACTTATGTCAACGTGGGCAATGCTGGTATGGAACCGTTCTGGGGAACTGTCACTTTTGACAACACGCTGTCGCTGAGGATCAACTTGTAGGGAAGCTTGTTGTGGCGTGCTCAGAGTCAGGCTGTAATGCTATCACTACCGTTCTCGCTGGCACGAGAAGCCTTTCCGGGATGATGGTTCAAATCTTTGGCACTTGAAGAGTGCCACTATCCACGTTGCTTCTGATTTCTCATCAAACATAAAAACGCCCGGTCCGTCACACCTCTTAGTTGTCAGATCATGCCCGACCAAGCTCAGGTAGCAACGCTCAGATCACTTGCTGACCTGCATATCGTGCGTTGCATTGCCAACACCACTCCTTGGTCAAGGATCATTGCCCTTCAGCCAGTCACGCGACTAGGGCTGCAGAGAAAAGAATGGAGAAATGATTCTGCAGTGAAATAAAACCTGAATTGCGCAACTTTTTCTTTCTTCCTCTTCCTCTTCCGGACATATCTGACCTCAGACGCCTGCCTCTGGTCTCGCCAGTCGAAAGGCCAGCCGCTAACACACAGTATCAATGGGTATGCTTATGATTTTACTGTAAGTCTGGTATGGTCTCTTTCACTTTCCCTGTCAATGATGAAATCGAATCAATTACTTCCATGGCTATGAACTCCTGTCATGATTCAGACACATTCCGACTATCAATCTGAGACACCCCTTCATATTATTTGCTCGTCAATCTTCGAAGGAGAACACTGACGGTTCAAATTAGGTCTTGTCGGCGTGAAAAGCTAGAGATTTGTTCTCACTTTAGACTGGTGCTACGGTTGCGTCTCGTACTCTTGTCATGTCATGTCCATTACGTTGGGTAATTGGTGAAAGTTATCGTCAATTATTAGCCATGAATTGAAACAAAAAGTTATTCATTTAATAGCGCCTCTTAAAAATTCTGTATTATCACCACTGCAACGAGTTCACTGCTACCACAACGAGTCCTGCTACAGCGACTACCCATAATTCAACACTTTGGCCTCGTCTAACACCATTGAAGTTCTCAGTTATGGTGGTAGCTTTGGCATCAGTCTGACTGACCTCTATGCCACTCATTGCTGTTGACGTCTGATTATCCGTCGATGTACTGGTCACATGCCCTGCGACGTAGCAACCAACAGTCGCGAGGGTGTCGTTTAGCCACACTTCCCCATATGCTACCACTTTCCTGGCCCTGAACCATCGATTGGAACAGTACGCAGCATTCTCGGCATCTTGGGAATTATGCTCGGCCCACCACGGTGCCAAAGGACCAGTATTCAGACGAGAAAACCGACGGCCCTAACTCGGAGGGAGGTCGATACGTTAACACCACGGACGCCTGCCGAAACTCGGCCTCTGTCTATATCGGAGTTCTCTTTAATAATCGCGACTTTCTAGCCATGGCAAGCCGGATGGAGCAACGGGGTGAGCACGTCATTGACTTGGAGCATTTCGAGTGTCAACCACATCGTGTCGCGTACACGCTCAACTTTACCTTTGTCAACAACATCCGCAGCATCCAAGTCCTCGAAGAAGAGTTCCTGGAACGCGTCCCATGGCCAATGTTCTCTGCAAACAGTCACTGTCAGCAACATACAAAGAGATAACTTCTGGGTATATCAAGCGTTGGTCGATCTTGTGGGGCTGCACTTCTGGGGGCAAATCTGGATGCCAGTCCGGGGCCAAGGACAGGTGACGACAACGATGCTGAGCTACTCCTCTTTGGTTGGCGCGCAAAAACGTATTTTAAGCGGTGGAGTATCCGAAACTCGGCTTCCGACAAGGCATCGTGGATATCGTGAGGAACGTCTCCATCTCTCTGCTTGGTGACCCAACCCTGCACATCCACGATACAAATCGCGGTCTATGCGAAACTATCTAAGTGCCGTTTTCGAGGATACTGTGTACGACAAGGAATGCGTCACTTGATCAAGCCGCGACGCAGTCGACGTTCGGGGCTCATCCACTAGGCGAAGAGCTGGAGAAGCTGCCGTTGAAGTTTGGTGAGCTTTCGGACCACGGCATGTGGGTTTCGGCACAGAGGGTCAAGTCATCGGACTTGTGAGAGGGCGATGCGAGAGAAGACTCGCTTAAGAAAGGAAAATTAGTTGCGATCTCCTCAATCCCCCGTCACTACCTAGCTTAAAGTGATAGGTCTGGACCGGCCGTAAGTGACTACACCGCACAACACAAGGTACAAGCCAGTAGATGGCCGTGGCCTTTCCTCTCGATGCCCGCTAGATTTTGGTAGAATGCAATATATTGACTTTGCTTAAGTAGATTGCAAGATTTCAGATGCTAAGTACGTATCCGAACACTAATAAACATATCGGAAGTTGAGGTTGCGACGGTCCGTCTTGTCAGAAATCTCAAGTTGGTCCGGAGGCAGAGTGATGGTCGTCTGCTGAAGCTTGTCTCGGCGTTTATTCTCCGCGATCAGCGTGAAACGCAGCACCAACATCGTCAATGTTGAGATGCCAAAGCAAATAGTTGTAGCAAGGAAGCCACTCTGAGATGGAGTTAGTGATGCGTACTCCTGCATCGGGAATGGATTGTAACTCACAGCGTACTCTGGGGCTTCACGTGGGAAGAAGAGGAAAGGCCCAATAATGTTACCAGCGGCGTAGCAGAAAAACATCATGGCTGATGCAACACTCTTCTTGGTAAAGCCCGCGACGTTGGAAGCAATCAGCGAGAGGGAGATGGGGAAGCCGGCAGCAAAGGCTACGAAGAGCCACAGGCCGAGGAGTCGACTTCCTTGGTTAGGACCGAATCGAACCAAGATTGAGCCCGTCAAACTAAGTCCAGGTTAGCTCGAGGTATTTGTGAGCAAGACAGGGTCTGTACTAACCTGATGAGACTAAGAGCTGCTCCAGCGATGGTTCTATAGCCATCGAAGCGACTACAAAGGTAACTCGAACTAATGGCAAAGAAGGCAAGGATAGCACCCATGGGCATATTCAACAGATAGACCTGAAATCGAGTGAACCCAAAGCCAGCCATGACCAGACTGCTGAACTATTAAGGCGTCAGAGATATTTACTTCACACCTTGGACTGCTCTACTCACCGTGGTGTGGGCACCGTTTGGAATGCTAAAGGTCAGCTGATAGACCATCAGCAGCAACACGTTGGGATCCTGGACAACCTCGCGGACTTGGTCCCACTTGAAATGGTTGTCCTTCATGCCGGTTTGGTTGCTGCGGATTCGATCGACGGCTTGGACTCGCTGTTGTTCATTGAGGAAGCGTGCTTTGTCGGGCGTGTCCGGGAGGAAGATGAGAAGGACGACTGCCCAGACGAGGGTGATGAGACCAAAGATAATGAAGAGCCACTGCACGTTGAGTATTAGATGTGAAACAATAGAGAACTGGGAGTCTTCCATACCCTCCATGCGTCAAGGCTGCCACCGATATGAGCGATTCCGTACGCCAACAGCCCTCCAAACATGGTAGCAATGGCATTACCAAGGAACCAGATGCCGTGTCTGAGGGGCTGCTCCTCTCTCTTGTACCACATTCCGGTGATCAAAGAGAATCCAGGCGATATGGATGCTTCTGCGGCACCGAGAAAGAAGCGAGCAATGACAAGGCCCTTGAAGTCCTGTACTGCGGCGTGGCAGATCAAGACGACAGCCCAGACAAAGCTAGGCATCAGGTGAGCTTTTTGTTCATTGTATTATAGTTTGAACCGACTAACCTTGTACCGGCCAAATATTTACCCAGTGGCAAGCGAACCATCAAGAATGAAGCCGGGTAGCTGAAAGCCAGGTAACCAAAGTAAAAGACGCTGCTGCTCCAGCTGTATCTTGATCCGACCAAGTCCTAATGTTGTTAGCTGACTCAAGTTGGAAAACTTGACATGGTAACTTTACTCACCAGGTCATCGATAATTCCCATGATGGAAGAAAAGTTCAGCGATTGCTTGTCTAGGAACTGAAGTGTATACGAAACGAGGAGCAGTGGCATCAGGCTAATGGCTCTCGTCAATATGCGAACCTCAAAATTCACGATACTCAGGACTTACCATAAGTCAATTCTCCTCAAAAGATGCTTCCCTTGGCGGTTTCCCGTCCCCTCCTCTGCAACCTCAAGAGAACCCTGAAGGCTGAGCATCTCGCCGACCTTGGGAGTTGACTCCTCGGGGTGATACATGGTCTTGTCTGTCTTGTCTTGATCCATTCTCAGTTTGAAAAGTGATAATTATTCGTGTCAGTAGTGATGTTGAAGTGTCTGCTGAGATTGCCACTCTGGAAGACAGAGACTCGCTTGGTTAAGTAGGAGAAGCTGTATCTGCTGAATGGAGACCGAGCGTGACAATGGCCTGTTACTTTATCAATAGCTCCATAGAGCGGCCCAGCCGTTCTCCTCCCCCGCAATCTATAACAAGGGGTATTATCTCGTTCACCGGCGTCGTCGTCAATTCTGGACGTCAAACTTTGCCTCCCGTGATAACGTGCCGCGTCGTTAGCTTCCGCGGAGCAGTAACGAGTCCAACATGATTGGCTACATCGGCAAATGATGGTTTGCTCTAGAGCGTCCGAGCAACGGGTGCGCTAACTCGATTCGAAGGGCGATGCCTATTGGCCATGTCGGCAACGAAAAGCCACCGTCCGAGTCGTGCCCTGGAACCTGAATCATCGAGTGGGAGTGGGTGGCTGATATGCTTCCCGTTCCCCGGATCCGAGATGATGGATTGATATCTCGAACGTGGGGTAATTGGGTTTTGATTACATTCTTGGAGATAACGACGTAATCTCAAGTGGAGATGAGGGCATCTGGATTACCAGAGTTGCCCATGTGGGAAAGTAATAGCGGCGGGCGAGATAACGAGTGAGGAAGTCAGTTGTTGTTGACACGCCGGAACCCGGATCCGAATATGACTGCCAAGATTACAAGTTTTGCCAAAACGAGTCAAGCGAGACGACACATCGATCAAGGAAAGAATGCCAGCTTAATGCAAGCCGGCCTAATGCAACCATTATGAGGGATATCCAATGTCTTGGCAATTATGTACATTACTCTAATATGCAGTTTCACATGCTACAATCTGTCTATGATCGGCTCCACGTCCCGACGAAACTCATCCCAAGCTTTTACTGACAGCTCCGGCCCCAGAAGTACTTCGCAAGCTGTTGCGGCTAGACCTTTGCCGCAGTCTAGAGCGCTATTTAATGCCTCCTTTGTGCCAGCTGCAGCAGCAAACTCTGGTGTGTGAGGCTGGATTAGAGGGTCCTCAGTCCCTATCGAAAACATGGGATGGATGCCTGGTACCAGGTAGGTGACGTTGCCTGGAAGTGTCAGTGAACTGAGACTCGGTGAAGTTCATCTCGACTTACCCATGTCTGTGGAAGCTCCCATTGGCGGTTTCCCTGAATCATCCAGGTATTCTCTGCCAAATGCCTTCATGTGTCTCGTAAACTCTGCAGAGATGGCCGTGTTGGGGCAGAGCTCCATGTAGTCTTTGTCTCTGCACCAAAGTCAGCAAATGTGCATTCAATAAGCTCAAACAGATACTTACGAATGCCAGTCGCACTCCAACGCGCAGCCAGTCCCTACCGCTCCAGCCTTGAAACACGCCTCCACCTTGCGTGATAGATCTTGGATGCTCTCGACGGTGCTCTCCCTCAGATAGTACTCGAGACTTGTAGTATCTGGGATGATGTTTGGCTCAGCACCTCCTGCTCTGATGACACCATGCACCCGTGCTGAAGGAGGCAACTGCTGTCGCAAAAGGGAAATGTTGACATAAGACGATACCACAGCATCCAGGGCATTCTTCCCATGCCATGGGCTCATTCCCGCGTGAGCATTCTGGCCCTTGAACGTCACCTCCAACTGCCTCCGCGCACTCGACTTGGCCGCCGAGATACCATCCACCTTCTTTGTTCCCTCAGGTGAAAGACGTCCTGTGGGGTGCGCCATGAGACACGCATCAACGCCTTGATAAGCTCCAGCTTCGATAAGACGGATCTTGCCTCCGCCTCCTTCTTCAGCTGGAGTTCCCAAGAGTCGCACCCTTCCCTTGAGCTTTCCATGACGAAGAACTTCAGCTGTTGCGAGGAATGCAGCAATGGAGCTTGTTGCTATCAAGTTGTGTCCACAGGCATGGCCAAGACCAGGAAGAGCGTCGTATTCAGCATTGAACACGACCAGTTTTCCCCCTTGACCAAACTCAACTTCAAAGGATGTCTCGAGACCATATGCATGTCTCGTTACTTTGAAGTCAAGATTTTGCAAAAGATCGCAGATGTTGTCATGGGCCTGGAATTCTTCAAAGTTGAACTCTGGATTTTCATGGATCTGGAGCTAGGTGTTAGTCTTGTAAGTAGCGGTGGGTCAGTGACAAATACCTTTTTACATATTGAAGCCAAGTCGTCGGTATGAGTCTCGATCGACTTGGAAATTGTGTCGTAGATTTGCTCTGTTGAAAGGATCATCATGGTGTGTTGCTGCTCAATAGATCGAAGATTGGAAAAGCACGATATCTCATCATTATTAACATCGTGACTTTCACAATGCAATACTTTTATATAACGCATCTACTTCATCATCAGGCCATAGCGGCATCTCAACACCAACCAAGGTTTCACGACCTGAATCGCGTGGAGCTCACAGCAGGGGACACACCGAGTCGGCTGAACCGCCCAATCAAAAACTTTAATCAGGCGGTCTGTGTTGCATCTCCACTCTTTATTGACAAGCTAAATTGCCGAGGCGGCCACTCACGAGCTTTCGGGCTGTCGCTCCGTGGCTTGGGGCGGTTGAAGCTATTCCCAATTTTGAATGCCGAGCCAAGACACTCGCCACCGCGCTTGAGCTCCGCGAATACTTATCCGCGCATCTTGCCGAGCTGACCAGTAGGCATCCTTTGCAGCCTTTTAAAGTTATCTGTGCCTTGCCGAGCTGTCCATTTACAATCTCCAATTTCCTCCTTCTTACACTCCACGACTCATCAAATGCCGAACGAGGTCCCATCACCGAATCGCCGAACGGCGCGATCAAAGAACGGTAAGCAAAAGTTGCCTCGTTATCCAATTTATGAAACTAACGGCAGACACAGGCTGCGTAACCTGTCGGATCCGAAAAGTCAAGTGCGACGAGCGACGGCCCGTCTGTGAGAGATGTGCCAACAGCCCCATGAAGTGTGAGTGGCTGGAGCCCGGAAAGTCTCTGAGCCTGAGGAGGTCGCGGGGGTCCAATAGTGCGTCTAGTCCTGGGAGCTGCCGTACCTCTCCTCGACCGTTGGCGCCTTCACAGCCAGCCACGCCTCGTGATAGTCCATCCTCCAAGAGCAGCGGTATGCAGCATGCCACGACACCATCACGATCGAACGAAGATGCCTCGAGTCATAGCCCGGAAAACAGCAACCGACAGCCTCGGTCGAATCTGTCCACGAACCATGCTCCTCTTGCCAACTCCCTACAGCTCAGCGCCGACGATGAGGCTGCGTTTCTATACATCCCAGAGTCGATGATGGTGTTGTGTTATGGAAAACTTTGGAAATGGAGCTGCTTCTCGTACATCTACACGCACATTGCAAGCCAATATTCCGGTGTAATGAGGAGTATGATTGCCGTCGCAAGCATGGAATTACGTGCTCAACAAGTGCTTCAGGCTCAAGAGAGCGATAATTCGGCCAAATCACTTGAAGCAGCTCATCGCCTTGGGGCCGCGGCCGCAGCGCATTACAGTCTAGCTCTACAGGACTTGTCATCTCTACTACATCTTATTTGCCATTCCGAGGGTCGAGACGACGATATAAATGCGCTGTTTACCATGTGGTTCCTCATTTTACGGTACGAGGCCTACGACTCGGAGAGTACCGGAGCGTCTCTGGTTCATCTGGAAGGCATTCGGTCATTCTTGAGGCCGTATCTGGATGGCGACGAATATGTGGGTGGTAAAAGGCTCCCAAGCTTGTCACAAACGATGCTACTATACACACTGTAGGGTTTCGTCTCCAAGGTACAAGCCGAGACTGATGGGTCCTCAGATACCTGGATGCGGATTCTGCTACCGGAAACGTGCACGGCGGCCAGCTTTGCATGGACTTTTCATCCCGAGAAGCCTCAGACTACATCTCCCACGAACGCTTGTTCCTAAGCGGACGATCCATCCTTCCTAAAATATGGGGAGAAGACTACCCGGTTACCGAAATTCTCGATGATTTGGAAAACTACCGACCGCTGCGGTTATACCACCTGTGCCAGGGTGCAAAGCTGGAGCTCCTGAGACTAGCAAGATCAGCAGCAGGTCCCGACAATGTCAGTCTGCAGAGACTTTGGCGGCATATCCAGAGCTTTGGTGATGTAAGCAGTAACTAAAAGCACAAAAAGAAAGATAGCTGACTGATACAATCAAGGAATTCACTGATATCTTGCTCTTGGCCAGACAAGTCGCTAACTCTGGAGGTAAACGACTCATGTGGACAGTCTACTCAGCCTTCTTGGATTTTCACGCTCTACAAGTCCTCTACTCGTGTCTACACGTAGATCAAGAGTCTCAATCACGGATGGACTCATCACTCACCCAAATTCTAAGAATCGCATCCAAGGCCCTCAGAGAGGATCCAAGACAAGCATACCGCTTGATATGGTCATTGTCAGTGGCTCTCTGCAAGACTCAAGGGCATCCTGATCATCCATGGCTATCAGCGCAACTCGCAAAGGCACGAGTGTTGTTGCCAAACTTTGGGGTTCCTGGGTTGATACTTGGACAGTGTGATGGACTTCAAGGTGATCATGTGCAATGACCTACAAGTGTAACGGATGACATCATATCATAAGCGAGAGAACAAACAAGCCTACTTAATCTAAACACTCTGCTGAGGTCCTGTCTTTTCCAAACTCACATAGACATACTTCGGCGACCTCGTCAGAGTAACACTCTCATCGTGCCCTCTCAACTCTGGCTTAACAGTGTTCATCTTGAACTCCCAGAAGATCATGGTGAAGAAAATCCGCAGCTCCATGTACGCCAACTTCTTTCCAAAGCAACTCCGAGGACCGAGACCAAAGGCTTGAGCTGGTCCGCTGTTGGGATCAAACACGGTCTCTTCTTCTCCAGAGTCAGTCTTTTGGGTTCTGAGCCAGCGCTCGGGGAGGAATTCTCTTATGTTGGACTCGTCAAAGGCTGGGATCTTTTCCATGCTCGCTTTGGAATTGGCTGATCGTTTACTATAGTCGACCTCGATTCTTGGTGTCAGGATACCCGGTCCGCAAGCCATCAAGCCTACATTCGTGCCCTTTGGAATATGAACGCCAAGAATTTGAGTGTCAACCATGGCTTGGCGGAAAGTGATGGCACCAGGACGTGCATGTCTAAGACACTCCTCAATGACAGCGTCAAGATAAGCGATGTGCTGGTTCTTGGTGATCTCGGCAATTGTTGGGACACGGTTCTCGGCCGCTGCTTCGGGGTATGCTTCGTAGAGAGCCTTTCGGAGAAGGGATTGCACACGCTGGTCTTCAGTCATGTACTTGCATGACCAGCGTAGAGCAGATGAGGTGGTGTCGTGGCCTCCCACTAGGTATCCGAGGAGCTGTACAATATTAGCACAGATATCAATGTTGTAGAGCCTAGCTTACCTCGCTCAGGATAACTTGAGAGTAATAGTTTGGCTTCCGACCCTCCTTCTCAGCAATTACATCTTCTCGGGCCAGCATATTATCCAAGGCGCATCGCTGTGGATGTTCAGACTCCCTCCGCTCAACACTCTTTGCAATCTCACGGTTCCTAAGCCTATCCCGACCTGCTGCAGCTCGTCTCATCATCGGGGAAAGATTCCGGTACAGAAAGTGACCTAGCCTTGGCAGGGGCGACCTAACAGCAACGGCGATACTGTCTGCCAATATCGTAAAGGCTCCAATTTCATCGTCAATGGGCACGTGTTTGAACTCGAAAACATCATCTTGTCCGCCTGGGCTTGATGCACTCTCAAGCTCTCTGATTTGCTTGGCAACCTGAGAATGTTCGAGGCCGAGACCAAACGAAGCAGCCATGACGATGTCAAGGGCGGCATTGTGGATATCTTTACCCACGTCAAACGGTCGTCCGTTGGAGAAACGGGCCTTGCTATTCCAGAGATCCACGAGAAGAGAAAACTTGTCGTAAATCTCAGGGGAAGAAACCTAGAAAAGTCAGAACAGTCGTGAATCGGGGGACCTGCTGCTAACATCTTGCAAAAAATTGACCGACATCAAGTCTCGAACAAGTTCCTTGTTCTTCTTGAACTGAGGGTTCGAAGAGCGCATCGTTATGTGATGGCTCGGAGCGACGCCCTCAAAAGCATAGATGGTCTCATCAGCTCTGTCAAACTCCTTCAGACGACGCGTCGCGATGTCCACAGCCTCCCAGTGATCGGCCACAAACACCCACGGCAGACCAAAAGGACGGATAAAGACCTGGACCAGAGGCGACTGGTGCTTGATGATCTGGGTTACCCACCACTCCCTGCGGTCTGTGGCGGCTCTGAACTCGGGAAGGTCGCCAAAGATGGAGTTTGCTGCTTCGACGTTGTGCGGGATGCCCGGGATGGGCTTGGGACGAGCGAGTCGTAGAAGGATGAGGAACAAGCCGATGAAGACGGCGCAAACAGCCAAACCCAGGCCTGGCGGCGCTTGGCGGAACAGGTCAATTGTGTTCTGCAGCATCTTGGATGTGTCAAAACGCGGTGGAGATGACGAAACAGATAGAGGTCAACCTCGTTTATATGTGGCTGGTCCTTTGTTCATCATCTGCCACGTAGTAATCAAACCCCGATGAGTGGCTGCATCACCAGCGACTGGGCTTGATCATCTCATTGGTCTGCCAGCAATGGTGGAGGGAACATCCCAGCCCGGTTTAGTTAAAAGTGGCTAACGTAAGATAAGCAGTAGAGTCAATTTGGGGTGCATTCCGCGATGAGTAGATCAACTCCCTTATTTATCCGTATTGAGCCGTCTTACCAACCCTCAGAGTCCGAGGCCGATACGGTGATACGCCTAAAGTTCCGCTGAGGGATCATATTTATAAATAAATGAGGTCGAAAAAAATACGGGTATGGCTCCCATGCAAAACTGCAGCAAATAGATGGGGACGATTCCTGTGTAGGTAAGCTTTTTGCGACCCCGAAGGGGGAGGGAAAGGGTCAAGACACCATTCAGTCGCCGAAGTATGAGTTGGCGGGGATCATGACCTGTCCTATAATACTCATTTAATGGGTAGCTTGGTCTCAACCATATGAGCATGGCCGTTGTGTTAGGGAAGCTGTGCTGTCATCTTTCCATCACTCGCTGAGATTCCGAGAGGCGGGTGATACTTGGCAGTAAGCAGAGAAAAAGAATCATGTATTACCTCGTGCAACAAATGACAATTTGTTACAGCAAAAAGATCAGTCGCTCTCTCGGCTCATAGGTACAGTGGAATATCGAAGCTGGCCGGATGGTGGTCAACTTCGTTAGTACATCTCCAGGTACCACCCAGGCAGGAAGAGCCATCAACAACAGACCAAAGGGTCATAGGCAGGTTTACCCCTTCCTCTTCCAAATCCTAAGTAACAAAAGAGTGCTCCACCTGGCCGAGTGGTTAACTCATAAGACCTTGTACCGCCCCAAAGCCAAATTCTTCCTTCCGTAACAAACCTAAAGACGCGCACTCTCTTTTTTGCATTTTCCCAACTTGACCCGTCAAGACTCTTATAATCAAGGTTAACCCTTTCTCTCCCACCCTAAAAGCACACAAAGTGCTGGCGCCTGGTCAAGTGGTCAATCTCAAAAAGTCCGCTCCTAAAAACAAACCTAAATCCACCTCTGACCAGGCGCCATCTAAAAAACGCAACACCTAAAACCCAATCTTTTGTGCTTTTCAAGCATATGATTTCTGATCTTCATCCTTTTTTTTTTTTTTTTTTTTTTTTTTAGAGCTGAACTTCCGTCGTAGATGGCAGTGGTCACAGCTCAATATCAAGGCATGCCAGGTTGGAACCAAACGATCTATTGCTCTAGTCTTGACCTTTTTACTTATCACAGATTGAAACTCTCCTCAAGAGGGAGACTTCTACTGCTCCCACCCACAAAAATAGTGTAATTGCCAGTCTGGAGAGTCCACTCCTGCTTCACCACATCCCACACACTAAAGTCTCGTCGAGTCAGCTCAAACTGGACCTCAGCCGATGATCCCTTCTCGATAGCCAGCTTTTCAAAGCCACGTAGCTGTTTGGGAGGACTATTGGGGATGGCTACGTAGAGCTGAGCCACTTCCTCGCCACCGACTGGGCCGACGTTAGCGATGGTAGCCTTGACTATGGCAATCGTCTGCCACAGATCCTCGGTTGAGGCAGTATCCCTGATGTTGACCTTGAGAGAAGAATACTCGAACTCGGTGTAGCTAAGGCCAAATCCAAACTCGAATCGCGGAGTAATGTCTCGAGCATCGAACGAGCGATAGTCGAGGTAGACACCCTCAGTAAAATCACACTGCGGGTCCTTGCTACCTGGCTCCAGACCACAAGGAGCATAGGGCGTGTAGTCGCTCTCATTCTTGGCAATGGTGTAGGGCAGCTTTCCCGAAAAACTGGCCTCCCCGTAGAGGAGTTTGACGAGCGACTCTCCACTGTCTTGGCCGGGAAGGTGAGCAATAATAGTCGCCGTGATGTTGGGATGCTCGATCCATTGGTCGACAAGACGGATGCCAGCAGCATGGATGATAACGATGGTGTTGGCACACTTGGATGCCACATTCAGGATCAAGCCATCGCTAAAGTCATCGTGAAGACCGTCGCGATCCCAGCCTTCTGTGGCCATGGCGTTGATAAAGACCAAGCAGACGTCAGATGCACCGTTCACATCGGGGTCGAAGGAAGAAATATCCCAGTTAACCCAGCCGCCGTCCTTGGCGGCTCTCTGCTGAATGGCGCTGAGGGGCTACTCGATGTTAGACAGCTCAATCATCCTGGGTAAACTCTACTTACATCACTGATGTATGGCGGCGAGTTGGCAGCGGCACGTCCACCCGAAATAATGGTTCCTCCTCTAGCCGCTTGGTCGAAATGCTCCTCCTTACCAAGGACAGCCTGGCCCATTTCAGGCGACGAAGTGTATCCAAGCTCGAAGAGAATATCCGCGTTCTTGGTTTCGGGGACGGTAGCATCGTATCCAAAAACAGAGATCATCTTGGGGTTCTCGCGGAAAGGGAGAGCCTTGTCTTCATTCTTGACCAGCACGTGGCCGGCGATGGCACCCTCCATTAGGATCGGCTTCGACTCAGGAACACGTGCGTCAACTTGTTCGTGTGGAAGAGTGAGGTTCTTCATTCCGATACCAGGGGTAGGGAAATGGAGATCCTGGCCGGTGAGGTACCAGGCGGCAATGATTCTGATGGACGTTAGTGACGAGCCGAAGAAATGGGCACTGAACAAACCTGGTAGCCATATCCGTGATGCGTTCCTCGCTGATGGTGCCATTCTTAACAGCCTCTGTGAGATTCTCCCCCCAGTTTCCTCTCAAAGGCATCACCATGTCGAGACCAGCATTAGCACTTGAGAGGCTGTGTCGAGCGTTCCAATCAAGAAGCACAAAGCCATCAAACGACAGCTCAGACTTGAGAATGCCATTCATCAGCTTGCTATTCTCGCATCCGTATGTGCTGTTGATGCGGTTGTATGAGCACATGACCGAGGCAACACCAGCTCTGACACTGTCGACAAAGGGCCAGAGATAGTACTCGTGCAAAGTCTTGTCGTCGATGTTGGAAGAAACTGCCTCGATTCCGAAGTAAGGGCGTCGGAAGGTTTCTTGTTCGTTGGCGATAAAGTGCTGCAAGAATAAGCGTGAACCAAGGGTCAAACTGGATAACACGCACCTTGACGTTTGCAATGACGCCTGCGTCTTGGTGACCGATGATGGACTCGGCGCTCAACTGACCGGTGAGATACGGATCGACAGAAAAGCCTTCCCAGTTGCGACCTCCCAGAGGTGTCCTTCCAAGAGGGCCAACATTAGGGCCAAGCAAGACGTTTACTAAAAACCGTTAGCAGATGTCACGGACCGTAGCAAGGTAAACTCACCTCCTTTCGCCTTGAACTCTTTGCCCATATAATAACCCCTTTGGTATGTCAAGTTCTTATCCCAGCTAGCACCAACATGCAAAGCCGAAGGATAAGAGTTCACAAGATCAGTAGCCCTGACACCGTTCCCCGCATCGTGCAAACACATTCCCGGCCATCCAAGACGAGGCACTGACCCGGTGTTGCCGGCGCAGACATTGTCAGTGTCAACACCCCCTGTGATGTTGACCTTTTCCTCCAGCGTCAGCAACGCTACAAAGTCTCTAGCGCTCGCGTATGCATTCTTCCAGATGCCCTTGCCAGAGCCGGGGGCTGCGGGTCCTGTGAGTGGAGGTTTGTTATTGTTGGAATCAGGGGACTCACGTGACGGCAACACTTCGGGTGAGGGATACTCTGAGCGAGCAGAGACCCCAATCGCCTGCACAATAAGACACAATAGCCCTGAAGACCACATTATGAGCGACGGCATATGGTGGTCATGGACCTTGAAGGTGTCACTTCCTTCTGATATTTATTGTCGATACCTGATATTGGCTGATCGATCAGACTCGTGTCGGGTGCCCGACCATTAACCGACGTGACACCAGGGCGACCAATCGGAAGAGAGCAGACTTCACCGCAAAAACATCCCCGTCCAACCGGAGGAGAATCCGGGTTGCACTGCATCTCCACAGCCAAGTCAACCCCTGAATGCGTCAAGTCAAGATTAAGCGAAAAGAAGAGCCGATGGTGAATCGGAGACTTGATGTTGTATAATTCTTCGCTTCGTGATGGGGGTGAACGAATCGGATGCCGTTATACACGTGTTACGGATGCAGCGGGCCTATACCCGATGATCTTCAGACCTTGTGCCCTTCTTGACTGAAGGCCATCTGACGTCTCGCAACGGACGGTGTACCCGATGCCCTTGGCCACCACGTCTTCGGGCGGTGAGAGGAAACCTCACTAGTGCAAAATCGAATGCATCAAGTCTCCTCATTGATGAAGCAGACTGATAAAAAGGATGATTTAGAAGCAAAAAAGAATAGTTATAGGAAAAGCCCGATGCGGGGGTCGAACCCGCAACCTTGAGATCGCGTACTCGTTGCACTTAGATGCGCAAGCTAAGAGTCTCACGCTCTACCGATTGAGCTAACCGGGCTCAATCTGTTTGGTGATTGGCTGGACCCCTGTGGCAGGCTCAAGATGCTGGCACGTGCCGCTGTCAGTAAAACTCTAGGGTAGATGTTCACGCGACCACGTTGACCGTGATCAACATAAACTCAGGATTGTGTTCGATTTGTGACCCAGGCCAGTCCAGAACCTCGGGACTTGAGCATCGCCTGCGCTAGGACGACTCTTGACGACAAGAAGAGGCAAACTTTTGCGACCTGAAGGGCGTAAATCGATGGGTCACTCTCTGGGCGAGAGCCATATGATAGGTCCCTCAATGCTGACATGCAGGAGTCGCCTACTGCTGCCTTGACCTTCAACCTCGAAATCCAATAGACAACATATGAGTCATCAACGAAGCCACCCAAATCTGGCTTCATCTTGATACCCATTCTCACGATCCTACTCGATCTATCATTTACACCGTCAACCAACAATGCCTTCCCACATCGAATGTCTCCCAAATGAGCTGTTCGAGCCCATATTACTCGACCTGAACTTGCTCGACGTCGCACGGCTCAACCAATCCAGCAAACCTCTCAACAAGTCCTTGGATGCCTACCTGCTCAGGCTCCCAACAGCCACAAGCAGGCTGATGAGATGGGGATGCCAGAATGGGGAGAGATGGGCCATCGAAAAGGCTCTCGCTCACGGTGCCGACATTACTCTCGTCGAAGTTGGTCCTATCGTATCGTCTACCATCTGCCTCGCTGCGCGACGACATCAGTACGATACCATCGAGTTTCTCTTGAAATCGGGTGCGCGACTCAACCCTAGCGGCGTTGATCATCGACAAGAGAGGGCCTTAAAAAAGCGTCTGTTTGAGCCTAGAAACCCGGAGCTGCTACGACTTTTGTTAGAACTTAGGGCCGGGGATCAAATACTCAACCTCCAAGAGGGCCTTGACGATGCACTTCTCAGGTGTGTTAGGCTGGGCTTGGACCACGAAATCTGTCAACAATGGATGGACCTGGGAGCTAATCCCGCGAGCTTACCTGGAAAAACCGACGACCCCCAGTCACCGTTTTCTATGGCTGTTCTATCTGGATCTCTTCCTCTGGCACAATTACTCCTCCCTCCAGGCGCGAACTTGGGTGTTCCCAATGACACTTTGCTATTCGAACTGCCTCGGTATGCATACGCGGATTTGCATCCATGGCATTCTGTACCTATCCTGGCTGCCGCGCGCTCAATGGCAACAACTGGAAAGACAGACATGATGGAAGCACTTCTCGACATGGGTGGAAACATCAACCTCAGCGTCAAATGCCACCTGTCGGCTTTTGGACTTCCCAAACATGATCCGCATCCAGTAAACCCGCTCCTCACATATGTGCTGTCACTGGACCCGAACCAGGATCCGAGATCTATGAAAGTGACTCCTACTGAAGGGATCAAGTATTTTCTCGAAAAAGGCGCCAAGCTCGACAAGCCAATACCAGAGACAGACGACCATGACTCTCCAATTCTTCCACTAATCAGCCTGCTGTGGGAGAAGCACAAAGGCCTCAAATGTCTCCTCAACGACGAGATGTTTGCCGTTTTCAAGGTCCTCATTGAGAACGGCGGGGCTAAGCATGCTGTTTCTACCTTTATTGTGCCGGTTATTCCCGGCTACTATAGAGGGCCTTATCGCCGTCGAATGTACGGGAGGCGTCGAACCGGAAACGGCAAAGACCCCCTTACTGACGACGAGTACCACGTGTTGATGGAACGATGGGGTACTCTGCTCGACTTGATCCTCAGAGATGAAAATTTTGAGATAGGCCTACTAGTGGAGATCAACGACCTCTTCTTTGACTTTATCAAAGGTGTATTCTCGACGACACTGCACCTCACGATAGACGTGACAGAGGAATCTCCCACCAACGACGTGTATGAGTTCACCGATGAGAGCCATCCAACAACCATACAAAAACTCATCGAAAAAGGGGCAAGGCTGGACAGGAAAACTGTAATGGGCCCATCTTACGCCGAGGCCCTCAAAGACGGCGGCTCTACCCTCCTCAAGGACATTTTCGAAGAAGCCGATATAAGTCGCGACAGCTACTACCTACCATCGTGGCGCCCTTGGGCGCGTCTTGACAACAACCTCCAAGCGGCGAGGCAGCGGTCATTCATCGCCATGCTAGTAGCGATGGGGGCGAGGCCGCTTCTCAACATGCCCGAGCCTGAGAAGTATTCGCCTCCTGCGTATGAAAAGCTGCGGGCTGCGTTTAAGGGAGAGATTGCTGAGGGGGAGAAGTTGCTTTGGAATCCGAGATGTGGGTTTTCATGGGATGGGTCTTGGGAGGAGAAGGACACGGATATGAATGATGGATGAGGGACTTGTTGGAGATGAGGTTGTGGTACTCTGGAGTACATTCCTTTGCTTAATGAAGCGATACCAATGAGAGATATTGGACGAATGATGAGGCTGGTTCTCAATTGTGGTGACGAGTTGAGAGTATTTCTGATTCTGTTAGGCGGTTAAACTAACCATACTTGACTTAGAGGACATAGTGTTAGTGTTTTATCCCTGTTATTTTGTCTGGGGAGGGAGACACGACGTTTGATGGGCGATGTGAAACAGTAGCTTCTCAACGACCACCAATCCCGGTCTCGCGCCCTCTTCACCTCTGTTCATGCTCCATGTTCAGCTCAAACACTCATCAAACTGGAGACAATTTCGAGATCATTTTATAAAACCTCGAGATTTATTGACATTCAAGACCTTTTCGCTAACCGTTGCTCAGGTGATTACGATCGACAAGGCTTTAATTCCAAGCATAAGCCGGCAATCCCGCTTCAAACCCACGCCTCGCTTCCTAAAACCGCCTAATTAAAAGACCAATTAATGCTCCCCAGGTGTACAGATGCAAAAAAACTCGTATTTTGCCATGACTAGCCTCTGCGTTAGTAGGTACGCAATGTACACGTACCTCCTTCACCCCACGTGACGTGTCAGTCTCCAGTTTTGCCCCCTTTCCACCTTCTCCCCTTTGAAAATTCTCGTATTTCGTAACGTGTTGTGTATGAACCTTGAAAAAAAAAAAGGTTTCGTTGCAAGAATGAGAATTGCAGACACGAAGCTGGAATGGACCTTTTTCGGTGTGGCGGTTGCACAATTTGTGCTGGTCACGCTTCTTCAAATGTGAGTATCTACCTATCTCTATTGCCTTTCAACTTGACGCTAAGTGAAGTGTGCGATAGATCTGTTCTCGTCAGATATCTAGACTGGGTTAACCCTGCAGTCTATCAAGTTCCCTTATCTTACGTCATTCCCATGGTATTTGTCATACCGACCTTGGGATGTCTCTTCCAAGCTACTGTGGCATTGGATACATGCCGCATCAAGAACAAGATTCAGATATGGGCGCAGTGCGTCATCAACATCTGCCTCTCTGTCACGACGGGAATGCAATATGTGCAAGCCAAGGAAGCGACTGAGAGGATTTTGAAAGGTCACGACAAGGACAAGAATCCCTTTGCGGATAATGATGAGCCGTTTTGGAAGTACACGCAACCAGCTTTGATTGCGTGTATTGTCTTGTTCTCAGCCTGTAGTATTCTTATGGTTGCTCTGGCTTGCTGGCTGCATGTGGAATTCTCATGGACGGTGTATGAACATGTCAGTCCTGATGTCAAGATGAAGGCCAGGCACTTGAGATACCAGGTAAGTGAAGAAGGCATGGGATCGGGGGAGCGTATGCTAACCATTTGAAAGGCGTATCTCGTGTTTCTCAAGATTTCACTTCTCTTTGTTATTCTCTTTGTCGTTGTCTACGGCTTTCTCAATGTCCATTATCAAGAGCCCGAATTTGGCCTGACAATGGCAATCCTACCTATTGCCGTCATACAGGCGGGCCTCGCGGCCTATTGCGTAACTAACGAGCATAAAAAGGGAATGTTTGTGGTGATAGTAAGTACCTCATCTCAGGTGTTATTCGTATGCTAACCCTATTATCAAGGCTTTGCACCTCGGCCTTGTCGGGTACCTCGTCAGCAGGCTGACGATCCTATTCGGAAAGGGACTTCGTTCCAAGACATTGATGAAGGAAGAGATGGTACTATTTGCCGCTATGGGTCTGTTTTTGAGTGCTGTATCAGCGATAGCAGCAGCTATTTGCACGGCGAGTTTCGACAAGGGATTGAAGCCGTTGCTGTTGGGTCAGGAGCCAAGGAATCTTGCACCACCGCAGGAGTTTGAACTGACGAGACCACGGCCTATAAGTGGTGTATTTGCTCGTCCTGAGCGGATGTCTCGTCGCTTTGATATAGAGTAGCCGCTGTCGTGAAGGACTGGGATGTGGAATAAGTTTTGTAATTAGGTGCAATCAATGATGACATACATGCATACTTCACACTTCAATCCATTCCCCCGTTGTCAATTCTTGAAAGAAGCTGTGTGTCCCTGACATGACTCGTGAGTTCGTGGACTTGTGAGTTGACCTTATGCTTATTGGGTAGTCTCTGTGAGTGGATCACGACGGTAAGCCGTAAGAGTCACACAACGCGGCTGCCTGTCATACTTCTGATAGCCAAGCATCCTCTTCCAATTCCCGTTATCAGCACCAACTGGACTTCTTCCAAGTTATACTTCTCAGACATCGTATTGAGTCGAAAACACGGTGCTCACAGCATGGGAGGTCGCAAAGCATCCAAATCACAGAAAGGTGGCCAGAGTAAGGCCGCTGCAGTACTGGTGTTTCCGCCCTTTCTCTTCCTTGGGCCATGTTCAGCTGCATCATCTTCGTCTTTCCTACAAAGCAACGGAATTACTTCTGTCATTTGCATCGGATCAACACCCTCAGAAAGGATCGACGGAGTCACTTACCACCGAATCTCAATGGTGGACTCACCGTCTGCGCCGATATCCGAGTCAATTGAATCAGCCAGCAACATCATTGACCAAGTCGCTGGAGCAGGCGGAAAAGTATTGGTGCATTGCTCTGCCGGAATATCAAGATCTCCCACAGTCATTGCCGGCTATCTGATGACCCGACAAGGCCTGTCACTGAAGGCGGCGTTGGCAGCCATAGTCTCGGCGAGACCAACGGTTTGCCCGAATCCAGGATTCATTGGCCAGCTACGGTATATGGATCAAGAGTTACACGGCCATGACTCTTTGGGCGTTGATGAGCTTCCAAGGAGGACAGAGGATCGCCTTGCAATCCTGGGGGAAGTGGAAAAGGAAACGGAGGGATGATGCACATGAGCCATCAGATGAGGACAAATGAGAACAATGAGAAGCGCCAAGAAATGTGTTGCACTGCAAATTTAACCCCCTCCAGAGGTCAGAGGTAGTAGGACTCGCACAGTCATCACCAAGACCCATGCACAGCCACTTCAACAACGATATCTGTGTAATCTGTACACCCTAAATTCAGCCAATAAGCTGGAACAAATGATGGATTAAATATGAAATACAAGGAGCGGTGTCAATCACATAGAGGCCTTGAAGAGGCGTGGACTCCATTTATAGCCCACCCCGACCGGGGGAGAATGACCTAGCCATGGTTGATATCAGCCTGCCATTAGACTTGAAGGCCCTGGATATTCAGCTATAAAGTTCATTGCTGAGAATAAACACTGCCCATCTGCGATCATGTGTCTTCTCCCTGCCCAGGCCTACGTTGAGTGTAGGTTTGATTCGCTGCGTGCTTCTCCCAAAGGCAACTGCTCATAGGCCAGAGCGGTGCCTTCATCAAACTTGATTCTCTGTTCAAATAATTCCTGGATAGATCCATACGTGCAGAGCTGACAACTCTCATTCGTATTGCGGGGTTTGAAGTCGCTTCACGACGTAGGCAGTCGCAAGAGCGCCAACTCCGGCCAATGCTCCGAAACATCCCAAGCAGAAATCTGATTAGAGTGAAATCCGCGCTCAGAGCCATCATCAAAGGCATCTACCGGGAAAAGCCAGAAGCCAAACGTAGGCCGCACAGCCTTGTCGAGATCTTCGTCTCGGAATTTCGGAAGCGAAGAACCCGCTGTAGTTTTCCAGTCTATAGTAGAAAAGGGCCCGGTCGATTTGTATGTGTTGTTCCAGATTTCGTCTTCTTTCTTTATCCATTTTCTGGCGTCTTCTTCGTTGTATATGCGATCATATGGCCGGTAAGTGAGTAGTATTCGGTATTGGGCCTTTGGTGGGTTGATGCCCATGCCCTCCATTGCCTCTAACCACGAGGTGTACAGCTCATGCGGGTTACCCATGATGGAGAGACTTTTAAAGTCCTTCCTAGCCTGTCGAGGGTCCCGGTCTATACGATCAAAGTTGAGTCCCATGGCCGTGATGGGAAATGAGCGGTTGAAGGAAGTTTCGTGGAGCACGATGGCGCCAGTATCGCGGCCTAGAATCATGCGGGCGATATTTTGAACATACACGAAAAAGACCTCTCTAAGCTGAGAGATGATGTCTTTAAATGCGCTCATGGCTTCGGGGTTGGTGTTTGAAGCTGGCAAAGGAGCGAGGCGGCCTGGATTATTGCCAAGCGTCCTGCGACACAGGGCCAAGTTGCGGATGCCAATGTGTTGTGGATCATACTTGAACTTCAAATCATAGAAGAACTCTATCATGTCCATACTCTCTTGCTTCACGTGTAGAAAGTCGTATTCTGGGTTGAAGTAGAGGGTGCCAGAGACTAAATCGTCACTCCTGGAAGCTCCTTTTGTAAACCAGCATGGTAGATGGACTCGGTAGAAACACAAGGCCGCTGCTCTGGCATCTTTGTTGACTCTTAGAAGCTTGCTCAGCGTCTGATATCCTTCGACCACTGGACGATAGTTCTTTTGACTTTGGTGTGAAGGTGGTCTTGTCTGACCATCATAGCCCAACTTTAAATCGAATGCGGAGGGGTACCGCAAATGAACCTTGAGTATGCGAGGGTGCTCTAAAGAATGCCTCCAGATTTTGAAGCGTAGTTCGGTTGGCAGCTTGGAGAAGAGAGTGAACTCTTTTAGGTCGGCATGGGACTGGGGGGCATCAAGCGTAAAGATCTGGAGATGCGGTTTCGAAGTCATGTTTGCTTGAGACGGTGGCTGAATATCATAGAATGTTTGCAAGTATTTGCATGTATTCAAGGCCCTCCCAACTAACTATGTTGTGGCAATGGCTGTTGCCTACCTATGCTGACGTGTGCGAGTGGCGCAGTCGAAGCGGAGGGTGCATCATCCGCGCACCAAGCAAGATGATCGACATTCAATTCGACCTACGAATGGAAGACCTTGTTCCAGGCTTGAAGGATATGCACGCCCTCACAGGATGGTAGAAACTGAAAAGGGCTATCAAGACGGCGTGTTTTGGTCCAGCATGAAGATGGACAGTTGGAGGCCTAGGACCTTAACCATGGCAGAGTACTTTACTTCTCTCTGAAGGCTCCTCTATAATGATGAAAGTAACAAGCACGTCAGAGTCAACTACCCTACGAACATCTGAATGGTCATATTCTCTACTCTCAATCTCTCACAGAGCAAAGTGGCTACGGCTGCTCAACTGCATGGCATCCAATTTCGACACGACCCGCCAACCAATCAGAGCCACGCCCGGTTAGCTCAATCGGTAGAGCGTGAGACTCTTAGAATGCCTCGGTAACAAAGTTACCATGGTACGAGTACGCGATCTCAAGGTTGCGGGTTCGACCCCCGCATCGGGCTGTTCCTATTATACGATTGCTAGCATGGCTACTTTTTTGCCTGTCTCATCAGCCGACCATATTTTTTTGATCTGGCTAAGTCGCGGAGTTCCCCATAATGCCGAAGGCTATCTGCTCTTGAGTTGGCTTTGCGTGCCTTTGTGCATCGAATCCATTGAGTGACGATCGGTGGGGCCTTGTGTTCGCACGATGTGGAAGAAACGACAGATTCAAGAAGGTCAACAGTCACGACCTCTATCATGACAGTCATTCGATAGAAAAGGATTCAACCCATGATGAATTCTAGTGTGAAAGAAAGCGGCAATGCCTCCACTAGATGGTTGAATTGCGATGGACTCCTTTCATGCTCACCACTCTGGAGTTGCTTCTCCCTCCCACAACCCAACCACACTCACTCGAAAAACAAGTACTTTACTTTTATATAAACATCATGTCACCTGATCCCCCGACTTGAAACCTCTCCCCTTACAAAATCATCTGAAACTCGTCAAGTGTGTTAGGCGCCACCACTAGCCTCGTCTCACAATTCCGTTATACCCGTAGTGGCCCTCTTCCACCAATCGCCCCGGCTCCATTTGCCGTACTAACCGCCCGCCTCTTCGTCTGAACTCGCAAAACCCCTTGAGCGCGTTTGGAAACGTTGCCATTGGTTCTCAAATTGTCCGAACGAACAGTCTCAAAACTGCCGGTTTTCCGACGGCGTCAACTAATCATGGACCGCTTCACTATAGAATCCACTGCAAAGAGGCTTCAGTTACCAAGGAGAGCTATGTTTAAGGGGATGAAACTCGGGGTTCCGCAGCATGATCGTATTCCACCTGATGACGCGGATATCTCTGTCAAGCTATTGTTTCACTCGTTGGTGGCCTCCGAGTTGAAGGCCGAACAAAGGATCCTCTAGGGATATTTTCATGATGTATAATAATGGTCTGCTTTCGCTGCCAAGAGATGTACTCACCAAGGTTGCAGGCCAATCCATTCCATTCCCTGTTCTGTGAACACTCTTTTCTTCTGTCATTGTCTTTTACCCCCTTTAATTTTTATATCCGTCACCATGAAGTCTTCTCTTTTGTTCACCAGCTTCTGGGCCTTCACTCTCGTTTCTGCCCTCCCTACTGTCTCTTCCGGGGCCCATTGTTCAGTTCAGCAGGTCAAGAACACCAACTTCAAAAGAGACGGCACTCGCGCCCTCATCAAAGCCTACAGAAAGTACGGCATCACACTCCCTGAAAACCTGGCTGCTGCTGCAAAGGGAATCCACGGTCGCAGTGATACTGGCAGTGCTGTAACTGTGCCCGTCCAAAATGACGCTGAGTGGTTGACTCCGGTGCAAATCGGGTCTCCTCCAAAGACTTTCCAGATGGACTTTGACACTGGTTCTTCGGATCTTTGGGTTTATGGTCCTCAAGCCGCTGCTGCTGGAGGTGGCCAGACTCAGTACGTCGCGGCTGAAAGTAACACGTCAAAGCAGTTGGATGGTGCATCATTCCAGATCCAATACGGAGATGGAAGTGCTGCTGCTGGCCACGTTGTGATGGATACCGTCTCTATCGGTGGACTCGCTGTGAAAAACCAGGCTGTTGAGGTGGCTGATGAAGTTACCCAATCCTTCCTTCAACAACAGGACCTCGACGGACTCGTTGGTCTGGGCTTCAGTTCCATCAACACTGTCCAGCCCGAGAAGCAAAAGACATTCTTTGCCGGCACCAACGCCCAGCATGGAAATACACTCTTCACTGCAGACCTACAGCAGGATGCGCCCGGCAAGTACAACTTTGGCTTCGTCGACAAGTCGGCTTTCACCGGCGACATCGCCTTTACCGATATCGACTCCTCCTCTGGTCTGTGGACATTCACTTCGACTGGCTTCTCTGTTGGAAAAGATGCGCTCTCTCAAACACCTCTGACTGGCATCGCCGATACTGGAACCTCCCTTCTCCTGCTCCCTGGAGAAGTCAACCAGGCTTACTACTCCCAAGTCAAAGGAGCCCAGTTGGACCAGGCCGCGGGTGGCTTCACCTTCCCTTGTGATTCGGACCTCCCCGACTTTTCCTTTGGCGTCGGCAAGGCAGCCATCACCATTCCCGGCGCTTTCATGAACTTTGCCCCCATCCCAGGAAGTGCATCTGAAAGCCAGGGTCTCAACAAGAGGAGGTATAGACACAGATTTGAAGGACTCAAGGCTCAGGCAGCTGGACAGGGATCGGGTATGTGCTTTGGCGGTCTTCAGTCGAGCGATTCGGCGGGCATCAACATCTTTGGGGATATTGCGCTGAAGGCTGCCTTTGTTGTCTTTGATGGTGGAAATTCGCGGATAGGATTTGCCAAGAAGCCACTCCCAGCCGCTTCAAAATAGATGTTGCCCTGATATAGAGATAGACTGTTGCTGGCTCAACACTGAAAATGCATCTTGCCCAATTCTGCCCTTCATTTAAACATCCTAGCGTGTGTGGCCTTGGCGGGGTCGGCAGATGATAACCTCGGGAAACGACGTACTGAGCCTGCAAATGAATGTCACAGCCTGGTTGATCTCTGGGGAAGGGTCGCTTCAGCTCATGCAATAAGGGACCCTGTGCATTTAATGTCTGGTGATAATGCAGGCACCTGACGTATAGACCCCGGCTTGTCACATCACCAACCCTCGTTAATGTGAAGCAAATAAATGCAGCTAACATTCAGCTCAAATGCAGCCAAGTGAAGACACGAATGTTGATCCAATCAGATGCGACAATTTCGCGCGCTCCTGGCCCATGTCAACTGCGGCTGAAGCAAACTCGCCCAGAACCCATGGCTAGAATGTCATTCCGTAATTAACAGCCGGACGCCATGTGCGCCATGTGTAGGAGCCACTGGCGACATATTGGGTTGCAACCCTCCCTGCATATTAAGTCATGATACTGTCGGGAGATTGTGAACCTGTCGGCAGAGTAATAAATCCCATCAATCGCACAGAATCCCGTCCTCCAGGTGCCAACACCACTGCCCATGTCTTAATCTTCACCATGTCATCCGGACTCCCGTTAAGGCTTCTCTGCCACGACAACGGCAACTTCTTTGTCGTCGACCCTGCTGTTCACCATGTCACAAGCTTCGACATCCTCTCCTACACTTGGGGCCCAGAGGTGGAGCCATACAACTGTCAACTTGGCGGCGTCACCTGGAATGTCAAGATAAATCCCGACAAGCTGGAAGACATCAAGCGATTGATGATGGCGGCCGACGTCAAGTATGTATGGGCCGACTGTGTGTGCATAAACCAGACAGACGAGAACGAAAAGGCAGCGGAAATACCCAAGATGTTTGAGTACTACAAGAATGCCGAGAGATGCCACCTCCTTCTCGACATGGACGAGGAATGGATCCCGCAGAAGATTGTAGACGACCTCAAGTTCATCGACCACGTCCTGTATCACATGCGTGGTGCGGCGCTCGCCTCTGAGGCCGTTGGGCTGACCGGCAACCTTATCCATCGCCTGGATCAATGGGCCAACGCGGAATGGAATTTCGACATAGGCCAGTCAACAGTGAGGTCTGCCGCAATCGACATGGGAGTAATAAACTGCTACTCAACATGCATCAAACGTGTCATATCACTCTTTGACAACGCTTACTTCTCCCGGGTCTGGACCTTCCAGGAGATGATTCTCGGCAAGAACATAACCATGTGGGGGATCAACCCCGAGAGTATCTTTTACATCGGCCAACTCCATACCTGGATGGATCTGGCTATTGACTGCACCGACAAGGCGGTCAAGTTGCGCGATTGGATAGAGAACGGTCGGTTCCTTAAGACGGCAGCGGTCAGCGCTATACTGAGGGTCATTGGAGAGGATATCTTATCCCTCGTCAGCCTACAGACCCAAGTCACAGGGATCAACAGCGCAAGAACCGATATCATCAACGGTGGTTCCTACTGGTGGCGAGAGAACTACAAGGGGATAAGCAACATCTTCTCCGCCATCTCCCTCAAGCCACGAGAGTGTGGACACACTGCCGACATCTTCAGGGGTCTATTGGGCATCTTCAGCGGACTATTCACTGAAGATGAGGTGAAAACGCAACTATCAGGAAGCGACATCAAAGTCATTTCGTTCAACTTCTTCAAGAGACTGTCTACTGAGACCGGGCTGGCATGGACAAGGCTTGGGGTAACAAGCAAAGCAAGAGAGGGCGGATGGAACTGGATTCCAGTAGTGGAGAGTGACAACCAGATCATGACGACCGACTGCTTCGCGGGGGTGCTGACCCTGGGGAGGCTCAAGAGGGAAGGGAGGACCAAAGCACCGGCCGTGACAGGTCTCATCGGAACCCCACGGAAGTTCATGAAGATCCGACTGAGCCAGGGAAATGGAGACTTCCAGTTCATCTTCAAAGGCTGCAACTGTGGCAAGAAGCTCAAGACTGGTTTCCTTAGCAAGGAGCCCATACCCACTTACGACCAGCCCAGAGACGTGGTCAAAGACGAGACAGGCCGGACTCTGGTGCAATGCGCAACCATACTGGGAGCTATTATGGACCCTGGGCGAAACAATCTCGTTGAGTATCGAAGGAGGTTGCTCCAAAAGCTGCATCCAATGTGGGACACTACGGATCCCATGGCGAAACCCGTTGGGTGGGAAGACCGATCTGTCAGTGGCACGTTCTGGGAGAATCCAAACATTATCGGTTTCCGGGCGCATAATCTGTCTATGAACTACAGGATGGTCTCGATAACCAAATGCGGTTCGCGCCTTGCGAATGGAAGCACGGCGAGCATCAACTGTCATGTCACTGTTAATTGTGGATGCACCATAGTCGCCCCATTCGCCCTCATCTTCGAAGCCATAACTGCGGTGGAGGCAAGCTCCCTTGGTAGAACGGCCGTGGCATTAGACGACGACGGTAGGATAGTCCTGCAAGATGGACTAGGGTTGGTGCAAGTCGGGGACGTCGACAAGGCCTTTGACCTGATAGCTTTCTCGGGTGATATACACGCCCACAAGTTGTATGCCGCTAGCTGCAGAAAGAAGAAGGAGACCGAGCCTGTTGGCCATGGAGTGCCTTTGCCCAGTGGCAGGGCTCTCGTGAGGGAGGAGTTTACGCACGACGTCACCGACATGATGAGGAATTATGGGTACGTGCATACTGGAGGGTCGGGGAATTTGCTCTTGTCGAGGAAACATGCCCTTGATCCGTACAAGATCATTGGTGTCTGCATTGATGAGTTTATTGCGAATAAGAAAGGAGAAGGGCCAGTCACGATTCAGTAGGGAAGTCGCTCGAGTTATGGTATCGGGCTTTGCTTTTGTCCAGGAGGACTCGGCTAAAGATGATTATAATATTAGGGAGAGGTGATGGTATGTAGAATCTACCTAGTTGTAGTGAATAGCGAATGGGAATTGTAATTGAGAGCCCGAGTAAAGGTGGAAAGGAGCACGTGTCGAGATAACGGCGAAGTGCAGGTGTAAACTTAAAATTTTGGAATGAGTGGTGGAATCGTGTTAAATAGCAGACGAGGGTGAGATTTCGCCTGCTAAGGAAGTTGAGAAATAAAAGAAAGATAGACCCGAGGGTCTGGCCTGGGCCAACCATGATGTGCTTTCCAGCATGCTCACCCATGTCTTTACACCACCACAGTTGAAGCCCGGCCTTTGATGGGATAACTGAGCCAGAAGACGGTTTTTACACCATCCTTGCTTCTCGACGCATCTGTGATACTGATATAGCATCAATAACTTCAGAAGGCAATCCAAGTTCATGGATTGCATCGCCGTGACAGAGTATCGTAGCGCCACTGATTGTTCGAACATCGAAGTGAAGGGCGGATCCTGTGTGCCAGAAGAGAACCTTTGACCAAATGGTTTCAACAGTATGATGAAGTATCAAGCCCCAGGTACTTCGTACTGTTACTGCTCCTTTTTCCCGGCGGTACCTGAACACACACGCATGCCCCTTTCCTCCGTTCCAGAGAATCATCTCTTTAAGTCGGGGCATCCTTGATGCAACAAGAGCGGCGAAAAACAAAAAAGTCCATATCATGATGTTGTCTCTTCCAGGTCGTAAAAGCTCCGAGGTTAAAGAGACGAATTCCAGATGCTCCCACTCCCAGAATCGTTGGTGGGGTCGAATGAAGTGGAAAGCCTCGATTAGGAAGGATACCGAGAGATGCGTGAGGTGTAGACTCTGTCTTGCTACTGTTGAAGCAAGTTGAGGGAATCCGATTCTGGCTAGTCCGAGACGTAAAGGTGGCCATATGCTTCTTTGTATCGCTTGCATGTGTATTTCGTCAAAGTCTTCGAATATTGATAGCCTTTTGAGTGTACTCGGGAGACCAGCTTGAAGTATCTGTCTGTATTCTATGCTCTTGTTAGCCATGAGAGCATCATGTAACCTGAAGACGCCCTCACCTCCGTCGTATGCTTGTCGTAATTCCGGATCCCACCAACGCCATGGTTCAAAGATCAGGCGCTCCAGTCGCGGAAGCTTGTCCAGCAACATCCGCAAACTCGAAGGCGTGAGTCGTCGTCGGAGTTGTCGCCGTATAACGAGCCTTGTGATGATGTCCACCCTGAGCAGTCGTAGCCGAGAGGTCAAGTCGATGGTTTCGAATAAGCGGTCTAATGGTCGAGCACTGGGAAAGCTTAGGCGTGTTCCATTAGACCATCCATGATCCGAATGACCGCAGTTCCTTGCCCCTTGACTCCCGTCTCCGAAGCAATAGTTCTTGAACCAGTGCTCCGGGTCACTAGGTGAATTAGTGCTGAGCTCCAGAGTGATTCCGTCGGTCGAGTCCCAAGTTTGCAGTATAGCAAAAAGCTTCAATACTGCGCCCTTGATCATGCGGTTGTTGCGCACCCAGGCTGATCGGGATTCTTGCCGGTAGCAAATTAAACAGGTGTATGGGGGGATTGCGACATGAAGCCAGATATGTTGTACAAGAGGTCGGGTCCGGTCGGTAACCATTGTTGTTAAGCCTTCGACGCAAGTTGATCGGAGCTTTAGTTGACAGAAATTTCGTCTCTCGATCAACTCCTGCCATTCTTTACAGACTGCGGCACAGGCTGACAGGTGACCTGGGCCGCAGGCAGCAAGATATTCGAAAATCATGAACCGGAGCTCCATAGGCAAGGAGTTCCATGTGTTCATGACATATTGTGTAGGTCTTTGGGGGTGTAGCGCTCTTCGTGCTTGCTGTCATTGGTGCCGTAAAGGTGATAATAAAGGAGACAAAAACAGGGATGAACGATGCAAAGAGAAACCGTGTCATTTTTATCCTCGCATCTTTCTTGAAAGTTTAAGACTTGTTAAAGGTGTCAAGTTCACAAAAAGAGAGTTTTCAGCAACTTCAGGCTGCCTGAACATGTTGAGGTTCTCATCGTACAGGATATGCTCTAGGTTTAGCATACCTGTCCCCATTCGACCCCATCTTGGCGATGGTGTGTTGAGTAGGAAATATGAGAAATAAATATCTCTGTAAGTGACCCCAAAAAATTGCCTGAAAGAAATTAATGACGACAACTTTCTCATGAAAAAGTCAAGGACATGAACCGTTGTGAGAAATCATGGCTGTGCGTGTTCGCGTGACATGGTTAGCATCTCCAACGGTCTCAACAAAAAAACGTCAAACTCTGACGTCTTTACGCATTAAGAAAACCTTATTAATCTCTCGTATTCCCGAGGGCACGTTTTATTCCTTGTCAATACGTAAAACTCCGCGGTGTATTTATATGAAACGCCGAACGGCTGCCAAGATGGTCTGGGCCGTTTTCTCGCCTGTCAGCAAAGGTTTTAAATATTGGCCTCGTGACGGAATTCTTGAATAAAGACGCCGAACTATTCTTCGGCAAGTGTATTTGTCCGTAAACCCGTATTCATCAATCCTGCCATCTTATCTAGGGATGTTGTGGTACCTTTGTTTCTGGGTTATCGCCTCACTTACATCGTATCTCTCCAAATGATATCAAATACGACCACAACGCGACTTTTTGTAAACAGCATGGGGAACAAAAAACCCCTATATATCCCATTGGCCCGCCTATCCTCGCCTCATCCAACTACCGTAGTATTCCCAGGGCTGTCGAAAGAAGGTGTCATGGCCATCTTAAACTTCCGTCTATTAAGGGGCCCTACTGCCCAATACGACGGGGGCTACCTTCCTATCTGGGCCAAGTGACTAGCCTCTGAGACCCGGAGCCCCGGTTCCGCTGATCCTGATTTAGATGGACGTTTGACGGCTTTCACGGCGTGAATCATTACACCAATCAGCAGACAGGGAACCTACGTGAATGGGATGGACGATGCGGGTTTCCATGGGTCGATGGACCCCGAAGAAGAAGCTTAAAAACTGCCGGTAGGGCATATAAGTCGAGTTGTTCGGACTAACAAGACACTTTTAACATTGCAGATCAACTCTTTACATTCTTTGACTTACTTTTTAAACAAAATGGCTATTTCTAAGCAACTTCTTCTCGCCCTTTCCCTTCAGGCCATCACTGGCTGGGCAGCTCCCGAGGGCATGCTCGTGGAGCGACAATCTGGATCAAGCTACGAGGCAAACCCAAACATCGGACCCGGTGGAAGTCAGTTCAAGGACTCGAACCATTTCCGCGTCTATGGCAACAGTGGCCAAGCCGACAAGGCCCTCTCTATGCTCGAGGCTGCCTATGACTGCTTCGTCGGTACCCTGGGCTTCCGAACCTCTGGACTCTCATTCAACGACGCTTCCAACAATGGAAAGAAGACCAAGACCAATGTTTACTCGGTTGCCAGTCTGCCTGGAGCAGCTGGAGTCATGCACTCCGATTTCTCAACTGGTATGGGCTGGCTCGAGGTCCAGAACTCGTACCTCACTGCATCCGGCGTGACGGTCCACGAGTACGGTCACGTTTTGCACTATCATCAGAAGACTTGGGTCGATCAGGGCCGGACAGGAGCTTGGTGGGAGACTTTTGCTAACTGGGTCGCCGACACTTATCGCACTTCTGATCTTTGCGCCTCTGCTCGTCGGGCCCATGGACAGGCCACTGAGAACACTGAGATTGAGCTGCACAAGACCATCGGCGATTCTTTCCAGCCCATCGTTGACGGTTCAGTCGACACTGGAAACTATTACCAGGCCTGGCCCTTCTTCACTTACTTGACCAACAACCCTGACAAGTACGCCAAGCTGGGTACTGATACCCTTCACCAAATGATGGTCCAGTACAAGGCCAACAGCAACGAGACGCCTCTCCACACCCTGCAGCGTGTGGCTGGCAGCACCACTGTTGCACAGATCGTGGGTAGCTACTGGGCTCGCATGGCCTATGTTGACATTGGTCACGCCTCTGCCCACCAGACCTTCCTTGACCAACGTCGATCCCTCAACTACGCCAACGTCGATTCCAACGGCAACGGTAAATATACCGTCAAGTCTGCCCGTCGACCTCAGTACATGGGCGCCAACATCATCCCTCTCAAGACCTCGAGCACCAGCGTCAAGGTTCAGATCACCGCCAACGGCGCCTACACTGCTACTCTTGCCCTCTTCCGCAACGGAGCTACCCGCTACGTCAAGGTCGACGGCTCTGCTACTGTCACTGTTGCCTCTGGTGAGGAGGTTAGCCTTGTTGTTGCCAACACCCCTAGCCTTATCCTCTTCGACCCTTTCAACCTATCCGCTGAGGCTAAGAAGGGTCTTGACTACTCTTTCACTCTTACTGGAGCTACTGTTGCTTGAAGCGACAGTTGTGTTTGCGAGGAGTAGCCCATCGGTTTCATGTACATATTTAGCGGAGCTTTGATAGCTCATGCATTGTCTGCTTGCGAGGCGCCTGTTTTATAGTCTTCATTCTGTCACATAGCTTGAACATCTTGCCATCAACGATGTTAAATATCGTCTGTTTCTTTTCAAAGCTTCTGCCTGCTACCTAGCTGAAGTGGATGTACATAACCGGAGCGAACAATGATGTAGCAAAGCCATTGATGGCCGTGGCGTCATCTTGCGGGCAACAACAGCGCAAAACCCTTGGGTGAGCCAATTACGAAGTAGCCTCGGGCTTCCTTGCATAAACCGAGCAACTTTTAGAATGTCAGTATCAAAACATGAGAGCAAGCATGGCCAGCTTACATAGGCCAATACGCATGAATCTTCGGGTCGTTGAAGTCCTTCCGCAGCTTGACGAGGAACAACTCCACCTCCTCAACACTCCAACTGAGGCCTCTAGTGAAAGGCGCCAGAGTGAGACCTTCGAGTAGGATGTTAGAGTTCTCATTGTTCCACGCTCCGAGTTCCTTATACTTGGGGTCCTTGGGCCATCGGTTGGTAGGCCATTTGAAGCGCGTCTCGACGATTTCCGTGAATCCCGCATCGGCCAAGTAACCCTTGAAGGAGGGCGTCTTGGCGAATTTTCGTTCCAGCTTTGCGGCTGCCTCTTCGAGAAGCTTGCACCATTTGGCGAGAGTGTCGTCTTCGGAAAGGGTACCATCGTCGCAGCCCATGATTACATCCACTTCTTGGAGCTCGACCCAGCCCCCAGGAGTGAGGTTACTACTTGTATTAATAAAGAGGCGCAAGGTGGGGAGGAAAACTCACTCGTAGATCTTTTGCAGATAAACTGGCCAGTCTTGGACGCTAAAGTTCATCATTCTGCTGTGGATGTAGTCAAAGGGCTTGGTGTAGGTCCAGTCCTCGTCAATATCATCGATGAGGAATTGCACATTTGGAGGGACCCTAGAGGGATGTCAGCAATACCATCCCAGCCCACTGGTTTCCATGCATACATATTGGGCTGGCTGGGCGAGAGGTCAACTCCAACGACCTGTGCACCGTTAGTCTGACTCCTGCGCAAATTCATGCTACTCACTTCAGCTTCAGGATGTTCATCACCAAAGTCAATAGCCCAGATCCCAGTACCTGTCCCGAGATCGAGCACGCGCTTGACATTCGAGTCAGGCAAGTTGGGCGGGCAAAGGCCAAGCTTGTTGTCAAAGGTAAGAAGGCAAAGATGGTGTTGAAGGTCTGCAAGGCATAAGCACACTTCTTGGAGTAGCCGCTCAAGCAACGACACCTACCAAGTCTCTCATTCTCCTCGTTGTCGTTGGGAAGGTTATACTCTGGGCATTTGCATCAGACCTGGCTATCGACATAGTGATTTTAACATACTGCCGTCCTTATAGCGATGATATGTTCTGCCATTTTCATGCCGATAGTCAAGAATAGAGCTTCTTAAGCTCTCGGTTGAAGTGGCGGCGTCCTATTAGCATCAGCATTGCGTTTCTTTGGGAGTAAGCGCTCATACACCACCGAGGGACGAATCGCCATCATCGAACTAGTTCATGTCAGCTCCAGATATTCCATCATGACAATGAGATTACATTTTCATCGGCAGCAATCACGGGATCCGCGTCGACAGTAGCCATCGTCACTGTTCTTCGAGTTTGTTCGTTTCACCACGAGATGAGGGGGTTCTCAGCATCGATTGAGCGGTTTAAATTACTCAAATATTGCTGCTTGCTTATAAAGAAGACCAGATGGCCAATCGCTATCCACTCGACTTGCATTGTTGTCTCTTGTCTCGCGTGATGGTTTGCAGGGATGGGCACAGCATGAGCTGTTGGTTCTGTGGTTGTTGGTTGTAAGTGGTAACGATGAGCATAACGGGGCTGGGATAAAATAATGCAACATTATCTACATACTCGATCCTTAGAAAAGCGCTTTGATCAAGTTGATGATGGCTACTCATATACGATCGAGTCGAAGCAACTCCCCTCAACAATGCACACTATTTAAACCCAAATCCATAGCGCTATTACATGAGTGGTGATTAGAGGATTCTATCAAAATCTATACACTTAAGAGTAACCAAGTTTCAGGATGAAGAGGAACCCTCTATTGGCTGCGTGAATGCATTCTAGGCAGCCACTTGCCAGGCTTCTCCCCCACACCATGAACAGCCTGTCAGCTTGATTGATTTTCCGACCCGGCGAGAGGGGTCAGTCAGCCTTACGTCCCACCCTGCATACGTCAAGCCATGCCATCATTCTTCAACATTCAGAGACCCTGTCGGCAGAAATAATCATGGACATGTCAAGTCCAGAGGGTATCTCTATGTTTGGGGAAGTGGGAAAAGGCGGCATCACCACCATAAGCACATCATCATCGGACTCATCATCAGACTCTCGCAGCGCCAAGACGCCTGGCAGCCTCGACTTTGACGACTTAGTGGCTCTCAACATCAAGGCATGCGCTGCTCTGGCACCCACTTTAGACTCCACGACACCGACTGTAAGTCGCAGCGATCAACGCCGTATGCTCATAGAGCTTGAGGCTATCAGTTCTTGGGGAAACGAGAAAGAACGATGGTACACACTAAGACCAATCGTCGAGGACCGATTGGATGCATATCTCGGAACCTTTATCGGTCCTAAGGACACGCCATATGAAGGCGGCATCTTTCACGTCCGCTTCAGCCTCAAGGAGGGATATCCATTTACACCCCCAGAAATGTGGTTCTTGACCAAGATCCTACATCCCAACGTCGACACCCGAGGTACAATCTGCATGGACCTTGACTGGTCCCCATCTCTCACTCTAGAAGTGCTGTTGGCCTCTGCAGCGTCACTTCTAGACACCCCAGACTGGTGGGATCCTATGCCAGATGGTCTTGTGTCCACGCTGGGGAACGATGCAGAAAAGTTTGATGAGATGGCCAGAAAGTGGACAAAAGACTTCGCAACGGGAGAGCTTATTCGCCCTGGCGATAGAATTGATGGGTTCTGTAATACGACTAATTCAGTGCCGGGTTGGGCCAAGCCCATTATGTGGGCGAGGAAGAAACTCAATCCGAATGCTTTTGGGTTGTTTAAGAGATAGAGTTTTGCAGGGAACAAATTTATGTCCGGTTTTTATAACATTTTGTCCGTGTTTTTAACTAGAGAAGTGTTGATTTGGCCCTGTGTTATCACTTGTCAGGTTGATTCCACCATCATCAAAGACTTCAACCAAGAAATGTCGTTTCCAACTCAGCCTACCAAGTTAAACACGATAATATAATCTAAGAGAATTATTATAGCACCTCCGTTCTAAGATTTTACTGGCGTATTGTGCCTAACTCTCATATGTCTTGTATTAACTGTCCACTGACAACACGGTCTCCTCCCACAGCCTCTGAATCGACACTGATGCAGACGCGCCTTGTCTGTTGCCTGAATGGTGGTCAGTCTCAAGGAGTAAGGCATTTTTATTAATCTGTCCAATCAAATATTAATTAGCACCACGCTTTTTTGGTTCAATGTAACCTCAGCCCTCCTTTAAGTGGTCGCTTCGCACTCAACAAGAAGCGAGACGAATCAGGCAGTGGCCGACTACCCGCCTCCTTAAGCTAGACTGGGCGAACCGACTGCATGGATGCGACATGGCACGACCCTGAGTCTATTAATGTCCTGGGAGTAATTCAGCCCTGCAGGGATTCCCATCCCATGTTTCGGTGCAGTATGGGTATCCCCAAGTTCTGAGCTTCGAATGTTGGCCAACAACTTTTTTCCTTGAATCCATTGCATCACCGCACATCAATCACCATGTCGCGCGACTATTCCGATCTCCAAGTTGTCCCTGACCAGTCTTATCCAGAAGTGGTACCACAGTTTGAAAAGGACCCAACAGACAAGGTCCCAGTTGAGCCGCCCCAGCAGGCCACACCTCCAAAGCGGATCTGTGGTCTACCCCCGAAGCGATTCTGGATTATTGTTGCTGTGATTGTTCTCGTCACCGGCGCGGTGATAGGAGGTGCGATAGGAGGAACACAAGCAAACAAGTCCAAGTCCAACAACGATACCCCGAGTAGCCCAGCTACTACAGAAGCCGACCGAGCCACTATCGAACCTACCAAGACATCAACATCGACAACGGCCAGTCTTTCCACGAGGACACTCATCGGCCCGACCCAAACTCTCTACCGCGACTGTCCCTCCTCCAACGACACAATCTACGAAGCCCTTGGCTCGTCCAACTACCTCTTCCGCAAACGTTGCAACGTCGGCTTTGCAGGCTCCCCCAACAACGTTGTCAACATACCCGCTACGAGTCTTGACGACTGTATCGACAAGTGCGCCACGTACAACGAGAACAACAAGACCGAGATTGCTTCGCGGGAGAGTAACGTTTGTAATTCTGTCTGCTGGCGGCATAGGGTCACGGGGGATGACTGGCCTGGACAGTGCTTTGGCTCTACCATACAGAACTCTACGAGCAGTGGGTTTCCTGTTGATGAGGATCAAATCGAGTGTGACTCGGGGGCTTGGATAAATCAGGAGATTCCAGGTAGAGGCGGATAGAAGCGTTGTCCGTAATTACTGCTGTGTCCTTTGTCATAGTTGAAGCCCGGGCCGTGATGGGATAACCAAGCCAATGGATAGATAGTCCGCAATCACGGAGTTTCCTGTTGAAACTCTCAGTTGTCCATCTTATGGAGGAATTTGATAGTTAGCTACCTATAATATAGATGAGCAGCGTCTTTCAGAATGAAAAAGCCTAGGCGTTGAGTGGGACGTATCCAAGACATCGATCAATACATAGTATTACCACTGAAGCCAGACGTTTGTAAGTTGTTTCAGGCCATTTTCACGTCATATCTCCATTACAAAGGCGCCGGAACACCGCGTGCAAATAGAAAAGAAACCATTCATAATTCAGTATCCAGCCATCTTTGCTCCTTCACCGTTTTAAATCAGGCCCGAAATACAAAACAACCAGCAACAGTTGTCCCCCACTTCATACAAGACGACCACTGCTCCCCTATACAAGCTTCATGTACTTCCACTCAGGTTTACCCCCGTCCCAAATATCCTGCCAAAAAGTACCACGCCCAACCCTCCGGTATTCAGGGGTCCCATTTTCATCATTTGACACTAGAACCAATACCAGGGCCTTGATAACCTCTTGTTCGCGCCTTTCCTTCCAACTTTCCTTGGATTCACTCAGTCGGAGGCAGACGTAGGTGTCATGAGGGTCTACCTCCAAAGGTAATCGATCCCAATGTATTGCCACCATAGGCAGGTCGCCATCCATCATCCACCTATTGCTCGTTCCTGAGTCTTGTTTATAGCGCAATTCTCCCAAGTTCAGCGTGCTGAGGATGCCGGACATGGCTATGGTGCCTGAAGTTGTCGAACCATCAATTCCATGGCTAGTTTCCCGAACCTTGATGCAAGAATCCGGGGCTCTATGGCCGAAGTTGTGGTTGAAGCATGCGCGTCTGTCGAGAATATGCTCTCCCAAGACATATGTTCGAGACGTAATTTTCCTGTCGCATGTACCCAGGACCACGAAGGAGCAAAGAGGGCCTGGGTGTTGAGCATACTCTCTGGGTCCATAACCCACCAGTCCAACCCTAGAACAATGTTACCTTCCCACAAGCCAGCGTAAAACTGGTTCTTGGTATCTTCTTGAAGGCGTTGTACCACTCCAGACAGTGCCGGAAGTCTGTCTGATCTCCTTGAGAACTTCTGCTTCATATACCAATCACACAGTGTAGACCAAGCAGACATGGGATGCTGATCTCCTACTAAGTGGGGCATCCACCACTTTGAGAAACCAGGCAGTATGTCAACATCTTCCTCGAGCCCTGTTGTCACATCTCCTTCTGGATCGCGCTCCGAAGCGATATGCTCAAAGCACTCCCAGACGACGTACCGACGGGTGAAGTGAACAATCCGAGGAGATAGTAACTTTTCCTGAGCTGGCCATCCTCGCATCGAAAGTGGTGTCTTGGAGATGAGCGAACAAGGATCATGAACCGATGGAAGCCAGGTATAGTATAGCGGTTCTTGGGAACCCCGATTCAACAGCATACAAAAGTATGTGGGGTAAATTCGATCCCAACTTGGAAGAAAGAGCCCTTCGCTGGAATCGTAGGATCCGGTCGCGGACAAAGTGCAGAGGGCATTTTGATAGTAGGTGCCGAACCGAGCCACTTCGCGTTGCCAATCACTGGAGTCTGAAGTGTCGTCTTGGATGATACACAGCGCATCAACCCATAGATACCGGGTTCGGAGTCGTCTTGTAAACACGATGGCGTCTTGGACTGTCTTTGGTAGCTGCTGAAAGGGAATTTGCTTTCGCAAATCATCCAACGTCGCTTTCGTGGTCCCGAACTGGGGGACTCCTGTTCCCCAGCAATAGCTGAGGCATGTGTATTCCTTCCTCTCGCCATCTTCCGGAACGTGTAGACGAAGATAGGGGCATTCGGGCGTCCCAACATCCAAGACACGAGTTGGCAACAGGGGAAGGACCAGGTTTTGGTCTTGCGGCCCAGCACACTGCTCGTGATGAGCCCAGCATGTCTCCAACCGCTGCGTCACCAGTCCAGCCATCTCTTGTTGCCCTGCCTCGGTGGCAAGGTCGCATATCTTCCGGGGCATGTCGGCTCCATTACGTTCAACACAATACATCTCCCGTCGGCCCTTATACTTTCGCTCGTCAAAGACTTCGTCAATCGTGCGGAAGTTGGTAGATATGCGGAAAGGCGAGGTGGTTTTGTCCTCAAGTGCCTTCTGTAGCAAAGATGGATCTCCCAATACATCATCTTCAATAAAGCTTTCAGGGGGATCTCGAAGGGTCTTCACTGACACCACCCCTAATTCCGTTCCAGAGGCCGAATCAACAGAGATGTCGAGTGAATCAAGAGAAACACTCAGTTTTATCGGCGATAGATCTTTCCTCCGGAGGTGCAACGGGGTCAGTGTTTTGCCGTCAACTATACAAGCCACGATAACGCCGCAGAGAGGGCAACCATCGCGGGCTGATGTTTCAAGGTAAGAAAAACACCCGGTTTCATGTTCAAATGATACCAGTGCCTCTCTGACGCATTTGTTGACAAAGGGTTGACAAAAGGCGCAGAGTTTATCCCTGGATCTGTTCATGACTAGATTTGTTGGTCAAGTTTGCACCTATGATGGTGTCGTATAGAAGGTCCAAGGTTTGAGGCACGAAAAACGGTTGTTGAAAGAGGCTGGATTTTCTGAAATGAAGGCATCGACTTGGGGTTTCAAACTGCACAGCCCCTCAAGCGTGGAAGCATTGACTAGCCGGAGCGCGTTAGAGCTGCAAGGGGGTGAGCTTGGCAGAGGTTGAGGTGGTTGGGTGGTAATTGATTTGTGCATGCAGATCTTAATACAACTCGCACAGGACTAGACTATGCTTTGCATTAACCTTGTACAGATAGCCAGAAAGAGGCGCAAACAGATGCTGCTCAACCGAAATCACTTGCATGGCGCAGCCTCATTTGCTGGGCTAGAGACCTGAATATTCGTATGTATAAGAGGGTGATATGCCATCTTGAAGCAAGAAAGGAACATGTTCCAACAATCCGAAAGGCTGAGATGGCTGGTGAATGGAGACACGTGACCCGACAAGCGGTGTGGCTGACCATGCCCAACAGCCACACACGTGAAACCAATTGATGTCAGAACAACACAACGAGAAGGATACAAACAACGAGAGTTCGTGCAAGAAAAAGAAGTTCAAAAAGACAGAAACAAGGCATTGCACTTTACAATGCCTCTCGCTGGTTACCATGCACAACCCCGGGGTGAAGGGTCGCGACACGTGATTCTGGTCTAAGACTTAGGGAAGCACGTGGAAGGCGCCACGATCTCGCCCCACCCGATCGAGATGATCCAAAAGAGGAAATCAAGAACAAAACACCAGAAAATGTGCATCTCATATCGCAGAAGCAAAAGAATCATTCAAAAAGACTCAGAAAAGTCAAAAAGAACATCGACAACGGCAGGATTCGAACCTACGCGTGCGAACACAATGCCTAGATATGCAGGATAGCAGGGCATCGCCTTAACCACTCGGCCACGTTGTCCTGTGATTGGTTGGAAGAAGGGATTGAGTTTAGCGGTTATGTTGATGGCCAGCTTTGCGTCTGTGCTTTAGTCAATCACCTAGGGTAGTCAGGTTGATCATGAAGTGCAGTTTTCACGGCGCAGATATGGGCGATATGAAACTGGAAAAGCCCTCTTTTCTTGAGAGTCAACAGTGAGGGAAGTTCAGATCTCTTCTATTAATTCCTTTTCATGGTTTACCATCCCCCATCTTATGGGTGTTTGTGTGACCTATTACTTAAGGCCGTTTCAGAGGCATTGACACCTCGGAACAGACACTTGGTCAGTCAGAATAGAGCGATTCATGTAATGATAACACCACTGCGATCGTCTATACAGGCCCTCGATTTAGTGTATACCTTATTCAAAGCTTACATCATCTATCTCCTTTCACCCTATTCGCAGGAGGTCATACAATGTCAGTTGAGTAACTTGTTTCAGTCCCCAAACAAACCACTCACTCCCGCATTTGTAATAACGCGATTTCTAATAGTCCAACCTCACAATCTGAGCTTCAATAACCACAGTAGCTCATCTCACTATCAACAACTCTCTGGATAATTTGTCATGTCCGGAAGGATTCTGCTTTCTAAACAAAATCTCCGCAATTCCGCTCGGCTCCGTGGAACCTCCCGGCTGACAACCAATCATTCGGCCGCGGCTAGAGATCCTTCCGCACTCGGCGAGAACTCAGCGGGCTGCCTTCTACCTGTCAGCCTCATAACGTTATAGATTTCCCGCTCATTGTCCGCAGAGGCTGCAGTCAGCTCCTGTGCCTCCCTACAGAGACTGGGGTTCAACGTTATTCGCAATTCTGGATGATGAGGTGAGATACGACGAAAGATCTGATGGTCATGTAAGATAGGAGCGAGAAGTCGTATAAGTATGAGCATCCAATCATTCCTGCAGAAGATTCATCACAGCCACATCCAAAGCAAGATCTAGCAGCAAAACATGAAGGTTTCGACAAATCTGCTTTTCGCCCAGGCCATCTGGGGTACAGCTTCCCTGGCCCAACAGATCCCTCCAGCGGTCCCTTTCTCAACAGACTTCAACTCTTCCTTCGCCTTGACTCCTGCCCAGATCAAGGCTGCCGGGCTGTCTGAGACGGTAGCGTCCAGCATCAATGCCATCATCAACTTTGATCGATCCAATCTCGCAAACGGCGGACCCAGACAAGATGACTTTTACACTCTTCCCCCAAAGAAAGCCGATCTGCGACCTGGCCAAGTTCTCAAAGTTCAGGAAGTGACGGACCCTGCACCTTTCAACATCGCCTCCGGGTCCTCTCTCAGCAGGATCCTATACACCACCCAGGACATCAACGGCACTGTCATTCCTGCTAGTGCTTACATCCTGTGGCCCTTTACCCCGCGTCAATTTGCTGGTGAGCCCGAAGACAAGGCCCCTGCTGTGCTCTGGGCCCACGGTACATCCGGATACTTTGCCGACGCAGGGCCATCTTCATTCCGTACTCTACAATACGACGACAAGATGCCCAACCATCTCGTGCAGGCTGGCTACGCTGTTGTTGCACCAGACTATGCTGGACTCGGACTGGAAAAGTCTTGGGACGGAAGTACAATTCCTCATCAGTACTTTGCTATGCCCGCGGCTGGTCAAGACACCCTGTATGCCATGGAAGCCGCATTAGAGGCATTTGGCGAGCGGCTCAGTGGGAAATTTGCTGTCGCTGGACACAGCCAAGGCGGCGGTGTAGCTTGGAGTGCAGCCGAGCTGCTTGCCTCTGGCAAGAAAAACGCGTTCAAGAATCTCATCAAAGGCTATGTTGGAACCATTTCTTTTGCCCCCATCACCGAAATGCTGCCAAGCCCAGCATTTGCTAGCATTGTCTCGATGCATGTGTCGAGCATTTTCCCCGGCTTTACTCTCGACCAATGGCTTCAGCCACTGGCCATTGCCAGGACCAAGTTGTTGGCTCAAATCCAAGGAGGAGCCTCTGTGTTTCAACAACTCTTCCTCACCGAGCCGGGAGATGCGCTTGCCAAGCCAGGTTGGTATAACTCATCGTACCATGCTCAAGCATTTGAGAAGATTGGAAATGTTGGAAAAAAGCCATTCACAGGGCCCATGTTGGTGGTGCAGGGTCCCGAGGACGCTTTCATAGCAGAGGCAGTCACGGATAAGATTGTAACAGAAACGTGCAGGCTATACCCAGACAATGCTCTTGAGTATATGGTTGTGGATGAACTTGGTCATACTCCGATTATCACCGCGGCGAGGTTGACGTGGATGACCTGGCTTGAAGAGAGGTTCACAGGAAAGAAGCTGGATGGATGCAAGAGGACTCCAGTCACAGGATGGCTTGGCAAAGGAAAGCATTTCACGGGCAGCAACTCTTACTCTCAGTGGGCTGGAGCACCGGAGTATAGGTACCAGAATGCTGGTTCTATATGATCCAGACGGAGCCCTGGGTTGCGAGTAGTTATTTGATGGGCAGCGCCGTGCGACGAGGCATTGAACCTATGATCAAGAGCTTCTCGATAAAGATGCAACTCAAAAGACAAATTACTGTCCAAGTTAAGCAACAGTGTAATTCCTATCTACTAGGAAAAATCTAGACTTGAGCTACAAAGGAAATAAAAGGTACCATTGGAAGCTACAGCAGCGCTATAGTCAACAAGAATCCAGCAAAAATTCCACCACGGACTATGAAAACACACTGCCCCAGGCACAACACCTCCTTGATAGCTATCACGTGAAGAAATCCAGAACAAGTACCATTAGTTCATAGAGCATGAGCTTCTATTGACTAAGCACCTGCCCCGGGACCCCCTCAAACTAGAGCAGTCTCCATCTCTGGCTGACGACGTCCACGGTAAGCACTAAAGTCGAGTTCCAGCTTACGCCAGTCCCATTTGTTCGCAAACCAGGTAAAGACAAAGGCAAAGATGGGCAGGAGCAAAACGTCCAAGACACCAAAAATGATGGATCCCACTGTCCTACTGACTTTGTGGCCACCGTCGCTGATGCCAAAGGCGATGGGGTAGATGAACCACATGAAATTGACCCATCCGGCCAAGATTAGGTAGTCTCGGCCGATTCCTCGACGCTTTGCCTCCTTGTAGCTCTCATTGAGGGTGCTCATGGCGAGGATAAAGTATGACACGGTGCCGAACGCAAAGAAACCCCACTTGTAGGAGGTCAAGGTCAAGGAGGCAACAAAGTATGGGAGGATCCAGAGCCAAGTGATGGCCATGTTGCACGCGATGGTGGTCCAAGAGACACCACTGGCCAAGCCAAGGCCGAGGGCGAGAGAAGGAAAGGCAACGAGCCAGTTGGCGTATCGGGCAAAGAAGAGGGTGGTGGTTGCGGCTTGACCGTAGTAGCTGACGGCACCGACGAGGACAGCGACGGTAAAGAGGTAATGGAAGACTCGCTTGCTCTCGGGTACGACGAAGCAAAGGGACAGGATGGCCAGCTGAAAGAACATGTTAGTGGAGAAATTTGGATAGAGTCGTCGTGAACGTACAAAGGTGACGATGTGGATGGCCGTCACAGCCCAGAGCCAGTTGATTCCATGGTTGAAAAAGGCCTTGTTATCTTCCCCATTTGGGTTGATGGCAAAGACCTCGTTGAGAATAGGAAGAATATCCATCTTGTTTGCGGCGGAGCGTTTAATGGTTGCAGCTGGCGGAGGAAAAGGATGAAATGGTTGTTGATAAGCTAGGCAAAAAGGACACGAGGCTTCTTATGAGCACGCAGTCAAGCTACCGGGTTTATATCATGCCAAAAAGTTGAAAACTTTACGGAAAATAGTTTTTGGTGAGTTATGATGTTGTCACTCAAGCTCGGAAAAAGGTTTTGGGTACCAGGGTGTTGAGGCGGAAATAAGTTTTGATCCCTGCAGGCAGCATCATCAGAAAGACCTCCACCCCCTTTTCCTATTGGACGTGAGCGACTACAGGCATGACGGCACGAATGCGATGGAATACAGCCGTTGACAAGTAGGCAGCCGAGGCAGAGCCAGAAACCGTCATCGTGCATGCGGCTCTCTCACAGGGAAAAACGGGCAGGGAGGAAGAACAGAGAAATGAGGCGTAATACATGTTACATAATCACGTAGATGGAATGAATCGATGCAGTGTGTTGTATGTATCAGGGACGAGAAATATTTTGTCGCCCCTTGTTTATTTTCCCTCCTCAAGGCGACAAGAAAGCCTCATTGTCTCCTCCGTCATCGATGCCATGGTAAATCGGGCCGCGAATGGCAGCAAAAAATGAACGAGAAGGATGTGCAGCGAGAAAAAGGTTAGACCGAAGTAACACGTTGCAATCAAGGCCAGGCTGCGTGGCAATTTACCATGTGACGGCAAGCCATTGTGCAACACTCGTATACTAAGCCAGTGAGTAGAGGCGAGATATCCGCGAAGAATTAGTTGGTCTGTAGATGGTTATCACATGATCCAATCGAGTTGTAGGATTTGTCTTAGCTTACCTTCAACTGAGACACGGGACAGTAGCAAGCCACTCTCGCGGATCTGCCAAGGCATGGATATCATCCAGAGGGCTGGATGACGAGGCTGGATTGGTCTGGTGATTAAGCTACTGTACCGCGTATTAGTGATCATGTTTCTTTTTCTCAGCTGGGTTACGCTCCTTTTTTTTAGTACGGGAAGAACACCAGTGACTGTGGTCGATGTAGATGAGTATTCACTATGACGAACCCGTGAGTATTTAGACCACCATAATCGTCGGTCATCATCTGCCTTTGTCTCTTCTATTATTATTTCTCAAACACCAGCGCAATAACCATATCCCTCGGCAGCTTTTCTTCGCTGGTTCTGGACCTAGGTGGTGTGCTGCTGCTCTACTCAGCCAACAATGTCAAGACCCTCACTCCCCGTCAAATCAGCAATGCATTAGACTCACCTATCTGGCATGACTACGAGAGAAGCAAAACCTCTAAGAAGTCTTGCTATGATGCCATCTGCCGGGACTTTGGCTTCAATCCAACCTCCTGGGCTGAAGCGCTGGATGTCATGAGGGAATCTTTGCGACCTAACAAAGAACTCATTGAAGAGATCAAGAAGCTCAAGCTGAACAACTCTGAACTAAAAGTGTTTGGGCTCTCCAACGTCCCTACGGAAGATTTTCAAGATCTCAAGCCCTTGATCGAAGAATGGGGTATCTTTGACGACTTTTACGCTTCTGGCTTGACAGGTTTCCGAAAACCTGACATAGCCTGCTACGAAAGGTTCTTGGAGGACTGCATGATACCCTCTGAGGCGTGCATATTTGTGGATGACCGAATCGAAAATGTCGTGGCGGCACAGTCTCTGGGCTTCCGAGGTGTTCATCTGACTGACACGAGTTCTGTGGTGGCTACTCTGAATAACCTCCTTGGCGACCCTGTTGCTCGTGGGTTAGAGTTTCTCAGGCGCAACGCCAAGAATCTCTTTTGTGAGACAAACAAAGGAGAGACACAGCCCGACAATTATTCTCAGCTCATCATACTAGAGCATACTGGGGACAGGTGAGCTTTGGCAAATCACATCCAAGATTATGCTATGACTGACATATTGCAGAGGTCTAGTGACACTGGAAAAGGCTGGTCCAACTTGGAACTACTTTTATTGGAGAACCCGTGTTCTTTGATACCGTTTATCCAAATGATGCAGACACGACGTCGTTGGCCATGCATGTCCTTGGCGACGTTTCAGCCGAGGAGGAGTCATTTGCTGTAAACGAGATTCTATCCCATCTCAACCCGGACGGCCTGCCATACGTTAGTAGCACCTGGCGAAGAAAGCTCACTTCTAACGTGACGCAGTGCTGGCTTCAAACCTGTCGCCCTCGGTTCTGCCACGGCATCTGCGCCAACGTCTTTCGTTACTTTTATCTCAGCGGCCAGATCGATAAGCTCCCCAACGTCTACCAGTACCTTTGCCGTCTACTGAAAACTGAGGCCTACCTTTTGGGAACGCGCTACTACGAGAACCCGGATTGGTTTCTCTTCCTCCTCAGCGACGTCTGTGGGAAGCGTCCGGACGACGAGGCTCTGAATGAGATGCGACGCCTGCTCAGCTCACAGATTCAGGATCGTGTCGGGTGCGATAGGAACCTTTTTGGTGCTGCTCTACGATCTCTGGCTGCGCAGGCTCTTGGGATTATGAACAAGAGAGATATCAAGACGTTGCTTGAAACGCAGTTACTTGATGGAGGCTGGGAGAAGCAGTGGCTGTGGAAGTATGGCAAGGAGGCTGTCAAGCTTGGGAGTCGGGGTGTCATCACTACCATGGCTGTGAGGGCGATAAAGAGGGCTCGGGAGGATGCGCCAATATTGACTTTATAGTTGCAGGAATGGACATGTTGACTTTGCGAATCTCGGTTGTGTCACGCTCTTATTTGAAGGTCTGATTCAACTCTTCTCCAAGCCCCGTATGGCTGAGTCCTGCAATGTTTACTCTTGAATATTTGATTTGAGTCACGTCGTAGTCAGTGAGTGGATGTTGATGCAGGCAGACGTGGTACTTTGCATCAGAGATAGATTTAGGCATCCCAACTTGAACAAGAGCAAGGTGAAAAAATTATGCGCATGTGCAAAGTTTATATCAGTTAAACATGCGTAGGCTTATCCTTCTAATCAAGTGATTATGTGTTGTTATATTGCTTGAATACCTGTCAATCCGCGTACACCGCAAGCAATTCAGCAACACAGCGAGTATCATTGATAGGAGACATGCGGATTCAAAGTCTAACATCTCATCTGAACGCAAAGTTAATACCAGACCTCATATGAGATTACACAGTTCAGCTGCACATCGAAACTCTGTACAACTTACCCACTTACAGTTGTTTGATGCATCAACCCCAATGATGTTCTGAGTTTCTAGTGAAACCTCAATGAATCTTTTGATCTATATAATGCTCCCTTGCTTCGATTGCTCTAGACTGGTAGACTCAAGACGATCAACCGAGGATTTACTTACACCATATCAATTACCACTCAAGCACAAGCGTCATTCATCAACTACACTTTCATCATGATTGATATGATCCCCCTGACAGTATACGCTGCCCGTCTTCTCATTTGGGCTATACGACCAGCCAGAACTATAGAAAGCCATGTTTCCAAGTCTGGCAAGAAAGATCTGCGCGTTGTTCCCAAGCCCCGCAACCCCTTCAACATCCTCCCAAACGAGCTACTGATGGATATTGCCGATCTTCTCGACCCCGCCGACAAAGCCTCCTTCGCTTACACAGACCGACGAGCATACTGCTGCACCGGAAAATTGGACTTTCTTCATCCAGAAGATAAAATCCAGTTTCTCACTCGCCTAGACCGGGAAGGGTTCATGCCCTTCGACATTCTTTGCCACGTGTGCGCCAAGTTTCACCCCCCGAGAGGCGATCGTTGGTGGAACGACGCTGAAGGCCAAAGGGAATGCATCCTCGATGGCAACTCGGAAGTCATCCAGCAGGGCTATCTCGACTCCCCGTTCCTCCCTTACCACGTTTATTTCGACATTGTCGCTGCGGTTTGTCGATCTTTCAGACTCAAGAACGGCAACTACATTGTCAATTGTCTGGCTGATCGAAACGTGTACAAGACTAAAGGGGCCAAGATCTCAAGCAGGACATCGGCACGCTTCTGTGAGGGACGCTTCGGTGAGGGTCAACTCATTCTCAAGACAGAGAATGTCCTGCTTCTCCAACCTGGCCCTGATCTCTCGCAAAACGTGGCAAACCTCAACGACCTTCTCTATGAGAATTGGTGGTTGACCGGAGTATGCGGGCATGTCAGCTGGGACATGATCTGGCCCTACATCTTCAACCCAGAGGAAGAGAGCCCTGACGTGAAGATTTACAACCACGTTTTGAGCAAAGATACCACGACTCTCCCAGTTCTCGACGGTTGGGATATGAGCAGTTGTGTCTGGGAGGCCCCCATTGGATGTTGGACTTGGACTGTCGATGTCATAAGCCCATTCGCTGAGTGGCACTGTGATGAACTCTGGACGTGCGCCAAATGCTCCACCAACTTCAAGATCAGTGTTGTTCGGAGACCGTCAGACCCGCTAGCCAACGCCATAGTGTTTACCTCGTGGAAGGAGCTTGGTAAGGGCGTGAGCCTGTCGGATGAGAACTGGAGGGCGCACATGGATACCTTTGATACCGTGGAGTATGAGGAGTATCCTCCGCAGGTGTGGCAGAACATGGCAGCCATGGCATTTGAGGGGATTGAGGGATTGGGTACAAATTTTACTTATGTGCCGGATTTGGGCGACGTGTTGGAGGAGTTGGACAAAATTGACGACGACTGATATGAAATGCAGTGGGAGGGATTCTTGCTTTCTTAGGAGTTCAATTGTTTGCATAAAATAGAAAAGATTGCTCGATGTATCGCAATGGGTTGGCTCGTCTAATTGTGAAATCCATGTCTATGCTAATGAGTGATCTTCAGAACCGTCTATCCAACAATTAATAACTCTCAGTCAAATGTCAACCTTGTTTTCAATCTATTCCCACAAAAACCACACGTTTATCCTGCAGACCTCAATCACCCAACTCCAGAGCCTTGTTCCCTTCCCATGCACAAGACTTGATGCTGCTTCTCGACTCAAAAGCGCGACATGGGCACATCCTCTGTGCTGTTTGGATCCTCGCTGTCATCTCCCACCTTGGAGTTGTCATCTTCCATGTTCCATTCATCCGCGCCCGCCTCTGAGTCCCCCTGAGGGATGGTAGTCGCCAAAGCTAAATTTGTCAGACCCGCCGTTTGTTTTTCCTGCCTTAGGATCGTGATAGACCACAACAATATTCTGAGGGTGGTTGCTGTTGTAGATCGCTCGCCATCTTCCCGAGTCTTTGTTCATCGTGTGCGTCATCGCCTGGCCTGGTACAAGAGGAATGTGATCCCAAGGCGCGGGCACCTGCAACGAAAGTAACTCAATGTTGCCAAAATAGCTGGGGTAACCCTTTTGGCCACGTCCGACGGGTGCTGGAGCGTTGGCTACCTGGGCCCTCACATCTCGAGCGTACATCCATGTTGATATCCTAACGTTAATATCTGGCCCTTCGTCGATATTTGGCATCCCTCCAAACGTGACCTATAGATGGGCGATGTGAGTGACTGGGAGACCAACTGCGAGGATGTGCATACGTAGGATGAATCGGTTGGAACACGGCTGAGCACTCTCTGAGAACACTTTGGGCACGGCGCGGTCGCGGTGCTGATGTAGCTTCCGTTGCCCCTGCAGGTCCAGCAACCAAGTGGGGTAAGAGGTCTTCCCAAGCTATAGCAGCTTCCACAGGCCATACCGGGGTATGTCCCAGATCTAGCGCAAGCGCAAGCTCCCATTATCCATACCGTTCCAGTCGCTGAACAGTCAGAACAAGGGATCCGAGGAGAGATGAATCTCGAACCAGAACAAACAGAGCACTGTCTCCTGTTGGAGTTCATTTCTATTCGAAGAACAAGGAGAGAAAGTGGATGTAAAGATGGCCTTCAGGGGAGCAGCCTCCGTTGCTGGCCTTCTTATATCCCCTCTCTTTCCATCAAGACCGACCCGAGATGCCAGCACATATTGATTGCTAAAATGTCACTTTCGCATATTTGTGGGGGTTTTTGCATGGTTAGGTGACACGTGGTGTTCTAACCCAGTTATTCTATTGAGGGATGGGCTTCAACTATAACAAAGAACTGAAAGACGGTGACCGCAAGCCACAACGTATTCCTTTGTTCGAACACTACTTCATCACAACCCAAGAAACAGGTGCGTCACTGACGTGGCCGTTGCTTCTTTGTCTCGTCTTAGTTGGGGCATCACGGGGCTCCGTCACGCGCTCAACCCGAACCAACTAGGTTGCGGTGAGACCCTCCTTTACTGTCTGTTGTTCATTTGTGTCCCTGTTCAGGACTCAGCTAGTTTGAGCCCTTTGTCGTGACTGATGGCCTAGTGAGAGGTCAGCCCGCATTATAAAACCAAGGCTTTCAACTTGCTTCTTTCATGTCAACCCACCTGCATCAAAAACACTCCACTTACACCATCAACATCCACTCTGCACCCGTTTTCTACACTTGAAAAAAATGAGCGATCACATCAATCTTGACGGCCTCATCTACTCAGAAGATGATGATTCTATAAAGCGTCTCGTTGACGTCATCAAAGTCGGTCTTGGCAGGTCAGGTGATGTACCAACAAAGGCCGCCGCGCTGGCTGATGACATTCGAAGACTGGGTGCCACGTACAGTGCTACGGGTCAGAGTTGGGAGATCGTTCCAAATCTCTGTTCGATAGTGGTGTCTGTAGCCCATCGTCTTCCGCCGGATCACCCGTGGCAGGACACCTTTGTTCAGGCGATGCAGAATCTGCAACAAACTGACATGGATGATGAACAAGAGTCTGACGAATATGATGAGCAAGAGTCTGACGAATATGATGAGCAAGAGTCTGACGAATATGATGAGCAAGAGTCTGACGGAGACGATGAGCAAGAGTCTGACGAATATGATGGGCAAGAGTCTGATGGAGACGATGAGCTACTTGACGAGGTTGGTACACTGTTCAGTTCGTTATCATAGCACACTAACACATCTCTAGAATTGGAAAAACTTGCTCGCGTTGGGCATCTACATGCGGGACTTTTGGTTTGGTAAGTTTTCGGTCTCTATATTTACAAGTGCCATGAAGCTAACATTCACAGATCCCACTTGGCGTGACGGCTGGACGCCCGAAGATGTGTCTCGCTGGGAGAATCTCAACTCCTTCGCTGCTCGTTTCAAGACCGAAACTTTTGTACCTTGGCTCAACTTCCCAATCTGGCAGCTTAGAGATGGACTGGAAGAGAAGCTTGACAAGGGGCCAATCCTCAATAGCCGATTGTGGATTGCGACAGAGTGGATTCTATTCTACGGGGAGCTTATTTTCGAGCGCCAGGCGTCTGAAGAGGAGTGCAATGAGTCATCGGCTAGATCTTTGCGGGGAGGGTCTCTTTGCTTGGGTATCAAACCTCTGAGTTCTGCGAGGTTGGCGTTTTGGAAGAAGCGCCTTCTCGAGATGTTGGATGACAGGGAGGCTCTGGAACTCTCTGATGGGCTGGCTGAGAGGGTGGCCAAGTCGGCAGAGAAGATTGACGAGTTTCAGAACAGCCAGCCTCAGTAAACATCCGTAACTGCCGAGCGTTGGCTGTGGTTGACAGGGACGGCTTGAAGAATGGCTACGCAGAACGGGGGGAGTCGGCGTTATGATTTTGTCAACACTATTAGGTGGAACCAGTGATTTGTATTGTATTTTGGTCTTCAAATTGAACATTCTTTTGTGTGCGATGCCTTCCTTTCGACATGGTGCTGAGTGCTCGTGACTGTGTTCTTTGTTGTGGCTGATCACGTATTTTGAGGTCAGCACGCTCACGAGTGCGTACTTGGTACAGGAACCAGAGGGGTAGGCCAATGAGGTTGTTGTATCGATTGTAAGAGTGAGGATGTGTTGTTTGTTGTATTATTGATATAGTTGAAGCCCAACCCATGATGGGATAACTGAACCACAAGATGTGGTGTTTTCAGCCTCGATATCCTCACGTGATCTTGTGTATCACGTGGTACCCCCAAGATGCTTCTTGGATGCATCAGTAGTCCATCACTCACCCTATACTAGATAGCATCAAAGGATTTATCCACGCTGGCAAAACACAAATACACGCACAGTCAGTCGGGGTGATGAAAAGGTGAGTGGAGGGGAATTTAATGAGACTCTGACCAGCCTAGAATGACCAGTCTGGTATAGTTGGTTACCGCGTCTTTCCTTTGAGCCGGGAGATCTTCATCTCTGTCCACCAACGAACACTCGTCAGATGCGACCATCAGCAATAAACTTTCATGCATGCCAAGATGTTGCAATGGATGCCTTAAAACCCGCGTGAGGGAAAATATGCTTAAATTACATAATGGACATGGGTTCGAGTCAAGGATTGAGATGTGATTGAAGAAACGAGGGATCATCCTTCAGAGATCGACAGTGTTCCTGCCATGCGGTAGGTATCATTGGGGGGAAGTCTTATTTCGCTCACAACACCTCCAACTCAGACAGCCCCTCTGTGTTCGCACGTTTGCACGAGGCACACCACGTGGTCGATGTCATTTCAGTGAGTCTCGAGGTTGGAGACAACGTGATGATCTACCCTTGCCTTGAAAGACGGAGACGCAAACATAGCTAACCCAAGACACACATGGCACAAGCAAGAATGTCGAGTCATATACTCGGCCTTATTCTCCCCTTGGCTGCGTGGCCTGCGGGGAGGTAAAACACCACAAGGATCTAGACCAACCAATCGTATGCCACCCAAATCTGGAACAAAAGCTACCCCAAGCAAACCGGTACGATGAAGCCAACAAAAAAGGTGAATGGACCGGTGATCGGATCATGCTGCTCTTTACAATCATCCATCTCCAACCTCTGCCAAGCTCCCCTCAACTCCTATTTCATCATCACGCCCACTCCGACACCGGTACATGGCGCCGGAACCCATGAACAAAGGGCCGAATACCTAAAGCCCCGGCACATACAATAGCCCAACAGTACTATCCTCCACGGGGGATCGCCCTTAAATGCCGCCTCCTACCAAAAACCGACGGGCGTCGTGTCGGACCGACTTGTCTCCAACTCCCCACAACGGCGCTCCCCTGCTTGTCCCCTTGAGGCAAGGTTTCTTCGGCGTTACCAGGCTGGTGTGGCGGGGGACGACTCTTACTGGGTAACGGCCCGTTGTAGCTTGTTTTATGGTTCTTCCCCGGACGGCTTCGAGGACGGTCTCGATTTACCTAGCGGGGGACGGTGACACCGCGAGAATTTTTTTTTTCGCATTCGACCTTGGGGAAGCGGAGGAGGGGACCTTGCTCCGCGTTGGTCTCCTCCTCCACATCAAGGGATGAGCCTGGGGATGGGGTCTTGTTGGGGAAGTGGAGGTTAGGTTATCGGGGCGACAGGATCCGCCACGACAAGAGATATAAAGATGGCAATGATCAAGGACAATTCTTGCTTGAATCATCTCATCATCCTCACTTCCATCTCAATCATCTACAATGGCCGGTGCTATTCCTACTGCTGCCCCTCAGTTGGCAGGTGGCTACCTCACGGGTCGAGCCCTCATCTTTCCCCTGTCGCTCATCATCTCCCTCTTCTTCCTGTGGGGTTTCTCCTACGGTCTTCTCGATGTCCTCAACAAGCATTTCCAAGAGGTCCTCAAAATCACTCGTCTTGAGTCTACTGGCCTTCAGGTCATGTACTTTGGCGGTGGTTACCTCCTCTTCTCACCTGTCGCCGCCGAAGTCCTCAAGCGAAAGGGTTACAAGTTGACTATTCTGATGGGCTTGGCTCTGTACTCTCTTGGTGCCATTCTCTTCTGGCCCGTCGCCAAATCTGCCGACTCCAACAGCAACGGCCGTGCCGTGTTTGGCGGCTTTTGCGCTTGCACCCTGGTCATCGCCTGCGGTCTCGCCACGCTAGAGACAGCAGCCAACTCGTACGCCGTCGTCATTGGCAAGCCTGAATCTGCTTCAGCTCGACTCCAATTCTGCCAGTCTTGGAACGGAGTCGCCTCTTTCATCGGTCCCCTCATCGCCTCCAAGTACTTCTTCCAGGGCGAGAACCAGAACAGTCTCAAGAATGTGCAGTTTGTCTACCTCGCTGTGGCCTGCGCTGGCGCTGCTGTCGCCGTGCTCTTCCTGTTTGCCAAGCTCCCCGAAGTCTCTGAGGCTGTCATTGAGGATGAGGCTCATGGACAGGCTGCTCAGGGATCTTTCTGGAAGCAGTACAACATGTGGTTCGCCTTTGGTGCTCAGATGTGCTACGTCGGTGCCCAGGTCACCATTGCCACATTCTTCATCAACTACGCTCATGAGAACGGTGGCTTCACCACCAGCAAGGCCAGCACCATGCTCAGCTACGCTCTCATCACCTTTACTGTCGGTCGATTCGTTGCCACGGGTCTGGCTGTCTTCTTCCGCTCCGACTTTATCATGGTCATCTACTCTGTCTTCGCTATTGCCCTCACTGCCTACGTCAGCGCTGGCAAGGGTGCTGCTAGCGTTGGAGTCCTGATCGCCATCTTCTTCTTCGAAGCTCCCATGTACCCTACCATCTTCGCCATGGGTACCAAGAACCTCGGTCGCCACACTCGACGCGCTGCAGGTGTTCTCGTCATGGGTGTTTCAGGTGGTGCCATCTTCCCTCCCATCCAGGGTGCCATTGCCGACGCCAAGGGAACTCGCATTAGCTACCTTGTCCCCATGGTTGGCTTTGTCTACGTCCTTGGTTACGTCACTGTTCACTGGGTTCGAAATGGCATGGGTATCATGGCCCCCAAGGCGGAGCCCACTCTTGAGGAGATCATTGACAAGGAGAAGAGTGGTGCTATTGTTGAGGAGCACGAGAAGCGAAAGGAGGATGATATGGCTTGAGCGATTTACCGCATTATAAAGTAGCGATGATTAGGAGCGATGATGCATCGGTCATAAATAATGATAGCGTTTGAAGATATAAACGAGTTCAATCTACAATCTAATGTGTCTGATCCTGCCTGTGACCATTTCAACACCCCCAACCCCCTCAAACATGAACGGATCCGCAACAAAGCCTTGACAAACACTCACCTCAACGAACCCCATCTCGATGCCCAAAGCCAAGATTCCACCCACATCTACCCCATGGGCTTGGCTTCCGGGTCTAGCATTAGCTCCCGTTGTGGATCATCTCCGACGCTCGAGACCTTCTCTGTCCACATCGCCTGTGGGCCTGTTGGTGAAGCCATTTCTCACTCGATGCGAAAAAGGGCCGAAAACACGGTTCACTTGGCTGCCTTGGTCGTTATCCACAAGAATGGCGTGGGTGCCGCTATTGAAATGGTGGAATCGTCGGTGAAGAGATAGATTCACCTTGATGGTCGAGCGAGTCATGAGTTCTATCCCTTGCAGCCATGCCAACAATGCTTGTCTTCCCCCTTTAGAACAGAGATGTCAGACTAGCATCCAAAAGCGATGCGACTGCCAATATCCCTCATTGAAGCGCTCACCCTTATCAGTACGCATAATTAGCCCTCCAGTTCCATAGTCTGGCATGAAACTGGGGTCAAGCCGGATTGAGAAAAGACAAAAAATCACCGAAGATGCCTTTCGAACCATGGACGTCAACGTTCAACAGGGTGATTACAAGCAAAGCATCACTCGGAGGACACTTGACAGGAAAATACCGACTTGTTCTTGCAATCTATTCACATCTACCTTGGTTCTAGCTCAGATGCTTCACCGACCGCCCAGTCTTAACGGGTCATGTATGCCACCGAGGCCATTATCGCACCCCGGCTAGTAGTTCTGGCTTAGTCCATAGTCCCAAGTTAGAGGACAACTGTAGTTCTGGTTTGCAGATAATGATTGGTTGATAGCTGTAGTTCTGGTTGAAGTTTTGGTTAAAGCCCTGGTGCGACTGATTCTAGTCTAGTTTTTCGATGACATCGCTGTCAGCCACATAAGCAAAGGACACACTTGAAGACACACGGCAGTATCAAAACCCAATACTGCTGGTGCGACTGATACTGTGACTGCCCGTACCCTCCTTGGGGCTGATAATACTCTCGCATCTGCTGCCTCTGCTGCTGTGATTGGAACTAGAGAAACCCATTTTGTTGCCCAAACTGTTCTTCAATCCAGGTTGGCGGTATGTAGCTTTTATTGCCGCCCGTGACTTCCGCAACAATTGCTTCCTCGTCAATGTCAGACGGCTCAGCACCCTCCTTCTCAACAGTCATCCTACCTTCTTCCGAATCTTGGGCTCATTGCTTGTCTTCAAGTTGGTAGTTGATCAGAGCGTCGTAAGCGTCAGTCACTGGGTCATTATCAATATCTACTATCTGAACAGTGGTCACGTTCAGCGGGGCGACTATTGAGGCAGTATTGCTCTTAGGGGCAACAGATGTGGTCGCTGTCTTTGGCTAATCGCATGGAAATTCAGACGGATGGAGTGTTCTGTCCTGGTTTCCGTCAGCAGAAGACAAGATGTGAATGAACTGAACCTGCTAAGTCGATCTCTTAGTCGAAAGGCCTCCCTCGTTTTGGGGGCGGCGCGTATGCGTCTCAGCGATCGTCTTCAACTTGAGCCGTCTATTTCAAGACATATGTTGGATAGACGAGGGAATCTGGTTGAAGAGTGACACGGCATGCTAATCTAGTCGCAGCTGCTTCAGGTCCTTAGTTTCGCCCATCGTCTTCAGGCCAAACTCTGTGGGGTGAAGGATCCAACCACGGCGGAATGTAGAGTATGTTATTCGGTTTTTCGATTGCGTCAGGGCGTACTTCGAAACCGCTAGATGGTTTCAAAATCTGACTTGCCGGCAATGGTCTTAAAATACCCATGAGAGGCTGGACCTTTTATGACGATATGGCTGGGTATGACTCTTCTGCTGTTGCAGGAGGTTTAAAAAAAAGGAAAGGCCACTGTGTTAACCGGGTCATGATGTTATGATGTGTTGAAAATCTGTTCTTCATTATAGTTGCAGCCCGGCCCTCGATGGGTCAACTGAGCCCGAAGATCGTCGGCAATGGCCAGAACCTGGAGGGTTACTCATGAGGATGAAGGTGCTTCCCAGTTCTATTTGGCGACACAACACGGCTCTTTGGCTTTAATTTTTCCCAGAGCTCCTCGGGACTGTGGCCGATTGGGACTGCTCTAGTTTTATGCAATCATCCATAGAGATATGACTCGTGATTCTGACTCCCTGACATCGTCGGAACAACTCCCGCTGCAACGAGCGACGAGACATGCTGAATGTTTTATTACGTATCTGGCCAAGGAATTGTGGATGCCAACTCCAAGGAAACAATTGTGTTTAATTCAGCATCCGCGGCACTCAGCTTGGCCTCCAGAAAAGATAAAAAGATAATGGACGACGCCAGGGTCACTAATGGCCTACAAAAAAGCCATGTAACCAGATATCCCAACGAACAAATCATCAATATCTCATCTAGTCCCATCCCAAACACCTTCAGCGCAAGGCAGGGTTCTTTCGCCATACAAGTCCCGGCCAATAGACCGATCTGCTATCACTTGCAATGTAAAAGCCCACCAAGCCGCAACTAGGGAGCGCCGGCAAGTCAAGATACCATCCTTCTCTCTGGATTCCCCACTCGAAAGTGTTCCCCTATTCAAGTCTCACTGGCTTGATCTTTTCGAACTGGGAGCCGGGCGGCCCAGAGCTCTGGTGCTTCGATGGGATGCTGCTTCTTGATCTCGTCAATGTCTCCAGGACGAAGAGCACTGGAAACATGTTAGCAAAAGCTGGTATCCAATTCCATCGCAACTCACAGCTCGTCTATGATCTGGTTGATCGCATTCATCTGGGCTTTCAAGGAGGCTCGTGCTTTGATAAGCTCTCCTATGCCAGTACCAACGGCATTTTCAACTGCCCTGACGACGTAAGCATCGGGACTCTGCAGGATAGTTTGAACCTGCTTGACGCAACTCTTGTACTCGATGTACATGTCTAACAAGTCTTCGGAATAGACCTGAGCCGTCTCAAACTGAGGCAGCTGGATGCCCTGGTCATTGGCCCACGCCACGAAGTTTTTTGTGTGGTTGTAAGGGGTTAGAATGGCCCATGTTCGCTGGGGACACTCCGCCACCTTTGATGGAAACGCTGCCGCTGCCGCATACAGATACTCAAGATTCCACTCTTTCTCTCCTATCAGGATATTAGAGATAAAATGTAGAGAGAAAGGACTTGCTTACCTGGCTTGATCTGGCCTCCTCCAGACCAACTGACCGTAACGGTTGTCTCAGCCTGTCTCGTTGCCGATTCATCTTCAGAAAAGGCATGAATATCACTCAGTGTAAAACCCATCTTGTGACCTGACGGGGTGCAGAAGCTGTTGACTTGACCTTTGATGCTGGCACGTGTCAGCGGCTATGTGGATTTCCAGGCAGCCTACTCACGCTCCTTCGACTGCAGACTTATTTTCCACATCTGTTACTTTGGCTGACACAACACCAGTGAGTTCTCCGCCCTCGATGAACCCTTGATCCATTAGTCTTGCATCAAGAGAATTCCAGAGCCTCACATACCAGAGATGAAGCAGTTCCCGTAGGTCTTGAGAAACGACTCGCTGTTCAAGTTGAGACCCTTCTTGGCCTCGAACTCTGCCATCTCGAGTAATTCTTTCTTCTGGTTGACCACCTTGATCGAAAAAATAGCGTTGAGGTCGCTTGTCGCAAACTTGGTCTCATTCACAGCGACAGAATTGCCCGAACCGATAATGCCTCCATTCTTGATGGAAGAACTAGCGCTCACATTGAGGCTCTTGACAACATCCGACATCTTGTCAACAAACCTCGATGAGTAGTTGACATCCTGCGAGGTAGACCCATTGGTGCTGGTGGGTTTTTGACCAACCTGATCTCGGTTGATCCTGACCGCGTCGTATATGCATTGTTCGTGGAGGAACGAGTTGTAACCCTGGCCAAGGCGCATAGAGTCATTGTATGGTGCAAGGATAAGTCCCATCGTGGTGACGACAATACCGTTAGAGGGCGGTGATAACGACGATGTTGAGAGCAACCACGCTGAAGAAGCAGCCTTTGAAAGAGGACTTGATTTCGTGTCACCTGCGGGGTATAACATCTAGACTCTTGCGATGGGGACATCTTGGCCAGCTCGTATGCAGGCAAGGATGTCTCCGTCGATAGATTCAAGACATGGACCATCCACATTGCCGGAAACGTCATTTCAGCCCCGAGCCAAGTCGAACTATCGATGGGCTAGACCGCGACACTCATCGACTCAGCTTGTCTCATTGGTTCAGTTCTTCAGGTGGTGGTGGGGTACCTGCTACGCGAGCCTCTCGTATCCTTGCTAGGCTGCTCACAATAGCCTCCAATTGGTCACTCTTGAAGTACTTTCGAGAGCTCTCGTGCGTAAAGGTTGGAAAAGATGCACAGGAGAGCAAGAACGAGGACGGCGACATCTCCAGAACAGTGATTCCGGAGTCATTCAAACTTACTTAGCCCATCAGCCTGAGAAACCTCCATCTACGCGCGGACTTTTGTGTGAAAAAATACGATGAGAAACCGAAGCTTGTACCATCACCTCCTCGATGGGAGGGACGTAGGATGAAGGTGGGTGCGATGACGCAGAGTTATCAGACGACAAAAACGACGGCTCATGCCATCTTTCAACCGCCGAGGCAAAGTTTGATGGGCTTCTGCTGGACTTTACTAACAGGCTCTCAGTACACAAGCTTCAGTACTCATGACCCCTCGAGCCTTGAAGCCTTTGGCTGCAAAACCTGACTCCAAGGGACAGCGTTCACCTGCAATCATCGACGGCAGGATAGTCTAGGCGATCGAAGTCCCCAGAAGTATACAGCGTGAGCGCTGCAAAATCGAGTTCCATGAGCAGAACTGACTCATCGACGGCTCACCCATGAGTCCCTCGTCACCATCAAGTCCCAAACTTCGTCCACTCCTGGCATATCTCTGACCCTGAGCGTGTATCGTAACTCCCAAGTTGTCTTTCATTACAAACCAACCAGGCCCAATTTACCGGCGTGTCCTCAAAGTCAATGCAAAAGCCCGTGGCAAAGACTCAAACCAACTGAAATATGGTGATCCCATGCGGTTGTGATAGCGATTTTCAGACCATAAAAGTAGATGGCAAGATTATTTCGACGGCTATTACGCTTCATCGGTTCGATCTTCCACTCGAGCTTGGGAAAAATGAGGATGATCTATATCTCAAAGCTCCCTTCCCTCGTTTCGAAGCCCTCGATAATCCGCAAGGAATGTCACTGGTTCTAAGCTCAGCTGCCACCGATGATCCCTTCTTAACAAAACTGAAGCTACGCGAACCGAGCGCCCCCGGAGGCAGCGAGGAAGTCGCCGACAGCCTATTTGATCCAACAGTCCGCCTCTACTTTGTACCCGCTAATGGGCAATCAGAGGCCTACAAGTACATGGACGTGGTCTTTAAGGACGACACATACGCGAGGCTGACAGAACTCCGGACAAAGTACAAGGTACCAGTAGCCCAAACTGGGTATGATACTAGCCGTCAGGTCATCAGCCATGTGACAAATACGTTTATGAAGCAATTCGGCAATATTTTTAATGCTGCTCGCCACAGTTCTCCAGGTGATGTCTTGAAGGAGGTGGCTTTCAAGGGTGCCATGATGCAAGTTCTCGCTGGCCTTACACTTGTGTTCTTGGGCCAATCCCGCTGGATTTTTGACGAAGTTGGCGGGAATCTGGTAAAAAGAGAAAGAGCAAGCAGGTATCAATGCCTGCCAATGCCGTAGGAAAGCCTTTTCTAGATGGTGTCTCAAAGGTCATTCATTGAGTCGATGCTCAATTCCAAGATAGCCCAGACTCGGCTATTAGCACATGACCAGCCACGAACCAAGCATTCAATCTCTTCACAACAAGAGACAAACAGGGAATGTCCCAAATCTGTATAATTGGCGCATTGCAGGCTGAGGTACTTAACCCTCAATAATCTGGCTCGTTCGCTGTACTTTTGAAGTGGATGAATTTGAGCCAGAGTGGGCAAGCCGCTTGACAATGCTAATCGATGGAAGAGCAAGCCCAGCACTGCCTGCTTAAAAACTGCGCGCCAAGAGATCCGCAAGGCAGGCATCATCACACTTCTTGCAAGTTCTAAACGTTGATTAAGCGAATAAATACCACTTCGCGCCTAGTTCAAGGACCCCAGAGCTGAGGTAATTGACAGATTCCAGGGCAGATGAAGATTCCTAGTCGTATACGCCTCTGGTGTTTAACTGTATTCTTGGCTGGAGCAGTGAAGAGATTAGGGTCTGAGTGACCAAAGTACGCATCGACCCATTTTCACGTTCTCGTGGATTATGTCTGGGGGCAGAAACCTGGGGTTAGCGATATATAAACCCCGTGGGGGCATTAAGCCTGTTAAGTAGCGACAGTGAAGCACTGTGGGTAATTCTGGTGCATCTGGCACTTACCTCTGTGTCTGAGTACGTAATTCTGCTGTTCGTTTGACAGTTGAAATCATGGGTTGTCGGACAGGTCCAAGTCTTAGTCAATGTGGATCTTTGTCGTCAAGTTACCTGATAACAATCGGTTATCATCGCATAAATATTAAAAACCTTATCTAGGGTGATTATCGGCTCAGGCAAGCGAATGTTCCCAATCCAAGGAATGATACCGACCAGTTTACGAGAAAATGTCTATCAACGCGTTGGTGCAGGGTAGATCAACCTCGCCGGTAACGTTGCATCGGCGTGTCAATGTCCAATCAGCTGAACCCAGCCAAGACATGCCAAGGCAACGAACAAGAGCCCAAGACGAATTGAGTAATTGCTCTCGTGCTCATTCAATGTCGACAATCATGTGTTGAAATCGCATTGACAAAAAATGCGAATAGCCTCGGCTTTATATCTTTACGCTATGAGCATTTCGGTAGGTAAAAAGCTTTGACATGAACATCTTCTTCACATGTTTGGAGAGTCTGTTAGTGTGGACCTCGTAATTAACACATCCACAGTCTCAATTCTTACAGATGTTGTTAGTGCCGTGTTACCCGGCCACCAATTATCCCTAGAGTCCACCCGTGCGTAATACCACCTGCCACAAAGGTCGCGTCGGGGAGTCCGTGGTCACAGGCGAGGCTAATGAGGAAAATCTCTTGAAGATCATCTCAGCTATAGCTGAACCGTCCACTGAAGAGTCCCCTTGCTCGGGATGTTTGAGCCGAGCTATCAAGCCCTCTGTGCGCCACAGCAGCAAATCAACACCAAACCCGAGATCCATGATGATTACGTATCCCCTCCAAAAGCCAATCATATCGAGCCTCTCCCGCACGCAGCTATTGGAAGCATGCTCCGATCTTGAGGAACTTCTGCTACCTCAAGTGGAGACGCTGTTGGTTTGACGGATTTGACCCCTTGTGTTGTCCTCAATCCTTTCCCCTCTTCAGAAGCTTTTCTCGAGCCCATTCCTTCTTTTCACACCGAGGATTTGGGCCTGTCTGCTGTTCAGACTCGTGATTTTAATCTCCTTGGTGATTTTGTGTCGCCTTGTGAGACCGTCGTGCCACCTCTGCAAGCCTATAACTTTATCTTGCTGTCCACCATTTGGAGGACCTCAGCTTATCACCGCATTAACAGTCATCGGCGCCCCTCACAATGTTTGGGTTCGGAAAGAAGAGCGACGAGAACTCTGTTGAGCCTCATAGCGACAATGTAGATGTCGAGCCACGTCCTCAAAGACCGTGGATAGAGACGGCCCTCCCTGTATTTGCCTGCGGAGCTGGTCTCTTTTCTGATGGTTACATCAACAACGTGGGAAACCTCCTGCAATCTCATGTCTTATCCCTCTAATCCGACAGCAGGTCATTGGTTCCGTCAACACGACTCTAAAAATCCAGTACAAAGATGTCTACATCAACTCCAACGCCTTCAAATATGTGGCCGACATTGCTTTTGCCGGTACTGTCGTGGGTCAATTGATCTTTGGCTTCCTGGCTGATCATTGGTCCCGAACCAATACTCTGATGGTATCCACCGTTATTCTTATCATCTTTACTGCACTAGCCGCCGGATCGTATTGGCACGGAGAACCTGTGGGCATGTTCAATATGCTTACTGCCTGGAGATTCTTCGTGGGTATCGGTATCGGAGGTATGATGTCATCCTTTCACCCTGTGATGCAGTTTGTTGACAGTTGTAGGTGAATATCCTGCTGGTAGCGTCGGGTGCGCCGAGTCCAGTAGTCAGATGAAAAAGGGCACTCGAAACAGGTGGTTTATTCTCTTCACCAACTCGATGATTGACTTTGGATTCGTCATTGGCGCTTTTGTTCCTTGTAAGTACTTAGGATACCTGCTCAAACAGGGCACTGACAAGTCTAGATGTTGTCGCAGCCGCTTGCCACAACGGCCACCTCAGCACCATATGGCGAACTAGCTTGGGAATCGGTGTCGTATTCCCTCTCGTCCTCTTCGTCATGCGTCTTGGACTCAAGGAGCCCGAAGAGTTTACCCAGCACTCTATGAGACATCAGACACCTTACTGGCTGGTTCTGCGCTACTACTGGTTCAGACTTCTATGTGTCAGTCTGGTCTGGTTCCTCTACAACGTGAGTTTCTAAGGTGGTTGAGTCGCGTTCACCAAACTGACAAACTAGTTTTCATCCTACGCCTTTGGCATCTATTCGTCGTCGATTCTCTCTGGCATCTACGGTGAGGACGCGCCACTAACAACAGTCTTTGGCTGGAACACGGTTGTCAACATGTTCTACCTGCCTGGTACTCTACTCGGTGCTTTCGTCAGTGACTGGATCGGTCCTCGATACACCCTTGCCCTCGGCGTCACTCTTCAGGCCATCGTCGGATTCATCATGGCTGCAGTATACTCCAAGATTTCCAACCACATCGCTGCGTTTTGTGTCGTCTTCGGCATCTTTCAGGCTCTCGGAGAGTTGGGGCCCGGAAACAACATTGGTCTCTTGGCTGCCAAGACCTCGGCGACTGGTGTCAGAGGTCGATACTACGGTATTGCGGCTGCGACTGGAAAGATTGGTGCTTTTGTTGGTACCTGGGTGTTTCCATACATCCAAAAGGCTGGTGGCAACGACACAGAGTCAGCTCAGTATCCCTTCTGGGTGTCATCAAGTTTGTGTATCTTGTCTGCTGCCATTGTCTTGATCTGCATCCCGCATGTCGGCCAAGACACTATCGCCATCGAAGACCAAAAGTTCCGAGAGTATCTCCAGGAGCATGGATGGGACACTGCTCAGCTTGGTGTCAAGCAACCTGGTGTGGAGGAGGGCGCTGTGGTTAATGATAAGGCTGTTGAGCAGTGAGGAGAGTAGAGGGTCTCTGCACCGGATGGTATCGAGCTCTCGAATGAAACTATTGGTGTACATGGTTCTTGTCTTTCTCACCCTAGTCCACACATGAATAAGAGATACCGTAAACGGGCAAAAGATAGATAAATAAAGTCAACAAGCCCAGAGTGACCGAGTATGAGCGTTATCTCTTGAAAGGTGCAAACAGTAACCCTTACGTATCGGAATCAAGACCACTCTCTGCAACTAACGACTTCGAATCCGCGACGTTGGTGCCGCACGAGATGGTGAAGGGGGTATGGGGGACACAGGGTGGGTTTCTGGGCCTCTTCTATCGGCGATTGCTTGGACCTTGTGTGTGTCGAGATGGATCGGATGCCTAGGAACAATGATGACACCGATGTTGCGCGTGATACTGCCATGCTTGACCGGGAAATATCGCAGCTTATGTTTGATTACCGGCACATCAATTTCTGGCTCGTTTGTTTACGTACTAATGGGACACGATAGGCTGAAGCCGGGCCGATATATGGACCAAACCTGGATAGACACAAAAGAACTTGTAACGGAGGACAATCTCTGTACTATGTTTTACAATAAGGGTCTTCGATTGTTCTGAGATTTTATCATTCATGGAAGCATCTGCATTGTATAAGTATGTATATAAACAAATTGAAATCTAATGAGAGTGACTCGTGAGATTAAATCTCGTCTATGTAACAGTTAAGGACCGGCGCCGGCGAGCAGAATCTCTTGCGCGGCCATTATTAAGAAGCCCTCGTCGTAGTCATATAACAGGTTCGTGATCATCAGAGCAGAGGCTGTATGCACTCTACTTGCAAGAGAGTAGGTAGCTGCCATACTGCTTAGCACCGGTGTGGCAGGTTCCAGTAGAAACCTCCTGGCGGCCCTCCTTGCAGGAAACATCGCTGAAGGTGTAGACTAGAAACCGAATCAGTATAGAATCGAGTAGTTGGAAGTACTTTACTTACGTGTGCATCCTTCAGCATTGTCGGTGAGCTGCTCAATCTTCAAGGACTTGATGGTGTAGGTGCCATCAAGCTGACCACACTTGTTGATGGCGGATCGTCGGATGCTCAGGTAGCCAACGTTGGGCTGCTCGCAGCCGGACTGAGGGTAAAGACGGACTTGGGCAAAGGGGTCGTAGGGGCCTGAAGCTGGAGCAGCAGATGCGCTCATGGCGAGGGCAGCGACCGAGGCGACGAACGTGGTGAAATGCATGTTGATGGTGGGTGGTTGAATAGGATTAGAGTTGAAGGTTTATGTGAAGGTGAAGCTGTGTTGTAGGCTTGTCTGCTGGTGAGTGATTGCTGAGTGAGTTGATTTGATGAAGGGGACTTTTTCTGCCTTTATATCATTCGAATGATGGCTGTGTAGACTTTGATGCATATCATCAACTACAACGGGCCCTACGTCATCGTCTACTCCATCACGAAGCTCACACAATGTAAGACTTCCCTGGGTGAACAATGAGACACAGCTTCTGGATACGAGACCTCGTGTCAGCACTGGGTCACGTCGAACCCACTGATCACCATCTAGGATATCTCGATGCACGACTGTCTATTCAAAGACATTCTTGCTGCATCCCCTGATTTTTAGTCTCGTATTTCATGCCCGTACAACTGGTTGGATCATGACGATTGTTTATGCTGGGTCGCATGATCCACACCGACGTTACGTGCAGGAAGATTATTCGTGGTGGAGGATTTATGGACACAGCCTCTCTCTAATGTTTCACAGCCAAGTGCCGGGGCTTCAGTGGACACAAAGCTTTGCACGATCGGGAATGGTGAATGGAAATATTCACGACGATAGGTTTAGAGGCCAAGTTTGTGGAAGCTTGAAGTCACCTGTGAGTTCCCTATGTTTGCGTTTTGTTTGCGAATCGGGTTTGTAACTGTTCATAACCGCCCAAAGGGACTTTTCTATACTACGTCACTGTGCACTGCAACAGACCCCCTGGCCTCAATTGCAGATCCAAGAATAGATCAGCATGTACCGATCCTCGTGGACATGCAGTGGGAACGTCGGCTGCATTGCCACCGATGTTCCGATCCTACCAAATCGGAGATCTTAAGATTCTAGAAAATCCCATGGCCCAATCGACTGATTTATCGAATTTTGCGAGGTCCCTCTTATCCTATGGTGATCGAGCGGCAAGTCGGCCAGTTTGGTGCATAGCAGTGTAACACCTAAGAGACGTCACCGGATACCTACAGAGAAAACATTTTTTACACGTTGAATCATACGTAATTCAGATCCATGGGCCGTTTGAAATGGTCAATTACTGGGCCATATACGTATGTGTATTGCGTAGTGTGGGGAGGATGATCTGCACTGCCCAGGAGACCCCTTTTGCCCTGCATCAAAAGCGTTGGATTGCAGCTTCCCCGGCGGATGCGGGAGCGGACGAGGAGGTTTATTCGTTGCCGTGTTTTTCATGTCGATCAATGGGGTCTTATTGCGAGGTAGGGTCTATTATTAGGTCCTGCGGGGATAAGGGATGCTTACATGGATTAGGCGGAGTGTCGTAATCCTCAAGGCCAGCGCAGAAGAAGAGCCTCAAATTCGAGGCACGGTGGGGATGACTTCATCTTGTATTTGATCTTGGGGTATCCCAGTTGAAATGATTAGGGCGAAGATGGCCTTGGTTGTTGAACAGGACGAATGGCTCATTTCTGGATCACAAGATCCACGAAGTTTCAGTCATCATGGCCTAAGCAACTGGCCGTCATGATCTACCCGCTTTGGCGGCCGCTCTGCAGATCCTGGAACGCTGACATCGTATTCATGTGCATTGTGATGGCGTATTGAGACTATCTGAGCCAAGGATTGGACGTGATGGATACTTTTGTTCACGTGGACGTGTGGTCTAGGTATGAAGATGCACCTTTGTCACCGTGATTAGCATCTTCGCTTCATGCCTTCCGCTGCTCTTGTTCGACTTGTTCGTCCGAAGACTCGGTGCCAACTGATCAGCCAAGCCTGGTCAGGTCAAGCCCCACTAGCAGAACGCAACTTGATCTGACGCACAAGCATTGCATCCTTCCCGAAAATGGCTGTGGACTATCAGAGGCTTTTCAGGCTGTGGATGAGTCTCGAACATGCATCTATATCTATCTATCATGAAAAACAACAAGCAGCCGACTCGCTTTCTAAGTAAATAACAAGCGCACCAATGATATGACTCAGCCCTCTACACATTACGCTCCCGCTTTCGACATGTTACGCTGCGCCCAGAGTCTTGATCTTCTTTACATACCAGGCCTGGAGTTGAATGTTAATACCTCATCACACTAAAGGATCTTGGAACTCACCGTTTCATAGCCAGCTCCAATGACATAGTTGCCAATCTTTTTCAACAGCCAAGGCGTGGGAATAGAAATCGCAATGGCTCGCGCCTCCTCATCCTTCTTGCTCTTGTCTAGGAGGGTATTTGTCGGAGCAGAGGGATCTAGAACTCCTGGCCGAGCTATGCCGACCATGTCGAGCGAACCGCTTGCCAAGGCGTCTTCAATTACCTTTCGGCTGCGGAAGCCGCCCGTGACGAGCAACGGTAGGCCGGGGAATTGGCCTCTGATGGCTTTCGCAAAGTCTAGGAAGAAGGCTTCCCTCGCCTTGGTACTTTCTCTCTTGGCGGCTGGGATTTTATCAGGGTCGATAATACCCTGTGGAGCTTGTCAGTAATGGAACGACTGACTGGAAGGAGGAACATACAATTGGCTCCTCATAAGTTCCCCCGCTGATTTCGAGGAAATCGATTCCGGCGTCGGTAATTAATCGAAGCTGTTCAAGGCACTCCTCCAGGGCTTGTGAAGACTGGTGATCGACCGAGTTGAACTTGATGCCAACCGTGAAGCTTGGTGGCACGGCTTTGCGGATGGCCTTGATAATGTCGACCACAATCTTTGCCCTAGCCCCAGCCGATCCTCCATACTCATCAGTTCGCTGGTTAGTCTTGGGACTGAGAAATTGCGAGAGAAGGTATCCGTGTGCTCCGTGAAGCTCTATCCCGTCAAACCCAGCATCAGCGACCAGGACGGCTGTCTTGACGAAGCGATCCTGAACGTCCAAGATCTCTGTAACCGTCATGGCTCTTGGCGTTCCAAATAGTAGTCTGGAGATCACCCCTGCGAATATGCCTTTGCCGAGGCGTAGAGGGACAGCGCTAGGAGCGAGCGTCTTGTCAAAGAAACCTCGAGTACCGGCGCCGAGTGGTGATTGCCGACCGGGGTGACTGATCTGGACCACAGTCGGAGTTCCGCCGCTTCTAGAGACAGATGCCCACTTCTTCCAACTGTCTACAAGCCGGCTCCTGTCGATGGAGTCGTTGTTGGCAATATCTCCTGCTTGACCCAGATGACGAGGATCAACCTGCACATTTCCTAGGTACAGCGGTTAGCAGCCAATAGATTCATCGATCGCTCGCTAATTACCTGTGATGAGCATGCCCCAACCGCCATTGGCCCAGGTCTTGTATGCAGTATAGACTTGATCTGTTGGCAAGAGGTCTCCATCAGCTAGGTTCTCCGCCATGGCGGCCTTGGCGAGCCTGTTAGGCAGCGTCAAGCCGCTTTTCAGCGTGATTGGTTTCTCTATGTGGGACGTCATGGTGTGTATCGTAGGTTTGGAGTTGTTTGAATGGTGCCTTGATGCTACGAATTGCTGCCCCTGAAAAACTTATAAGTGCAAGATTTTGCCTCGGTAGTGCCAATCACGTCACGGAGCCGCCTACGGCATGGCATTAGACCGAATGCAATTTTAACGCCATGGCCTCGGCGCAATTTGGGTCCGCCCGCCTCTCGGCCGAGTCATGAATGATTAGTTATCAATCCGGCCCATTGCCGTGGATCCGTGATAACCGCTTTGTCTCTTGATGATAAATGCTCTGGCTGGGGATATGATGTATTAATATTCCCGATGGTCCAATGGGGTGGTCAAGGGGTTAGAAGTTGTTCAGGTTGACGCAAGCACTGTTGCCTTTGTCAAACTCCGCGGTACCGAGGACATGGTGGGAATTGCGTCATAAACCATGTCCGATGGCCATCGGATGCTTCATCATCAACAAGGAATTCCAAGCAGATCAAAAATCGGCAAGGATGTAACATTATGAACGCTGGACGAAGTCATGCCAAGCATCTGAGTTGGCTGAAGACGGAACACGACCCGCTCTCTAGGGCTTATCCCGGCATCTGTCAGAACTGTATCGATCCTACTCTACCTATCAGAAGAGTAGTACCAGCCGCAAAAGAATAAGCCATCCAAAGAGGTAATGGTTTACACGCAATATCTCGTAGAAAGGATGCCCCAAGTGCTGAAGAGGTCTCGGCGGTTAGAATCATCCCGATACGCGTATAGCAGGAACGGGACAGAATGTCACTCCTCGAATTTCACTTGGCGCCGTTAGTAATCTCATGACAGCAGCGGACTAGCTAGATTAGGAGAGCTAAGAAGAAAAAGACGTGGAAGTGGCGCCATTGTTATCGGTCAGTTCCAGATGTTTATTTCGTTATAATGCAGCTGGTAATGGTGATCGACATATGGCACCTGTCTACACAAGATCCCGGGTTGAACATGAGCTTCTCATTCGTACAGCTGATCCACTGGAGTGGTTTCAAACAACCGGCCCAATAGTTGCACCATGTTTCGAAACTGCAGCCTCGAAACACAACGTTGTTCTCCAACTTCGATCATGGGGAGATGAGGCTCTATAACAGTATAAGAGATGGCTTGTTCGGGATACGAGATCGAATATAGTTCAGAATCAATATTGTTTTCATTGGCTTCTCGAAGCCGTCCTCTCTTTCAACATGGTTCATCTTATCCAACTGCTTGTCCTTCCTTTTTTCTTTTTCTCTACCTCCATTGCCCTTCCCAAACCAAGACATGGTAATGGAGGACACCGGTGTCGTCCCGCCGTTTCGTCGAATATTTTCGTGCCAACTTATGCTTTGAGCAAGACGCAGGTGTCTGCGACAACTGCCTCATCCATTTCGCTCGAATCTTCCATTTCTACAGATTCCACCGTTTCGACTTCTTCGATCACTGTCCTGTCCCTTTCGACTGAGTCAGTGATCTCTACCGATTCTACCATTCTTACGTCCTCGGCGATTGATTTGTCCCTCTCGACCGAATCTACCATCTCCACGGATTCTACCAGTTCTCCTTCTTCCACTACTACTCTATCCCTTTCGACCGAACCAGCCATTTCTACCCATTCTTCCGTACTCATATCTTCCAACTCATTGTCGACGACTTCTTCCGCCGGTAAAGTCACCCGCACCACCTCCGAAGAGTCTACCTCCGAGTCGACTTCAATCTCGCTGGCTGAAAGTACCTCGGCCGAAAGTACTTCGCCCTCAGCCACGACTTCCGAGCTCTCAACTGGGGCCACTTCAAGTCTTCAAACCGTCTCGACCGAATCTACCTCAACCTCTGAGGTTGCCATCACCAGCGCCGTTTCATCCACTCCACCTACCTCTACTCAGGGCGGTCCCCCAGCCGTCTTCACCCCGAACCCAAAGATCGGGCCCGGTGGAAGCACCTACCAGGAATCGGACCATTTCCGAGTCTATGGTACCGGCAATCTGAACAAGACCCTCGACCTCCTGGAGGGCGAATACGATTGTCTCGTCAATATATTGGGATGGCGATCACCGGGTCTGTCCAACTACGTTGAAGGAGAAAAAGGTCCCTGGTGCAAGACCAATATCTATTCCGTCAGCGATCTTGGAAGCTCAGCGGGTGTTCAGCGGTCCGATACCAACCATGGCTTTTCTTATCTCGATGTTGTCACCAAATGGCTTGATTCCGGTGTCACGGCTCATGAATTCGGTCACGCCCTTCATTACCACCAGAGAACATGGGTGTATCAATCCAGAACTGGAGCCTGGTGGGAAACTGTTGCGAACTGGGTCTCCGAGACCTACCAGGCATCTGATATCTGCGCCCCAGCTCGGGCAAAGGTAAGCAGATCGGCTGCTGCAAGTATCATCGAAGTTAAGAAGCTCATCGGAGATTCGTTCCAAGTCATCGTCGACGGCTCTTCGGGTACTGGAAACTACTACCAAGCCTGGCCTTTCCTCACCTATCTCACCAATAACCCCGATAATATCCCTGGACTGGGAAGAGATGTGATGCGCGATTTGATGGTCCAATACAAGAAAGACAGTAACGAGACGCCTCTCCATACTCTTGCGCGTGTGGCGAGTACAAAGGTCGGAAGCATCGTCGGCTCATACTGGGCCCGCATGGCTTATGTCGATATTGGACATGCTCCCGCTCAAAAGGTATTCCAGCAACAACGTGGAGGCATCAACTACAAAAACGTCGCTCTCCAGTACGACAAGACGTACAAGGTTCTGCCTGAGCGCCAACCACGATACATGGGCTGCAACATCATCCCCCTGACCACATCAGGCGCCACCACAGTCCAGGTCGACATCAAGCTTGCGGAGAAGGCCGAGTTTACTGCAACCTTTGCTGTTCGAAACACTGGTAACGGATCTGTACGATACAAGACTCTGGAAGCTGGATCTGGATCCATCGAAGTCTCGGACGGTGAGGAGATTAGCTTGGTTGTTGCAAACACGCCGGCGGATCCTATCTTGTATGATGGCTTCAAATTGACTAGCGACGTGCAAAAGGGCCTGGACTATTCTTTCACACTTTCTGGGGCCACTGCATAAGTCAATTTATAGGTGGGATGTCTTGCCGTGATGGCCTTGCATCTCATTTCGTTGATGCCAAAGAGAAACCATTCCGATTTTCATTCATACCATTCACTCGCTTGTAAATATTTCTAACATTCGCTTACGAATAAATATTTAATCCATCATTGCCGTCAAGTTCCGTAATTCTAACTTTTTCAAGACCAAACACCCGTGGTGCAATGCACAGCTGTATTACCGAGACCCCTGCTAAGTTGTGGCCGGCTCGTTTTCTTGGCTCCGGTCCCCCGCTACCCTGGTACGCAGAAAGACCCACGGGATGTTTGTTCTTCGGTCACTAGATCTGGGCACACATTGGCGCCTTGACAGCAGTGGTGCTAATCTTATTAAAGGTTCGGTTTTGATTCAAACTGATAACTATCTGCTTAGCTAGACCACCCAGAAAGATAAAAGTACATTTAATATAGACTACAAAGTTGAAGTAAGGTAGTCACCGCTTTCTCGTCCCCTGCATGCAATCATCTTCATCTTTAGGCATACAAAAGAGGGAGTACCTCGGGGATGTTGAGTTCCAGGTCCACAACAGACACGTTCTGAGACAGAGCAGCAGAGCGCTTTCCAATCTCCTGCACCAACGGGTCGCTCTGCTGCTTGAAGAAATCCTTTGCATCTGCAACAACATGTTTGAGCGACGGTGATGCTCGGTGAACAGTCTTCTTACCACCAGCAAGAGCTGACTGGGGAAACAAGGCCAGTCTCTGTGCAAGCTTATCGATGTAGTCATATAGCTCGCGCGACGTGTCAAAGGCCTTGTTGATCCAACCAATCTCGGCGGCGTCGACTGCAGTGATGTCCTTGGAGCTGAGGATGTACTCCATTGCCCGTCCTCTACCAATCAGATTTGTGAGAAATTGACTGCCTCCTCCACCGGGAAACAAGCCACTGCCGACCTCGGGCTGGCCAAAAGCAACGTCGACCTTGGTGGCGAATCGCATGTCAAGAGCGACAAGGAATTCATTTCCAGCACCTCGTGCTCGGCCCTCAATAGCGCCAATGGTGACCTGCGGCAACCTCGACACATTGTACATCAAAGTGGCAAACGATTCGACGAAATCGGCTGCACTCCGTCAGAACTAATTCTCACAGGATTTTGTATGGGTAGTGAAACTTACGCTTGGCTAGAGCAGGGAGAGTGAGATCAAGATGGGCGACAAAGAACCTCGGCACGTCACTGTTAAAGATGACAACCTTGGTTTCATTATCACTTTGAAGTCGAGAGACCAAATCCTCCAGGTCATTTTGAGTGTCCTCGTTCCAAAGATTGACAGGTGAGGAAGGGTTATGAAAGGTGACGGTGAGAATACTGTCGTTCTGGGCGGTTTTGAGGCCGGTATACTTGGGAAGGTCTAACGAGAGGACGGACGAGGCCATGGAAATGGCCATGGCCAAGCTCAAGGGACGAAGAGGATACATGTTTTGGAAGAGGATGTGTCGACGATGGTGGAGGTCTGAGTGAGATGGACAACCCTCATTGACGTTATTCTGCTGTTTCTTTATAGAACCGAGAGACACACTCTAGCCTTCCCGATGAGTCCATCTTGAGTCTTCATTGATGCTAACAAAGCAGTCTGGCCTTCGGCTTACAAATGGGACATGGCCAGCTGAACGCGTATACTTAATGTGCGGACTATGGAAAATTCTACTTTTTATTCGAGTCAAGTTTGAGAATGGCATCAATGTTTTGGGTGCCTGCACTGACGTAAAATCCCCTTGTGGCTGATATTTTCCGATTAGTGAACACGACTCGGGCGAATAAATTGCGCCTTCAGCCGGCGGAGTTGAATTTTCGCTACCAGCCAAACCACGCTGCGGAAACTTTAATTCTACGCTCCGCAGCTTTAGTTCCCGGTTGGTCAGCATATTTCGATAAGGCAATTTTAAGCTGAATATTTGAGCCTCGGTTTGACTTGATCGGGGACTTTAAGGATGGTCTTTAATACATTCTGGTTTCCATCAACACTTCCCTCTTCTCTACTTAAGCTACTTGATATCCACTTCTCTATTTACGACTACTTGATACCCAATCCAACCTCTAAACTATTCACTTTTATCATTTCTGTTTCAAACACTCTCCATCTCAAACCATCTTACACCACCTTCATCATGTCGTTTGACCCCAAGAACGATATCCCAGATCTATCTGGCAAAGTCATCATCGTTACCGGCGGCAGCAGTGGACTCGGCAAAGAGAGTGCCCTCCAGCTCGCAAAACACAATCCCGCAACAATCTTTGTCACTGCCAGAACGGAGAAGCGTGGCAGTGCCGCCATCAAGGAGATTCAGGATGCCGCCCCAAACTTCAAGGGCCAGATCAAGTTTCTAGAGTTGGACCTGTCGTCCTTTGCGTCAATTCAGAAAGGCGCCACCGCTTTCCTTGGCCAGTCTGATCGCCTCGATATCTTGATGAACAACGCTGGCTTGATGGCAACCCCTGCTGGACTTACAGCTGACGGCTACGAAATCCAGTTTGGATCCAATTACATGGGACCTGCCCTGTTCACCAAGCTACTTCTCCCAACCATCGTCAAAACGGCTGAACAACACGGTGGAGATGCTCGAGTTGTCAACTTGAGCTCCGAGCTCTTTAAGCAAGCGCCAAAGGAAGGAGTCCTTCTTTCTCAGTGCAAAACTCCCCTCAACAACATATCCAGCTTGGCTCGCTATGGCCAGTCCAAGCTCGCAGACTACTATCACACCCGTGCCCTGAGCAAGTTCTACCCTACCGTCAAGTTTGTCGCCATTCACCCAGGAGTTGTCAACACGGGCCTGTTTGATGACTTCAGAAAGAGGCGGCCTTGGCTTGGCGGCTTGATCAGTGTGATTGGGTCTATTTTCCTGACAGATGTTCATGCTGGCGCAAAGGCTCAACTGTGGGCGAGCACGACCAAGTCACAGAATGTCAGGAGCGGTGGTTTCTATAACCAGAAGCTCAAGGAGTATAAAGATGCGGTTTTGAATGATGAGAAGGCTGTTGAAGAGTTGTGGGACTGGACTGAGAAGGAGTTTGCGAGCAAGGGCTTTAAGTGAGAGCGGAAGGGCACCCTGACATACGTCAAGCTGTAATTATTTCTTTTGTCATTATTTTACAACCATCAATTCAGTATACCCTAGATAAAATTAAGAAGATTGTTAAGACTCATCGGGTCGCGGGTGTCCTAGAGCCTCTCGCGGTGAGCCTCGAGTGAATTCGCTTGCCTCGGTAGTTCCAGGAGCTCAAAGAATGGATAGTGTTTGCAGGTTTCAACATATGTTCACGACATCTTGGACCTTATGATTGTTAAGCGTGTGTTATAGCAGGAAATATCTTCGAAGCAGACGCAAACCTTGCCACCTGAGATAAGGAAGCAATCGATTGTATTGGGGAGCTAAGGAGGTGGGGAGGCACGATACTTATGCCATGAGTTCAGTAACCAGTGACAAGACGGGATATACTAGGGTCATAATTCGGGTCTATGTAGGACAGCTAAGTGACATGAGAACGAAAGCAAATGCATCCACTTGTAGACCATGTCTGAGTCGAGAGAGTACTAAACCATCTCCCGCCCTCTTCCTCTGTTGTTAAGACCAGTCGATCATTCGACCCCAGCCAAAAAACGATAAAGCTTGTTCTCGAAAGCACAGGCGGCCAGCCATGGATCACAAATGTGATGGGCTGATCAGAGATAGTGGGTTGATTTAGCCGGCATTGGCTCGACGACCTCGACGGCGGGAAGGTGGCTGAACGGTCCTGGTAGAACGAGCAGAAGGCCGACGCTTGGGCGGCTTGGCCACGGACGGGTCAGGCTGATGGTTACCAGGTGCGTTGACGTTGGCAATCTGCTGATGGAAGCCAGTCTCGGGTCGTGTACGAGGAACAGCCGACCGTTGTGCGACTAGGTCAGCAGCAGTGTATGGAGAGACACAAGCCAGAGGTGAAGAAACGCGAGGTGCGTGAGCGTGGGTGTATCGCGACGAGACTCCATCTTCGTCTGTGTCCAGGGTGATGGGGTTGGTAGCAGACCCGAGGTTGAGGCTTGAATAAGAGGTAGAGATGCTATCTAGACCTTCCACAAAGCCCTGGGCTCGCTGAGTATCAACAGTCAATGGCTGGGGTACGGGTGCCGGCTGAGTGGTAGTCGTAGGCTGGGGCGCCGTCGCTGGCTGTGACACAGTCCCTGGCTGGGACGGAGCCGCTGCAACAAGAGGTTCGACATGGTGCTGCGTCGGACGGAGATAGGTAGTGGTGGTGGTAGGATGTCCGGCCGCCATCGCCGCCCTCAGTCGGTACTGATAAATGACATTCTCCTCGTGGCGCTTGTCCGCGATGTACTTCTTGGCGTTTTCGACACTCGTCATGTTGTTGAAGATGAAACCAACTTTCCACTGAAAGAGGTTCTCATCTTTGCCATTTTCAACTTTGAAAATAACGTCCCATGCCATCACATCCGAAAGAGTCCCCTTGGCTTGAGCTAATAGGCCACCTGGGTGAAGTCAGCATTTTCAGCCGTGTCACACATGCTGAGCACTTACGAATGACAAGTGGGCGAATTTCCTCTTTGTAGTCAAAGTTCAAGCCAATGTCCTTGACCAACATCTCGCCCATCACCTCGGCGGGAACTTTGTTGGGATCGTGGTACTTCATGGTGTCGCTTCTCAGGCGTCGAGAGAGAATAATCATCAGCTTCGCTTCAAGGTCCTCACAGAACTTGAGGGTCCATGACTTGTTGGCGGCGTCGGCTTCGAGGTAGGTAGAGAGGGGTTCGCCGACTATCATCTGCAGGCGACATTGGTCAAGTCTGGTGTCACACAAGGGCAGCATGAGACGGGCTTACCAGGGGGCCATTATTCGCGCAATGTTTACACATGGCTGGAGCGAGGCTGCGCTAGGCGGACTCGAGGATGACAGAGTGATGTATGCGCGGGGAGGATCGCGGAGGAGAATGGTCGTGGATACGTGCTCCTTCGTCGCACTCCTCCAGCCCCTTCGCTTCGCTCGACACTTGGATCAGTCCACGAGGGGAGTGTTGATGGAAAGATTTGAGGAGAGGATGAGTTTGCACAGTCAAAGTTTTTAAACCAAAGAAAAAATGCATCAAAGCTTGCCCAGTGCGTGCCAGCTGGTCGAAATACCATAAAGGGGCAAAAGGTTCCAGTTGTGAGGTCGTTTGCGCGAGGGGTAGCTCAAAGACTGGGCTTCCGTTTGCCATGTCCAACAATACTCGGAGATCTCTTGAGGACAATTTGAACTCGGCTGATCAAGCCGACAATGAGAGTTTCTCCTTTTTTTCGTTTGCACAGTATCAATCGAGTATTTTGAGCGTCAAACGGATGGGTGCATATCATGTGCACAAGTTGATGCAACTCAGGCTAGCGATAAACTGCGGTCTCGGAGATCAGGTGGCGGCGCTAGGATATTTGTTTGCTCGCCCAAGGCACAATAATCAGGCCAGCATTGTCATCAGCACATATTCGTGCGGTCGCAAACGAGCTCAACACGGTATTGAAGCGGCATGTCAGCCTGGAAGAATCAGTCGAGTTGCGGTGAAGATGTGAGAAAGAAATAAATCATAAATTATCCTCGAGTATGGCAAATGGTAACATGATTCTTTGTTCGTACCTTGGTGTGACCAATACCAAACGCCACCTTCCAATGAATGCCCGGAAAATCTTGGTGCCCGAGGGGAAATCTCAAGGCAGCCAATAATTATCCATCGAGTTGACAAAGGACGTGTCAGGTGGGCGAAGTGCAGCTGAGGGGGCTGTGCTTGCAGAAGCTGAACATGCATAACTCTACTGGGGTAGCCTATCAACATTTGAAAGGTTGGCAAGGGCATCGATTTGTCTGTGTGCGAGCTCAGGTCGCGAGTAATGTTGCCCAAGAATTATCGGTTTCTGTTGTTTCGATGCCGTCGTGTATCGAGAACCTTGTTTGTGAATTTCGCTGATTGCCTCTTTGTTGACCAGCCTTCACCTCAATAGGTCCAAATGCCTGCCCGACATCACGTACCCGGTCGCGATTCATCATTCCACGAACATAAGCCTCACCAACCAAGCGAAAGGAACCGCCTACTGCGCGCAAAATGCCAGGAGGCGGCCTTCAACGGCAAGATGCACAGCATCTACCTGAGAGGTGATATCGATTGGCTAATGAAATGTCGGACCCCACGACGGCAGCTCTATGGGACGGTTGTCACTCAACCTCGCTAGGGTCAACGATCTAAGGCGATGGTCATACATAGTAGAGCACATCGATTGCCTCCAAGCCGTCCACTTCCTCAGTCAGCTAGTTCTCCAAGGCACGCCTTCGGCCTGCCGACCTGCGCAAACACCTCCACGATAGAATTGGAATAGTCAGTCACCAACCCATCCACAAGCCTTACTTCAGGTTCGTTGAGTGATATCTTAGGTAGGCAGCTCAGCCTTATAGGTTGAAAGCGTTTGAGTCGTGTGCAGCATCACTGTCAGCAAGTCTTGGCGCCCGCCCGGTTGCTATGCCGCTGTATTATAGACGATGACTTTAGGAAAGGTAGTGGGACTCTCATCAGTTCCATCATCAGCTTAACGCGTTTCAAGTCACTCTAAGCAGCCAATCGTCATGGTCCGTTGGCGTGGCTGAGTGGGCGCAGCACCATGCATGTCTGGGCGTAAGCACAAAAAGCGGCATTTCAACCTCACACATCTCAACAGCTTCACCACGACACAATCAACATGTCATCAACTCCCAAAATCTGCGACTGGAACGACTTGCCTCCAGAGGTATGGGGCGAGATATGCCAAAACCTGCCAAAGCCGAGACTGCTCCGGCTTCGGCTCGTGTGCAGCAAGCTCAGCGCCATTGGTTTACCCTGGGTATACAGAAGCATACGCCTTGAAGCCTGTGGTGATTCGGCCGAGAGATTCACCCTCATCGCCAAGAACTCCAGGCTTCGCAGCCTGGTACGAGAGGTCACGGTAGAGGCCTGGGGCGATCACGGTGACAATCGAGACCCAAACGGTCCTTGGCAGATATCCTGGGGTTTTGTCAACGCCCTGCCCTATCTGCACTACTTCACCAACGTCACTGCACTTCATGTCCGCTTTCACGAATCATTGGGAGGTTCCTACCTTGCCCCGGTGGCTTACGATTTTGAACATACAGGGCTCTTCCGATTCAGAGTCATGGAAACGATATGCCACTGTGTCATGGGCATGTGGACACCCCAGATACAAGTCAAGATTGATGAAACAGGACAGTTCAATCAATTTTTCAACGACGAACATCCCCTTGAGTATATCGATGACCAGGAAATCCCCCTCGGCCACGTCATGCCACTCCGGGAGCTCACCATTTCCAATCTCTCACCTTATAAAGATCTTTTCGCCGAGGAGTCGGGAGTGTTGAAAAAGATGTTGTCTCTACCAAGTCTCGTCGACCTCAAACTCTTGATTACTTCTGGCGGTCGTCCTGATCGTGATAGATCCCGATCACTGTTGGAAACTAGGATGCTCCAGACGTTTCCTGAGACGTGGATGTTCCCCACCATCGCCCAAAATCTGCAGACACTTTCGCTCGTCTATGGCGAATACTGGGGTTTATACCCCAAAATCGACTTTCGCCAACTTGGCGAACCGCCACTTCCGAGACTCAAGGTCCTCGCCCTCAGAAACTACGTCCTTGGTCAAGCGTGGCAGGTTGACTGGATCAGCTCGTTAGGTCAGGAGAATGGTGGACTGCAAGAATTGTATCTTGACAAGTGCCCCATCATAGTCAAGTCCTGGCGTCGACAGCCCTTTGACGATGGAGACAATGATGATTCCGTCACCGAGACTTTCAGCGGACCTGATCCTGGCCTTGGGGTCCGTGAATACCATTTGCGATGGCATAATGTCCTTTCCCAGTGGGCAGAGTCCATGAACGGGTTGAGGGAGTTTTGTATGGGCGAGACCCCGGAGAATTACGATTCTTCCAGCCTCATCCAAAACATGAGTTGCGATGAGGCTTACTACCGTGTTTCTGGTTACGCAATGTCCCGACGCTACAATGACAGGAAGCATCAAGACTTCGCCTCCGAGATAATCACAAGCCCGAACAGGAGGCTGAAATATGCCAGACTCAACATCAACATGTTCCACGGCCATTCAGGTTGGAAGCCTGCCCTTCAGGTGAAAAGCCCCGGGGATGTTTCTGAGGGCGATACGAAAATAAGAGACGAAGCCGCGTATGAGCAGCTTATGTCGAGGGTCAATCCGAGGCCTTTGGTGACGAGAGGTGCGCAGTGGGTCTAGGCGCGCTGTGGCCGGCAGTCTGTTGGAACTAGCTCTAATCAAAGTTGAAGCCGTGTAAGGCGTTTCTCTGCAAGTCTGTTGTGTCTGTTGTGTCTATCGTGAACGTAGAGGGTATTAAAGATGTAGTGCCTATTTATAGCCGAAACACATCACTGCGTATCCCAGCAAAGTAGTTCAAGACATACTGTCAGACCCGAGCTTCACAGAACATATCGGCTGTTCACATGTTAGTACTGTTCGACCAGTATTGTTCACTGTCACTTACAAGGCAAGGTTCTCTCGATCTGTCAGGTCCAGCTGCCTGGTATTCACAACCTCCTCGGTCGTCTCCCCACTTTCATCAACATGCTCAATAACACCAACCTCTCTGATCAGACCTTGGCGGTCGATTTCATCTCGTCTCTTGTTTTCCCTTGCAAGATACCATCTCAGGTAGAGGACAATGCAAGTTGGGAGGATACATGCCACGCCGAGGATGACACCCCAAGTAACGAGGTAACGGGGTGCGTACTGGGGCTGGAATAGCTGCGGTGATAGAATGTTGCCCAAACCGTATCCAACGTGGTACAAGGCAATGACTGCAGTCTTTTTGGTGTGTCCAGCGGAACAGTTGGCGGCCCAGATCATGACAACAGCGTAGGGAATGCCGCCAGTTGCGCGTATCCAGATTGCTGTTAGTAGACCCCAGCGGTTGCCCCAGGGAAGAGTTAGCAGCATGATGCAGGAAATAATGGGAGGTATGTATGCCACCGCAGATACCCAAGCCCGGCAATTGTGTGTCTTTGCCAAGATCCAAGCAGCTGCGCCAAGAGACACAAGCGCCGTGACCCCGTTGATGCACCCCAAAAGCGTCGTCTGAAGAGTCGTAAAGCCAAAAGACTTGATGATGAGCGAGTATTGATTGGTTAGACCGTTGGCCATTTCCTGAGACCACGCGTGGAGGAAGAACAGCCAAGTCTTGGGGTCTTTGATGGCTTCGATGAATTGGTACTTTTTGAAGCGCTTTTGTTCGATGCCGGAATGGTTTGACTCGATGCGGAGAATGGCTTGGGCTCGTTCCTCGGGTGTGAGAAAATGGGCCGTGATGGGACTACCGGGGAAGAAGATCCACACGGAGATGCCATAGATGACAGTGAGTGTGCCAGTGATGACTGAAGAATGCATTAGTAAAGATTGCTGTCTTGGCTGGGAGACGTACCCATGAACCATCTCCACGGGGCGAAACTGCCAGTATCGATAAAGAGGACACCATATGAGAGCAGTCCCGAGGTGATGGGGCTCGAGTTCCCGATAGCCCACATGATAGGCATCAAGACTGATTGTTCGTCGTATGTAAAGAACATGGATAAAATGACGAGGAACGATGGAACGATGCTTGCTTCAGCGACACCAAGGAAGAAGCGGACGACGAAGAAGGAAGCAAAGTTGTTGCATGGGATATGAAGAAGCAAGATGCAGCCCCTGCATACCGGTTAGAAACAGCAAGGAGAGAAGGAAATGGTCGTACCAAACGGTCAGGTTAATCGCCAGCCATCGCGCGACAGGAAATCTCTGAATGGCTAGATTCTGTGGCCACTCTGCCAATAGATATCCCAGGTAGAAGATTGATGATAGCCAATTGTACTGGGTGGCGTTTAGATGACCGTCTTCAAGAATACCAAGGATTGCAGAGCTCCCGAGCTACATGTCAAGTCAGCTAGTGAAGGTAAAACAAGGAAGAGGGTACGTACAGTCTGCTTGTCCACATACATGAGGTGATATCCAACACACAAGAAGGGCAGAATCCAGCGGATACATTTATTCCGGATTCTCTTTGCTTCCTCTGGAGTCGGGGGATCGACCTTGACCTGTGAAAACAGCTTGTAGCTCTCATCTGCGTAGCGATCTGGCAACTTAGGTGTATCGACTTGAACCTCTCTCGACGAAGTCCGAGTAATGTTCTTCTGTGGTTGCGCCATGTTTCCTAGCCAGCCAATCGATACTCGCCGAGTGCGCTCTTGGCGCCAGTAAACTCGCTACGGATAGGTTCTGTTAAATATGTCTTGTGTATCTTGCGACTGTATTCACCATTCCCCACCGTAATCACGAACACCTCCGGCCGTTGCATCAGAGGATGGCGCAACGATCGACATGGACATTGATTGGTTCAAATAGCAGCATCTTGACCTCGATATGGGAATAGTCGGCTTTTGCCCGACCGGCGGACGGGAAATCGGCATCACCTACACAACCTGGAGGCATCGTCATCCTTTTATCGCGTTGCATCAATGGAAGGTGAGAGCCCTATTCGCCTGTAGACCTCCGATCGGAGGCTATCCCATGTAGTTATCCCACTTTCTAAACCGAGTTAAACCTGCCTGATGCTTTTGCGCCGACTATTTGTCCCATAAACTCCCAAGTTGCAACCCATTCCCTTCCTTCATAGGCTGAATCCACTACCCATGTGTGCCGTGAAAAACTCCCGAGTTTGATCCATCGCTCCCATAAGAAACTTGTCGAGATCCATGTCGACATCGATAAAGTACTGACCAAAGTCCTCTCCCGGAACCAAATCCTCCACGCCCTCTCCTTGCTTAAGACGAAGCTGGAGCTTCTTCCCAAGCCATGCCGCAATCTTTTCGTTGTGTCCTCTGATCAAAATCTCCATGCGAGTTCTAATCTCCCGGCGATACTGCAGAGTCCAATCCTTGAGCTTGAAGTGTTCGATGTTGCCTGCGGCTGCGTATGTCTTGTCCAGATCGTTGTTATCGTCGAGATCAAAGTACGACTCGACCGTGATGTTTTCGATGGTGAAGGTCTGGGGCCCGGGTTCGCTGGTTGTGTCGGCTATGTATCCGTAGACGGACGTGCAGAGACCAGAGTCGGCGCAAGCGTGTTCGATATCTTGAAGGTAGCCTGAAGTCTGTTAGTCCGTGTCTACTCAGGGCCGGGCTGAGTACTTACAGTCGTGTCCAAGCAGCACCCTGGCGCGCGGAAGACCATAGCTTTGCAGCACCGGCACAGGACCTGTTGGATCGGGACATTCGTGGATTCGACGAGAAAGCTGTTCAACTGTCATCTTGTTACCCCTCTTGTTGAGAGCATCGACGATGCGGCCCCAGGCGTAGTGAGCTGCAGTGTCTGCGATAGAAGCAACGATGGCCTTGGCTGGACCGGACTCGGCTTCGGAGCCGTTCTTGATGAGAGGTGTATACAGCGACATGCTAACGATGCATGTACGCAGCAGTGAGTCGCCGCATGTCTGTCGCATCAGGTCTCCAATGGGAATGGAGCCATAAGGGTCGCTGGGCGCATCTTGCTCCATCGCTTCGAGCTTCTTGAGATATCCGGGTTCCACGTCCAAAGAGTTCGAGTTCTCGTGGTCGGTCTTCCCATACCAGGTTGGTGATGAGGGCGCTGAGAGTTTCATTTTCGCAAAAGATGCCCGGGCGCGGTAATCGATCAACTCGAACTTGAATGTTGCGTTTGATGGGGCCGAGATGACAATCATAAGGATGAATAAAGACTCGTCCACGTTTGTACAGCCTTGAGAGTGATTGCGAGAGTTGTTTTGCGATTGAAGGACAATGGAGTGAGGCTAGGCTGAGATGCCGAGTGAAGTTCGCAATTGGGACAATTGTCGCGTTTGTCTGGTGCATCTGTTGACAACTTCAAACGCTGCATCCCGAACAATAGGGCCATCGGCTAACGGCATCAGACGCAATGACTACCATGGTAAGCGACAACACAGTGCCTTCTGCCCTGCTGAAAAACATGTTGGATTCATTTGACGAAATATCAGATATTTCTTTATCCAAATGCAGTGTCCCATTGCCGACAGTTGACGGAGGAAGCCATCTAATTGGCTTCGTCAAACGGTCGTCCGCGACGTCGGATGCTTCCCCGGACAGGTGACAGATGACATAAAACGGGTTTGACGGCTCAAACAGCGGTCGATAGCCGGTTGTGGCGTTGAGATAGTGGGTGGATGAAGTTAATGGAAGAAGGACGGGTAGCGATGATAAAGACAAAACGGGAACACGCCAAATGAATTGCGAGCCTCGCCTCAATCTGAAACAAAACCTTCATTTATCCGTCGGCTCCTCGGCAGTGGGCAGGCAGTGATTAACTTGACGCAGGAGCTTGGTCGATGTGTGCGCATGGGACTCGACCAGCCGCTTGGGTGAGTCCACTGCCACGAGCCCAGGTCTCGGCCGTTGCAATATTTGTTGGCCACTCCGTCCAAGCCGTCAGGTGTGTCGAGATGCGTGTGTATCGTCGTACGCACGCTCAGGCGACGGTAGTTGCACAACATGACGCTAGTGTGCCGCCTCTTGGCGATGGCGTTGAGTTCGAGATGATAGTGGTCAGTGTGAAGCAAACAAACACTCAAGGGAGTAACTGAGGTAAATTACTGAAGATGTGTCCTTTTAGAAAGGGGTCAAAAATAACCGACTCAGAAAAGAAAGCAGTCGAAAAGAGCAATAGAAGGCGAGCGATGCCCTCAAAAACAGACTGGTCGTGGACTGGGGTCGCACAAGACTCTCGACTTGTGCACCTTTTACCCACAAGTACGGTGCGCCATAGACAGCGCTACATGCCCTCAACCGTATTCCAAGCCTTGGACACTGTGTGTCGACCTCGAATGCGACGCGTCTAGACGCGTGAGGCGGCTGCGAGATCGTGATACTGCGCCTCCCTTTAGGGTACGGGGTGTCGGGAATAGATTGCGTGCACTGCCTTGGGATACGCAGCGTAAGGAGCCCGGAATTGTGCTGCGAAGTGGTTGCGACCGTGATTGGGGGTTCGATTTATGCAATGGGCACTGGCCATGATGTTATGCAAGTCTACGCACAGATTGCGATAGACAAATCAGCCACTGACGATGCAAATAAAATCTGCACATCTTTGTTCAAGGCCATGCACCCATGTGCACAATTACAACCATCCACCAAGCTCAGGCGCAAACGGATCGACGCCGCATAACACCGTAATGAGAACGACATTGTGTACTAATTATGCATTGTAGAGAGCAAAAGACTACGAAATGCAACACTCAAAAATTCACGGATAAGCCGTGACCGCTCTTTTTCTTTCGACTTTCTGCGCCCCTTTTGGTCCGCATGGCATAATAGCGCACAACCAACAGCCTCCAGTACCATGCATCAGACGACTGTGGGTCACCATGTCTATAAAGAGACGAGGGGAGAACAAAGATGTTTCAACCATACAATGACCCATAAGAAATGGAAGCTGAGCTGATCAAGCAATGCAATCACAGTCCAAACTCGAATCTCTTCCCCGTGAGCTTCTAGACGACATCACATCCTACCTACAGCCTCACCAGCTTGCCCAACTCTCGTTCACTTGCAAGTATCTCAGCCAGCATGTTGAGCCTCTCCTCTGGGAAAGCGTTGAACTCCATAAGCCTGGCTACCACGCATTATCCGTCGAACCAAACTCGGCGCCTCCTATCAGACCCGCATCCTACTATCGATGGATTTATGGCTGGACAAGTTTTTTGAGAGCAAGTCATAGAGCAGAGGCTTTCTTCACCATGCTGCAGCGGCTACACAGGGATGACCCGGAACAGCTCCAGCGACTCGCTAGTCGCGTCAAGAGCCTCTGCGCTGTTATTAAACCAGACTGGCAACCTCGCACCGCCGACAGTAATGAAGCCGTTCGAAATGGCATCATCCAGTTCTGGCAGCTATTGCCATTCTTTATAAACCTGGAAAAGCTCGAACTTCATGGTGACCTCGCCTCAAAACCAGAACACGAGCAACCCACCCCCGAAATCACAGCTCCGCCTCTGTCACTCCAAGTTGCCAAGCTGTTCGGTTACATCCCTTGCACTGTTTCAGCGTGGCTTCTCAAGTCGGGAAACACGCTTGAGTGGCTGGAACTCGGACTCCTAGATCGTCCATTTGATCTTGTGGATAGCGATGAGGAGGATTTGCTGCGTTCACGCGACATAGGCGAAGGCGAAGGCAGTCAAAATGAGCGCGAAGCCTACGAGATTGACCACAACGACGAATACTTCTACTCCACCATTCCACGACCTTTGGTCAACTTTCTCCCAAGCTCTCCCAACCTCGAGTTCCGCTCAGAGTTAACCCTGCCACGGTTGAAGCATCTGCATCTATGCCAGCCATGCAAAGGAAGCTATGACACGCATGTGGTCAGCTGGTCGATAACTAATCAAGCAAAATGCCTCTCGGACTGGCGAGACATTCTTCTGGCTTGCGGCAATACCGTTGAGGTGCTGGTTTTGGAGCAACGGCCATCTATTGACTTGTGGGGTGTCGAGGAGCACCACTTAGACGAAGCCGAGGTTCTAGAGGACGATCAGAATGGAAAAAGACACAGAGCACTAATAAAGATGGTCCAGAGGCTCTTGGTGCCTGAAGATGCTTTGAAAGGGGTGAAGCGAGTGTACCTATACGGAATGGTTGTCGGGCAGGATGAGCTGGGGAACCCGACAGACCGCTATCCCTCTGGCCGGTTCATGCGTCTTCTCGAGTCGCGAGGGATCAAGTGTGAGGCTCGGCAGGGCCATTGGTTCGTGTACGACGAGGACTTGGATGAGTGTCCCGAGTTACTGGATGAGCTGTATGGGAATGAGGAGATGGAAGACAGTGGCGAGCTCGACTTTATGTGCAGACATACTCCATTTTTGGCCAAGGTTTGAGATGGGATTGTACAAAATGTTAGCTTTTCCTTTTTTGTGACTTCAATACAGGCAACTTGATAATGGATCAGTGCGACATGTTAAGTGCTCTCTAAATATGAACCAACTAACTACCAGACAGTCAACGACTACGTTAATGAGGCTTTTGAGATGCACTATAGAGGTAGTTCAACAAGCCGTGCCTAACTTGCCTATTCAAGCGATATACGACTAAATCTTACAAGACCCATGTTTTAACAAAGAAGCGACCCATTCCTCCGGATTCCTATTATACAATCCTTAGTTTCTAAGTGGCTCGTTTACTCGATCCTCTTAGCGACTGCAACTTGTCGTCCGCGGAATCTTCCCAATCGAGCTAGTGCTGACGCAAACATCAACAACCCCAGACGTGTTTCGACTCAACCTCGTCCGCGGGCCCCGAGTTTGAATCGTCGTGAGACGATAAAGCGTTCCATTTCAGTGGTCGTTCTCATCGTATCTCAGAGTGTCCCTTAGAGGCAAGACGTGCGCCAACGATGGAGAGCACAACACCCGAGCCCTTAGGCGGGGATGCCCTCACCAACATACCCAAACTCAACATCGTCATCATGGGCTTTGGCAGCCGCGGCGACCTCGAACCAACGTTGGAAATCGCCAAAGTCTTGCAGTTTCATCACGGCCATCGCGTGAGATATGTCACTCACGAGCGCCATCGCCCCCTTGTCCAGGCTGCCGGGATCGAGTTCTACTCTTTGGGACGAGCTGATCCACGGGAGATGATCTTCCGCAGAAGTCTTGGCGCAGCAGGAATGCGCAAACTGTTGCCTCAGATTCAGGACGAGTTCTCTGAGATGGGAAAGAGATTCTGGGGAGCTTGCATCGATGATCTTGCTGGGATACCTGAGGGGACGTCGCCGGAGCCGTTCGTTGCCGATGCCATCATCGCTACTATGACGACTTTTGTGCACAGCTCAGCTGCTGCTAGAATGGGCATTCCTATTCATCTACAAGCGAACAATCCTCGGATATACTCAAAGTACCTGCCACATTCACAAGCGGAGAGCTCTGCGACGAGCGACTCGGTCGTCAGGAATGTGCTCTCGTGGTGGTTAAAGGACTTGGCGTAAGAACCCGAGTATTCTTAAATACATCCCTCGCTAACTGTTTGAAATCTAGGTTTTTTCTCATGCTCAACTCAGGTCTCAACCGGCTTCGTGTTGATACCATGGGCCTTGAGCCTTTCTCGCCTATTTGGTGGACCAGTCAATTCTTCCGCTTCAAGCTGCCTTGCACCAACCTTTGGTCTCCCCACCTCCTTGCAAAGCCTGCTGACTGGGGTGATGAGATCGACACCGCTGGCTTTGTCTTTGCAGACCCCGAACCATATACTCCGCCCGCTGAGCTGACGAAGTGGCTTGAGAGCGGAGACGAGCCCATCTACGTCGGCTTTGGGAGCATGTCGTTTCTAAATACGCAACAAGTTCTTCAAGCTGTCTTTGACGGCATCGCCAAATCTGGACGGCGCATCATATTTGCAAAAGGATGGTGCGGCATTGACTCTGGTCTGTTCCAGAGAGATGACATCTTCATTGTCGACGAGATATCACATCATTGGCTCTTCCCTAGAGTCGCGGCCGTCGTCATTCACATGGGAGCCGGAACATTTTCACTAGCTCTCAAGCTTGGAAAGCCCATCATCATGATTCCTATTGCTGGAGATCAGCCGTTTTGGTCTCACCGTGTGTTCCAAGCCGGGTGTAGTCCAGAGCCGATTCCGCTTGAAGGTATCACCTCTGATCTGGTCGCCACGAGAGTTCAGGAGGCATTATCAGCTAAAATTGGTCAAAATGTCAAGTTTATGGCAGAGAAGATGTCCAAAGAAGAACCGGGTCAGTTCAAGTTTGCGAGATCTGCGTTGAGCACTTTTCAAAAGGCATATTCCGAGGGACATTGTGATCTACTGCCTGACAATCTGGCGATCTGGAAACACAAACCATCTGGATCGAAATTGTCAACGATAGCGGCAAGCATTCTTGCTACCGATGGCTTGATCCGGCAGGTAGACTTGGGTCTGATACGATACGTCGAACTACCGGATCTTAAAGCCCCCGGAGATCCCATCTCGGGGATCTTTGGTGGAGTCGCCCTCCTCGGTGGCCGATTTGTGTCTCTCCTCAAGGCATCCCGAGGCCTAGGAACTTCACAAGGAGCCTTGGAACTTCTAAAACGGGTGGTTCATGTTGCTGAAGGTGAGTAATCCAAATCCATGCTGAATTACTCTGCTAACTAGCACCAGCGCCTGTCGGTTTTCTGCACCAAGCCTCATATGGGCTTTATAACTTCGCGGAATATCTCACATTCAAACTCGGCAGTGTTCATCATCAACAGTTTGACAGCAACCTCTGGGCCTACTCTTATCCCGAGATGCTATTATTGCTGCTTCTAGCGCCAATTAGAGAAATTAGTCCCTGGAGAAATACTCTCATATCGCTTCTGCTGTCGCCTGTCAGACTCGCTCTTGCCACAGCCAATGTGCCCATCGGATTTCTAGCTTTTACCTCAAGGTTGATTGACAGGAGGACTGAACAGTCGTTGGGCTATCGCCCCAAGGTGGATGCAGTATACAATGCGAGGTTGAGCCAGGGCCGCCGAGAGATGGCACTTGCACCAGTTGAGCTGCATGACAGAGTGGTGCAGTCTTGGGGGAAGTGAACGAAGTACACCTAGTGAAGTGAGGCTATCGAGAAGGTTTTCGAGTTTACCGATCGAAGTCCCAAGAGTTGCGAGTATGCAGTACACTCTATCACCTAAAGTCGAAGGGCAATGAACTTGGAGATGGGGTCATCGAAAGTTTTGCAGTAGAGCATTTTCGCCGAATATCACTTGTCCAATTCTTTGATCACAAAGCCGTAATGAGGATGGTCATTGGCATCAAGCACAAACAGAAGTGGAAACAAATGGGTGGTTGATATTTGCCGTGACCTAGTCACTCGGCATAATGTGGAATGCATCCACTGTTGGTCATTACTATTTACTCATTGATAAGACAGACACGCTTTTGTTGTTTTACAGGCGGGACTTGGTGCTCTCCTCGCGACCCTGCAGGTTGGGGTGGGGAGTTCGGACGGGTCGAGTGACGGCGTAAAAGGCAAGGCCCTCGGACTTGGTGGAGAACTGGACATGAAATGTCAGTCGCGGACTCATGGAGGAGTATCATGTGTTTAGAGACATACCTGGACCTTGGAGCCGACGTGGAAAAAGGCAAAGTCACCAGGGACAAGGTGGTGGGTGATGCCAGTGGCCTCGTCCTGTCGACACGGTTAGCATGAGTGTCAGGTAAGACATAGGCAGCTCTGACATACCAGAATGTCAATCTGACCGCTCAGGATGTACTTGGTCTCCTCAAAGTTATAGTGAGCAGGTCGTGCCTTGCCAGCGACAATCTTGTAGAAGCCCGAGGTCAGGTGGGTGGGAGAATCGGTCGTCTTGGTTCGGATCGAGTGAAAGTCGGCAGTGGTGGCGTTCTCTCCCTGGGGAAGGGGGATGAACTCGTGGCCAGCGCCTTTGACGATGGTGAGGGGGACTAGGTTTGCAGACACTGAGGAGTTAGTGGTGAACTTGGTGTGATGGGAGGAGTCATACTTCTGTTGTAGGTCTGATGGATCATGGTTTGACTGACTACAGCACATGTCCAGTAGACAGAGCTGCCCGTCTAATATAGCAGATCCAAGTATACATCGGCCAACTCGGTGCATTCTCGGGGTGTGGGGAAGATCTCGGATGCATGCCCGGGATCGAGGAGATGGCGGATGCAGTCCCGGGGTCCACACGCCCCAGAGGCAAGCCATGCATTTGTGATGAGAGCGTAGACATCATGGGTGATGCGATTTCATACAAGAATGGCATGAATCCCAAGAAAACTCCATTCAATCGTGCTGTTTGATCGCGTTGAGCAGCCAATCTGACCTGGGGCATCAACACGAAATGGACGTGATGCCTCTAATCGGAGATAGCGAAACGGTGGCCGGCCACGGATAATCACGGAGTTTTACGAGCAAGGCCGGTCACATGACTTCCACCAAACAACGTCTTACGGTGAAGAGTCTTGGCTCTTTGATCAGCAATTCCACCAGTCTGTCTTATGAGCAATACCCTGCTGATAGTCTCAGTGAACATCGCTATCGGCACATCCGACTCCTAATCTCTCATACCGCCGAGAAATGGCGTGAGTTTTCGGCGTGCTTCAATTACGGTAAGCTTACGCGCAAGCTCTCCGCCCGGGTGGATCCCCGGCAGATTACCCCGTCCTCCGCCCCGGACCTTCGGTAGACGGGCCGGTCAGCAGTTTCTCGGAGCTGGGGTAAGCTTAAGCGCTAGAGACAGGAACGGATGCCGAAGATTGCCGTCAACATGTTCCAAATGGTGGCGCTTTTTACGCGCGTGTCGCAACAGCTGCTGTCTGCTCAGATTAGCCACCCTATATTTGATGACAATCCGTGCGGTTTCTGGCATGACTTGGACTACGCGGCGACTCACAATTTTAGCCATGGCGGCACCAGGAGTCATTAATTAAGCTTAAAAGAGTAACTCTAGAATATTCAGGAGCTCATAGCGAGATTAATGTATGTTATTCTAGGCTAATATATACTTATGATAGCTTATACTTATGTCGGCCATTGGGAGTAATGCTAGATTAAGCCTGGCGCGTCTAATAGGCATCTAACCCAAGAACTCAAAGCCGGGTTCATTTTGGACCCCGTTCATGATAGTTACAACGCGTGGTAGATGTCACCAACGCATCGACGCTCCTTCACTGCAATTTTAACCCGCCCCGAGCTGCTGTCTAGCCTTATCGATAAGGCTCTTGTCCAATGAAATCCTGTCTCCCACATCTCACATCTCACGACCTATCCCCACTGCTGGACGCCGTCGTTCAGCCTCACATCAAAGCTACCAATGAGGTTCGCTCACAAACGCCAAAGTCAGCTTCACGCAAAGAGCTGAAAATACGCAGCCTGATCTCATCTTCCCCGCTTCAATCACGCGACGACGAAATGCCAACGCCCCGATGGACCCTCTATCCATCGCGACTGGCTGCGCCGGTTTGATTACGGCCATCGGCGGCCTGTCTATCAACCTCCACTCGTTTGTTCGGACGTGTCGAGAGGCTCGTGGCGACCTTGATAGCGTCTCACGTGAGCTGCTGTCTTTGCAGACCATTCTTGAGCTCATTAAAGAAGACGCGTCTGATTCGAGCAAGCCTTTCCCAAAGACTCTGAACCAGCATATCACAGCTATTCTTGGCAATTGCAATTTGGTGGTGTCTGAGATCCAGACTTGCATCACAAAGTATGGCCAAGATCGGCTCAAGACCCGAGTGGCCTGGGCCATCAACGGACAGGGTGACATCAGCAAACTGCGTTCAAGTCTAGAGGCCCATAAGACGGCACTGGAGATTGCTCTAGACATGCTGGCCCTGTAAGTATATGAATGCGTCTAAAGGTTTCGGCATGTTAAGTGTAGTCTAGCCACCTGACGAAAGAGATCAAAGCCGACACAACAGAAATTCGCAATGATACTGCCGCGATAAAAGAGGACACAACTCAGATCCTGGAAGAGATTGCTCGACTGCAGGCCCGACTCCCTCCAGACGCTGCTGCCGCTGCATCAAACGACTTTATCCTTCAGAGGTTCTTTGAGGAGATGACAACTTATACTGAGCAAGCACTTGATGCAAACAGTTCCAAACGACTGTCATTTGATGAGGGCCCAGAAGAAGGTGTCGCGCCTCTACTTCAACAGGACTCCTGGCCCTACCACTCCATGTCAAGCTCGTCCAAGCAAAGTTCGCGGGGCGAATCATGGGCCTCGAGTCAAATCCAGAATCCTTATTGGGATTCGGAGGCCACTAGCAACACGTCTTTCCCAACAATTGTCAATGAAAGTCACGGAGAGATAGAGGATGCTCTTGACCGACCTGAAGACACATATGGCCAGAACGCGGACGAAAATGCATCCACTGAACGTCAGGAAATTTCTGGTTTCGAAATTCCAGTGTCTGACAAACTCCTCAACAAGCATCCTTCTTCTTTCCGTCATGAGAGAGAATTTACTCGCTGTAGGCATTCCACCATCACCTGTTCTCCTGAGAAATTCGCAAAACTCGACTTTACATTTCGGCATGTCGGTTTCGAACCCCCAAGACAAATCGAAATTATTCTATTCTTTCCCATTTCCTCCTCAGAGGATACAGACTCCTTCTATAGGCGATGGAACTTTATGATTGCGTCCTGCCATTTCTCAATATGGCCGCCAAGAGCATCAGGTGTACCCCCATGGAAACAGATACTGGTTCATATCAATTGCGACACAAGCTTGGATAGGATAGATCCACTTATCCGGAAGTACCTACACCAAAAGGGTATCCTTAACACCCTTAAAGCAGACAGGAAGGCTATCGCCGGAGGGACAATCCAAGCCGAGATTGTTGAGGTACGCTCAGTTGACAACAACGCGCTCTACACGGAGTGAAGCTGATCCGGATTATTAGTATACGATGTATCCAGACTTTACGCCCATCCAAGTTATCTTGACAGCCTACTGTAACGGCTCCCACTTTCATATGCCCGGTGTTGATATGATATACTCACAAACCGGGTGGTACCACTCATTGTGCGCCCTTCTCGGAGCCGGAATGGTCATTACAATGCCTGGTGACCCGAGCGAGATCCCAGAGCGGAGATCTGAACATACACAGTTCCTTTCAGAGGCATGGGCAAACAAACGAGACATCTCGGGCCTCAGAACCTACAATGGCATCACTGTTACACCCCTAAGAGAGTACCTGTCGATGCCAATGAGGAAAAGGCCCAAGCCAAAGGGCATCTTTGCGAAAATACGTACCAGTTTCTCATAGGACATTGGAGGTATCACTCAAGGCGAACTGGGTATATGTATATCTTTTCAAATCTCAAACACAAACTTGCATGTACAATTCGCCTATTGAACTAACTCCTTGTTGATCCAGTGATCTTTCCTGGTACCAACATCAGCTACCAGTGATCTAATCAAAGTGAATTCTCCAAAGCTCCCGATCAATGCCCGCAGTGAAATCGCTCCTTGTGTGCATCATTAGAACATTGTCACTGACGACAATGTCTCCCTTGTCCCAGGCGTGATAGTACGCTACTCTACGATCGTAGAGGGTTGCATCGATAGCAGCGCAGATCGATGCACTCTCAACAGGTTCTTGGCCTTCAATGATAACGTCTGTGGCGTCGAATTGAGTCTTGCTCTGGGGCCATGGCTCGTGGTATCGCAGACAGGGCTTCTCGGTAGTTGGGTGTGAGACGACTAGGGGCAGACCCTTCAGGACGGTTTGGTCGAAGGAAGAAGTCGACACGCTCCACGTGAGCTTGGATAGTTCGTCGACCTTGAGCCACTTGGGAAGGAACTTGAAGAACAGAGTTGATGAGGCAAAGATGGTGAACCCCGTGTCTCGTGGAGATGCCGTGGCGCCCTCAAAGAGCTGGAATCTGGGGCCGTTGTTAGTAAGTGAATTAGCGTGTGGACTGGGAGAAACATACTGTGGTGGTGTGGAAACCAAAGCCTCCTTGCCACTCTCATCAACCTGCTTGACCGTCTTGAAAAGCCCATCATAATGCATGGGCATAGGTTCCGCCGAAAGAACATTGTTGAGACCTCGTGTCTCCAGTCCTCGATCCTTCACTTCGAGCAACAATCCAAACTTCCATGGCAGCGGTGTTCCAAATTGGTGGCTGAGGTTGATGAATCGCTCACGATCAGGCTTCTTGACGAATCCGCGAAGAACCACGGGAGAATTGATCTCTGAAAGGGCGCGGACTTTCTTTGTGTCAATGTCGTCGATGGTCAAGGATCCAGGTCCATTGGCAGGGCGAATGGTGAGACCAGCTGGGTAGATGTGGTCAACTACGATGCCACCCTTCTCTTCAGCCCAGCTAAGGAGAGGAGACTTTTCACGGTAGTAGCTTGGACGACCGTTCTCGTAGATCAACTCTAGGTTGTCATTGTTCTCAAATTGAGATCGCATTCCAGTCTCAATCGTTCCGTCCAGCTTGAGGACCAGGGTGCTGTGCCATGGTGTAGTGTAGATGCTGTCAGTGGGGAGTAGGCTGATGGACAACTTGACAGCGCCTGTGGATGGGTGAATGGATAGGCGGACGTGGTCAGGATACTTCTGACGGACCGCGTTGGCAAAGGCCTGGATGTGTTAGTCTCTCAAGTTACAAGTGTGCTGCCATATACTTACATCTCCTCGAGCCATCATTTGCTTGGCAATGTACTCAGTTCCCCTCTTATATCGAGACTTGGTGCGGTCCTCTCCGATGGGATATACAGTCTCTAAATCGGTCTGTAGGAATTTGATGTAGCCACGATATGTCATGCATGCATCCTCAGCCTGGCGGACCTCATCCCAGGTCCAACCAGGCTTGCTGAAGGTGTTGAGGAGGGCGCGACGGAAGTTGGAAGCATTGGCGACATATGTCATCTCATCAAGCTCCTTCGGTAGATCAATGTCGACAAGATCTCGAAGACGAGCAAAGGAGATGTGAGCAAAGCCCTTGGAAGCGGCGAGAGCTCTGAGGGTCTCTCCATAGTTCCAGACATCCTTGTCAGGAACACCAAGAAGGTCTAACAGCGTTAATGTTTTGTATGAAGAGTGAAACAGTGAGGCAACACACCGTTATACACAAGACCATCCGAGATGATGGTCAGCTTTGCGCCAGGAGGATAAATGTCGGCAATTGCTTGACACATTCCATTCAGATGGCTCAGGGCAAACTCTTCCGCCTTGTCAGGCAGCTTTCCAAGCACCTTAGAAGTCGAGTTTGGTGACTTGAAGGGAAACGCAGGGAGGCACAGCGGCACGGCCTGCTGAGCCTTGACATGTGTGTAGATGAGGGCAATGAACTTGAGGACAGACTGATCAGCACTGGCATAGATGTTTTCTCCCCTGTTCAGACGATATCGTCCGATGATGTCAAGAATCTTGGAAGAAGTCTCGAGAGCCGAGGTGTCGACGGCAGAAGCCAGAGGCTTCATGCTGTCTACGGCCACATCATGGAGGAAGCTTGGCTGAACGGGGGGATATGAAGTGACATCGGCTACAGCCATTGTGAAGAACGCTGCAAAAGAACTTTGAAGAGTGATGGAGAAATAAAGTACAGAAGAAAGGAAGAAGTGCTGTTGAAGCTACTACTATTTGAGTTCAAATCCGACGGGAAATACATGGCAATAAATGTCTTTGTAGGAAAAATTTTATCCTCCCCTGTCTGTAAAGACGGAGGGTAACAATACACAAACGATAGGTGTATCCAAGTCTGGAATTGCTCCGAGATTCCGAGGCTGTTCTAACCCCTGAACAATTCAAGAATCGAAAGATCTAATGATGTTCAAAACGTCACCGAAAATTCTTCGGCAGCGTGAACTTTTTTGCATAAGCATTACCAAATTGGAAATTCAACCTGATGTACCGCCGGAGTGAGGCCAGAACTAGAAGGACGTTGCGTAATCCCCTGAGGCGCTTGATTCCTTGGCGAGAAGTGAATTGAAACAAGGTATGCGGAACAAGGGCCTTTGCGTCGTCACGGCCGCTTTGATGCAAATCATCCCCGAGCTAAAAAGCCGGTGGCGGAGCGCGGTGGATCGGCGCCGCTCGGCTATCCCACCGGTCATCCCATCTTAGATCCAGGGGGCACTGCCGGTTCTGCTTACAAGGCCCGACCCGCAGGAGGAATCGGCTCCGGCCGGTGGGTGGGGACTCTGCCGAGGAAGTCCCCCTTGCGTGGTCCAGGGGGGGTAAATGGGTTCATGGGTTTGTTTTGGGTGACGAGGATGGGCGAGTATTTCCGATGTTTGGATATGATACAAGTTGTACGAGTCTGGCTGGACTTTTGAGAGCAGAGTTTTTGTTCTGTATTATCCGTTATTCTCGTTATTCTCGTCTTTGTGTTCTCGCAGTCATGGAACAAGTTGATATCACCATTGTTGGAGGTGAGTTTCTTTGCTTTTTTATGGACTACGCTAACAACATCAGGTGGTCCTACCGGCCTCTTCATTGCCCTTCTCCTGAAGCCTCTGGGTGTTTCGGTCCGAGTGCTGGGTAAGTGAGAAGAGAATTATGCCATTAGTGACATACTGACGAGTGTCCAGACGAAAAGCCGTCTACACTTGAGCTTGGTCGAGCTGATGCATTGAACGCTCGCACTCAGCAGTACTATGAAGTCGCTGGCATTCTTGATGAGCTCCTTCCAGATGGCCTCAAGTGCAACAGTAAGCCTTTACTCATAGACGTGAAGATCCTCTGCTGACCTTCGTAAAGCAAGCTCTACCTTTAAGGATGGAGACTTCAAGTCCCGCCAGAACGAATGGTGGGTAGGCATCCAGAATGCCCTCCACAAGAACTTTCTCATGATAGGCCAGCCTGTGGTTGAGCAAGTTATGAACAATCGACTTGAAGGTGTCGTTGCTTATAACGAGCACGTCACCGAAATCACAGAGACCAATGACTTTGTTGAGGTCACGACAAGCTCGGGTCGCAAGATCCAGAGCAAGTACGCCGTTGGTGCTGATGGTGCCAGATCCTTTGTGAGAAACACTCTGGGCATCAGCTTCACTGGTACAAAGCCCGAGATGGTCTGGGCTGTTCTCGACACCTTTCTGGACACCGACTTCCCTACCTGCCCCGAGATCATCACTTTTGAGCTCGACGGTCAATCTCGAGTGGCTTGGATCCCTCGAGAGCGCGGCATGTCCCGCTTCTACGTTCTTCTCAAGGGTGAAGTCACTCAGCCTCTCGCTGAAGCTTCGATCAAGGAGCATCTAGCTCCTTACAGAGTCGACTTCAAAAAGACTGAATGGTTCAGCACCTTTACCAGTAGGCGCACTAGGTGACATCGTGCCGATCTTCAGCTAACGCTTTCTAGTCAAGGAGAGGATCGCTGGATCCTTTGTCTCCAAGGATGGCAACGGTCGCATCTTCCTTGCTGGCGATGCCGCCCACGTCCATTCCGTCAACGGCGGCCAAGGTCTCAACACGGGTGCTGCCGATGCATTCGCTCTAGCCTGGCGTCTCAGACTCCTTGTCCAACCTTCCCTTTTGGCTGAGAGCGCGCTTGAAAAGGTCATTCAGAGCTACGACATTGAGCGAAGATCTACAGCCGAGCAAGTCATCGGCGTCGCAGCTAAACTAGTTCGAGACACTGTTCGTGAGGCCAAGACGTATGTGTCTACGATTGAACGAAATGCTGGTTTCATCACAGGTGAGTGTGCAAGGCTCGATTAGGCTTTCGGGGTGTCCGCTAACAGGGGATGTAGGCATGGGTGTCAGCTATAACGAGTTTCCTACTCCGCTCGTCAGTGGGGAGGAGCAGGGGATCTGGAGACCAGGCGATCGCTGCCCTGACATGGTCTTGGCCACCGGCTCTGACGAGACTAGAGTGTACTCCAGTGTTTCGTATGGCAAGTTCTTGGTGTTGTCCATTGGACAGCATCTCAAGGATGCACCTGGTAATGACCAGGTTTCTGTGTGTACGGTACTGCCACAGGGAGTCACCAATGGACATCATGAGCTGGCCGAGGGTGAGATTGTATTCTCAGCGGATTGGGTCGATGCAAGCAAGCCATTGGTAGTGGTTGTAAGACCAGACATGTACATTGGTTACGCGAGCCAAAGCGTCGATGACGATGGCTGGAGGTCATACCTGAACGACATCCTAGCTCAGTCTTAGTATTGGGGGATCTGCATCTTATCAGATCAGGGGTCTTTGTGTAAATTAGTATCTTGTACCGAATCTAAAAATTGAGTTTACGCCCACCTTCCTAGAATAGCTGCATGAACGACCAAAACAAGAGTGATAAATTGATTGCGTTTGTTGACGTTTTTCGACTTGCCAGATTCAGTAGCTGTAAGCCGTAATGCCGGACATCTTTACTGTGACAGAGTTTCAGCTTCAGCTGTCACACGGCACAGATTACGACGTGTCAGTTAAAGATAAGATGTCACATTGTAGCATTGCGGTTCCTGGTCTTGGAGACAAACACAAGTCCCTTTTTACAATCACCTTCCCACCTCGGCTTCTGGAATTCGGCTTCTTAATCCCACTCGGCTTCACAGGGCTTGAATTATTCCCTGAAGACTAATGCAACTGTAGTACCTGCGTGTTACAGCCGGATATAGCACCACTTGTAGGTAATTCGGCGAAGCTAGGGCCCACGATCATATCAGGAAGGTCGGCTTCAGCTGCAAGAATGTCATAGCCCTTGTCCATGACACCAGACAAGTTTTTAGAGAAGCCCATGTTTGGACCAAGTGGAACTTCGTGGTGTGATGTTCCGGCAATGAACCTTGGCCTTGACCGTTTCTTAATTCTCCGGGATATCCCATGTCGTCCTATTCGCCCCGATCTCCTGAGATTGGGTTTCATTCCTTCCACTAGACGCCCTGCCAAGACCTTTACCTGAGCGGAAATATGTCCGTGATGACAAAGGAAGCGCGCGCGGCCCTTTGGTGGGACGCGATAATGTAATCCACGCATAAGAGAAGGAAAAAACTTGGGTAAAATGGGGCCTCGGCATTGAGTGCGCCCACTTGGTGTGTCGTTCGAGGTTCGATTATTAGTCTGTGCTAGCCCTCTTTTATTGGTCTTGTCGTAGAGATTCAACATTGGGCCTGTGTGTTCGATGTTTGTTTGCCATGGCTTCTTCTAAAGAGGCGTCAGATGAAGCCCCGTCGGTGAATGATACGTCCACGTCGACGGTCATTCCAGACGGAGGCCTCCTGGCTTGGCTACAAGTCGCAGGTTCATTTTGTCTTTATTTCTGCACATGGGGTATGCATCATATCAATCGTCTCAAAGTGGTGGGAGATCACTGACCATTGAACAGGTCTCATAGCCAGCTTTGGATCCTTTCAGACTATTTACGAAAATGACGAACTTTCAAGCCGCACACCATTCCAGATCTCGGTCATTGGATCACTCCAGACCTTTCTCATGGTGTTTTCAGGCTTCGTAATGGGCCCGATCTACGATGCAGGCTACTTTCGTCATCTTCTTGCCGTGGGATCCTTCTTTATTGTCGTTGGTACAGTACTACAAAGTCTGTGCAATCGATACTGGCAGTACATTCTCACGCAAGGCTTGATGATTGGCATTGGAGCTGGTTGCCTGTCAATTTTGAGCGTTGCTATCACCTCGCTCTGGTTCACCACCAAGCTGCCTCTTGCCAATGGAGTTGCTGCGTGTGGAAGCGGACTGGGCGGGTAAGTGCATCACCTCGTGAGCTTTACATAGCCACTAACTTTGTTACAGTGTCTTGTTGCCAATCATGGTCCGAGAGATTCACGCGCGAACCACTCTGCCATGGGCTGTTCGCGCAGTTGCTTTGCTATTGCTCGTCATGCTCAGCTTCGCAAATCTCGTGCTTCGACCTAGAGGCGCTGCCAAAGAGCCACGTCAGCGACGTTCACTTGTCGACAGAACCGCCTTTACTGACTGGCCATATTTACTCTTCGTAGCTGGCTGTTTTTCGGTATTCTTGGGCATGTACACGCCGTTCGTCTACATCCAGCCCTACGCCCTGGGCCTGGATATCGTATCGCCGAAGCTGGCTTTGTATCTGCTCGCAATCCTCAACAGCAGTTCAATCTTTGGGCGCATCTTTCCCGCCCTTCTCGCTCAAAGAATCGGCCCAATGAACATGATCATCGCTACTGCCGTAGCCCTGGGCATCACTAGCTTGTGCCTCATGTCAGCCACCTCTCTCCCTCGACTGCTTGTCACGGTCCTCGTCCACGGGTTCTTCACGGGGTCTTTCTTCGCTCTACAGCCGACCATCTTTGTCAGGCTGGCAAGTGATCCCAGGATGATTGGAACCAGGTTTGGCATGGCGTTTTCTGTCATGTCCTTTGCTCTATTGTTTGGACCACCTGTGGCTGGGGCGTTGCGCAAGGCAAAGGGTTATAACGGTGCTTGGATATGGGCGGGATTGACTATCTTGGTCGGGGGAGGCCTGATCTTGACGAGCCGACTCTTCAAAGGAAGGGGGACCTTGAGGATATAGAGAAGATATGCGAATCTTAAACTGTCCTCCCACTACCACACCTTGTCTACTGATATCTTGACTGAAATTTCGTTCTTATTTCATCTACTTGGTGATCCTTTCCACTCAGACTAGATGATTAACATACCAATTCAATCCCATCTTTTTATCAATAGCACCGTGTTTCTATGTGCTGCTTTGGCATTTTACTCGTTGTTAGGCATGTTCAGTACGCCACGCCGTTATTTGTGTATTAACCCTCCCTAGTTGTCTTATCCTAGGACACCTGGCTAGTAGCTTTGCATCTTCATCAGTGTTTTCAATTTTCCTTTGTGGCAGAGAGTTTTATGAGAATATCATATTAGTCACTATTCTCAACTACTGTGTCAGATATACTCTCCAGCTTCATCATGTCTTGTCTTGCATGCAACAGAGAAGACTAAAAAAGAAGAAGCCACTATTTTATCATTATGGTATGATTCTTTACGGCGTTAATATTATGTTCTTGTTATATTTAAAGTCTAGCCCTCAATAGCATACTTGAGCGAGTAGATACTAGCTCTTGATCAAAAGACAAACGTGATAAGTAGGTTAAGGTAATAATACCAGTGAGGTATTTCCTAAGTGCACATACGAAGACAGGGTGAACGAAGTTCATGTAGGTCAGAAACCTGTTTCTACCAGTTGCCGGGCTGTACTTGCGTTTCTTTCCGATGCTTGCTTCTGAAGTTCATTGTCAAAGTGAGACCTGTGCTTGAGACTGAGCAAATCATCAGCGAAGCCAGCAAATTGATTATGAAAGGCAATACATTGAGTTATTATTCAACTACTTCATATCATTTTTCGGGTGGTAGTGCCTAATGTCAGATGATACACTTCGCTCAAACCATTGCTAACCAATAAAACACGCCAGCACTAACAGATATATATAACTCGTCATGCTTAAAGTGTTTGATGCATATCTTCTTCACTTCAAAGTGAAATATAGACAGGTTCCTTTAATCTTCCCCCTTTTACCAGGGAAGTAGTCCATAACCCTATACATGGGTACCTACCTCGCTATAGACAGGTAGTCCAAAGCACGATGGCAAGGAGATGCTTCGTAATCTAATGCCGTTGAAAAGGCCAATCCGCTCATTGCCATGACCTATCTGATTCTTTTTACCAGCTTATAATCGTTCTGTCACTGCAATCAATCAACAGCGTGGGGTAACTTGAGTACTGACTCTGCGAAGTCAACGGTAGCAGCACTTCTATACTTTTTAGGTAGAAAAGAAACGAGCTAATTAATTCAAGGGCTAAAAGAAATAACACGAGTGATCATCATCAAAGCATTCTTCTGTGATGTCGACGCACGTATAGAGCACCTTATTGCAGGGATCAAGATGGAACGAGATCAACCCGATAACGCGTGGGAGTAAAGAATCATACCAAATAGTAGACAAAATGTCAAAGATGGAGGCCAATTGTTTATTATCTCTTTAATTAGTTGCCCTATCTTTTCTTCCAGCTTTAGACACTGTCAATGTCCACGCGACACCGAAAATACCATGAATGTAGGGTAGCCCACCCCCAACTGAATCAGGTTAGATAATCCACGGCCCCACCCGAAGAACCAGCGTTATAAATGTCCATGCCCAGCATCTCAGCTCATTCCTCTCGCTGACAAGAACACACGTACAACACCCAATAATGCGCACCACTCTCCGCAGATCCTGCAACGCCTGCGCAAAGGCAAAGCACAGCTGCGATCTTCGAACCCCGAGGTGCTCGAGATGCATCAAGAGGAGGGTTTCTTGCGTTTACGCCAATGAGCCCTTGACTCTTCAGGCGCCGGAGGGTCCGGGGCATGGTAGGACCTTGATCAACAAGGCGAGCAAGGTTACTTGCGTAGCTCAGAGGGATTCCAAGATGTCTAGAAAGGTTCAGGATAGCTCAGTGAAGCTGGTGAACTCTGTAGACACGTCTTTTGATCCATTTGATTCGTATCCGCCTACCCGACTCTCCCGCATACATGTTCAACGCCTGATACACCATTGTATGCCACCACGTACGATTTCGCGTCTGAAAGCTGACCTGGATAGTTCTTTCTAACATTGCGTTTCAATATTACCCACTGGACCTCAACATGATATCGAACCCATTCATCGTATCATGGTGGCCTCTCGCACTTGCGGACCCAGCACTGTTTCACGTGTCAATACAAACGGCATCTCTAGACGAAGAATTGAGGGCGCACAAGGGATTTCCAATCTCAGAGCTTCTCATGGTAGATTCTGTATCCCTAATACGACAGAAGATTGAGAATTCTTCGCTGGCATTTCAAGATGACACGTTGAACTCGGTCGTCACCTTGGCTGCGATTGAGGTAAGAACTCTCGCCTGGCAGGTGCCCCTCCTACTTATACGTCTGCGGATAGCACGGAAAAGGAAATGTTGAAGCTAGCAAAACCCACATTGACGGGGTTAAACGCATAGTAGGAGTAAGAGGCGGGATAAGCCACGTCCGGCGATCAAGTCCACTAACGGCGAGGATGATTGCTTGGTAAGAACACCCAACTCGGAGGCGAACGCTTGCTGATATGTCGGTAGGGTATCAATGCTTGTTACAGGAACTCCTCAATTTCCTATTCAAGATGATCTAGGGATTGGGGATGGGGTGTGCCCGACGTTGCAGTGGCTGTTGGCATCACCGGATTTTGAGTCGCCAAGTGAGGCCATCAACGACCTTGATATCGACCCTACTGTGATCGACATTTTGACCCGCCTTCGCAACATATCACAAGAAGCATCAAGCTTATCAGGGACTGAGCTGCACGACCTCACCTGCTTCGTGGTGCACAAGTTGCTCCTGTTACCACCACTCTCCACGCAAAATTTGCATCAGTCGGCCGCCTCGGAAAGTCTTCGATACGCCTTGGCACTCTACATGCTCGCGATCCACGGAACAACATATTATTCACACATCGGCTTGGTCATGACCATCATGCAACAATTTCGAAGTTATCTCGAAGTCCTAGTGGGAAGCGATGTTGATGAGTCACTAAAACTCTGGATATTTTCTGTGGGAATGGTGTCTTCAATTGACCCTATCAACAGCAAGTGGTTTACAGAACAGGCTTATCTAGCCGCGACATCTCTCAAGATCCAGACTTGGGAGGATGTACTTGTACACTTTAAGAGGATACTATGGATGGAAACACCGCGAGGGGTAATATTTCAGCAGCATTGGAAGGACATGTTGACATGAGACAATACCAAACAATTCCACTCTCTTTCCCTCCCTTCAATCGTTTGGCAAAAAACGCGTTGACGCAAAAACAGAGTTGACGCCCGTATTCGGATTCAAGCTTGTTTCGGAGACTAGAACTAAATAGGACTAGACTCCGCAACCGTTGGCCGGCAATAAGAATAACCGTTATAACCGGACCAACACCAAGCCTCGGATTTGGTTACTGACCGAGAAGGCTGGGCTTGATGGCATCAGGAGATTCTCCAGATCTCCTTTACCTCATTCCCCGGAATTGCCCGTTCAACTTTATCGTGGCCATAGCGTGATGGAAAATGTGTTCTCCACACTCTGATTCGGAGTCTAGTACGTAAATGGCCATGGCAGGTCTTTTTGGATCTTCGGGTTCATAGAGATCCCTGTTGGAGACATTGTGAATCTGCTTGTGTTACGGAGATTCTCTCGGGGGATCGACTTGGCTTGAGATCTGGCCAGTTAGAGTCGAGGGTTTGTCTTGTATTCGGATTCGGCTCGTTTCAACGGACGCCCGCCTTGGATGGATGATAAAGCAGAGCGAGTTGAATCAGTCAGCAGCCCTGGGGATTAAGTACATAAGGGTCTTGTTGCCGGCTCATTGTCTGAATGGATCAAGCTCTGAGCCCCAAGATCAACCTTCATCATGATCATGGACATGCAAGGCAGCGACGTGCTGCATAATGGGACTCTCCCTGCAGCTCCAGTCCCGAGCAATGGCGTATTGACGGGTTATCTTGCCAATTGCAGCAACTGGCAGGTCTTCTTCACCATCTTGCTCCTATTGATGACCTACGATCAAGGTATGCCCCCTGGATCTACAGTGACGGCAAAATACTGACGTTTGCAGTTGCATACCTCATCCGAAAAGGCTCCATCGCTGGCCCAAGGTTCAAGATCCCCTTTATGGGACCTTTCGTGCAGGCTTTATACCCCAAGTTTGACGCCTATGTTGCCCAATGGGCAAGCGGTCCTCTCAGCTGCGTATCAGTGTTCCACAAGTTAGTCCGAACTCAATCCAGTACCTGCCCAACGCTGACTCCGTGCCGTGCAGATTCGTTGTCCTTGCTTCCGACCGAGACATCGCCCACAAAGTCTTCAAGTCCCCGACATACGCAAAGCCATGCCTCGTCCCGATGGCGACCGAGATCATGGGATCTAATGCTTGGGTCTTTCTCATGGGTAAGGCTCATACCGAATACCGCCGGGGTCTGAACGGCCTCTTTTCCAACAAGGCACTTGGCTCCTACCTGCCAGTACAGGAAAAGGTCTACGAGGACTACTTTGGAAAATTCGTTGAAGAGAGTGAAGCCCATAGAGGCAAGCCTACAGCGTTTATGCGTCTCTTCAGGGAGATCAACTGTGCACTCTCTTGTCGAACATTCTTTGGAGACTACATCTCGCAGGACGCTGTTCAAAGGATTGCCGACGACTTTTACCTCGTCACCGCTGCTCTCGAGCTCGTCAATGTCCCCCTTTCGATCTACGTTCCTTTCACCAAGTGTTGGAAAGGGAAACGCACTGCTCAAGCCGTCTTGGCAGAGTTCGCCAAGTGCGCAGCAGCATGCAAGGCCAACATGGCTGCTGGTGGCAAGCCGACTTGCATTGTTGACCAATGGGTTCTTCACATGATGGAGTCCAAGAGATACAACGAAAGGATCGCCGCTGGAGAGACTGGAATCGAGAAGCCTACGAACCTTAGCCGCGAGTTTACAAACGAAGAGATTGGCAGTACCATGTTTACGTTCTTATTCGCTTCACAGGATGCATCAAGTAGCGCTACTACTTGGCTTTTCCAGGTCCTCGCTCAACGACCCGACGTGCTCGAGCGCCTCCGAGAAGAAAACCTCGCCATCCGAGGTGGCGATAGAACCCGACCATTCGAACTATCCATGTTCGAATCAATGACATACACCAACGCCGTCGTCAAAGAACTCCTCCGCTGGCGTCCACCAGTAATCTTCATCCCCTACCTCGCCACAAGATCCTTCCCCGTAACACCCAACTACACCGTCCCCAAAGGCTCCATGATCGTCCCATCATGCTACCCCGCCCTCCACGACGCAAAGGCGTATCCGGACCCTGAGACATTTAACCCGGATAGGTGGATCACGGGGGATGCTGAGCAAAAGACCAAGAACTGGCTAGTGTTTGGTGCTGGACCGCATGATTGTCTGGCGAGAAAGTATGTGCCGTTGACCATGGCTGCCATGATTGGAAAGGCGGCTTTGGAGCTTGAGTGGGAGCATCATGCGACGGATCGATCGGAGGAGATTCGTGTTTTTGCGACCTTGTTTCCCATGGTATGTTCACGGCCTGAGCACTCTCGGAGGTTTGCTAATTCGATGACTAGGACGAATGCCAGCTGGTGTTTAAGAGACGTGAATAGGTTCGACGTAGGATTGATTTCGGTAGAAAAGGCTTTATTTATCTGAAGTAGATCACTCCAAGTTCTCATGGGCATCATGAAAAGTGATGCTATTCTCCCCGTCGCTCCAGTCTCTGTCATCGTTGCCATTGTTGTCATCATCATCGCCGTCTTCCTCTTCTTCTTCCTCCTCCTCTTCTTCTTCGTCGTCGTCGTCGTCGTCGTCGTTTTCGCTCATGCTTCCCCAACCCCTTGAGCCGATGCCATCTGAAACATGATGATCATAGTCATCAGTGTCAGATGGACTGCTTTCGTTATACTCATCTTCGTACCACCCCAAGAGGTCGTCTTCCTCACAGTAATGGTCAGCCCACAACTTGTCTCGCTGCATCAACCGACGCTGGTGCATCACCCATCGACGCATTCGAGTGTGTGAACCATCTTTTTCTAACTCTTGCTTCTTATCTAGAAATAGTCCTTCCTCCCAGTTTACCTCGCGGGTTCCCAGGATCAGGTCTACCATGTCAACGGCGACGCGAATAGTCAGCGGCTGCCACATGATGGAGTCGCGCACCCTTTCAGCCAGGAAGTCTAATGAAGTATCATCGTATATGTTTCGATCGTCGGGATTTACACCCACGAGCAATTCTGGGTGAAAGAAACCGGGTTCGAGATCTCTTTCATTGTTGAGCAATTTGAAGAGCATATTTTCTCCGTTGACGTCTACCGCTTTGACATTTGCGCCGAGATCAATCAGGGAAAGGACATTTTGGCATGAAAAAACGCAAGCATGGAGAAGGACTGTACTTCCATCTTCGATCTTGGCCTCAAGGTCTGCGCCGGCGTCGATGAGAGCTCTTGCCAAGGCCGTCATGTGGTCCGAGTCGACATCCTCATTGTTAAACAGAAGGTGCAAGGGCGTGGATCCATCCCCTGCCTCACAATTAGGGTCGGCATGAGCATCCAAGAGAATTTGGACCACGTCCATCTCTTGTTGTCGGCCCCAAATGGTGCCGGTAGCGTAATGCAATGGCGTCCATTTGTCAATGTCAACCGACGAGATGGAGGCGCCCGAATCGAGAAGTGTTCGAACCATGTCCACGTTGTGAGTTGCGCATGCGAAGTGCAGTGGGGTCTCGCGTCTATGACTGGCTTGCTGGTTGACATTGGCCGGTGCTGTTATCAGAGACTGAAAGGCAGCCATATCTTCATTCCACGCAGCCCAATGCAAAGGGGCGAACCCAACATCGTCTAGGGTATTGATGTGCTGCGGCTCCATCTGAATGCATTCGTCCAATGAATGTGTCGTCTCCCCTCGGATCGCTTGGTGTATCATGGTTAGCGGTGCTGCATCTTCAAGCTCTATGGCTGCCAACTGCCTCAGTATCACTTGAACCTCTTCTGGTGTACGGCTAGAAGTCCCATCTAGTTCGTATTCCCGCGCCCAATGAACGGCACATCTGCAAGTTGACTTAGTTTGCAGTCCACTCATTGACAAGGTGAATCCTACCTGCCCGACAGATCCTTCATCCTTGGGTCAAACCCCAAATCTAGAAGAACTTGCAAAAGCTGCCAGCGCTTTTGATTCATGCATAGCTAAGATAGGCGAGTTAGTTATGTTATTCTATGTCTTTTGAGCCCACTGGTTTGTTCATTGTGTTACCGTTAAAAAGTTTTGGCCCCATTCGACCAAGATATCAGTCGAACGAATTGTGCCATCCCGGAATCTGTCCATGAAGGCCCTATAGTCATGGCTTGACGTAATCAACCAGTAAAGACCGCTAATAGACCGCGGAATCTTGAGAAATAAAGCCGCGCCGTCATCGTTGATGGAGCTCCACGACATCGAGGCCACGAGCGCCCGGGCTACCAGCCAGCGGGGGAAACACCACTGAAGCTGAATTGATGACTGAGACGCTGATTTACACAAAGGTATGTCACATTTCTTGATACCCAGCATCGGAATGCTCTTGTACTGTACAAAGAGTGATCCCATGGCTGAGGTCAGCCACTCTGGCGTGCGGGCATATGAAGTCCGATGACACTGGCATCTGCAGTTTGGTGGACATGTCTGGCGGAGAGTTGTGCTGACTGATACCACTGTGTGATCAAACCGGGCTCTGGTCTGAGAGCCTTGAGCGGCGTGGTTCAAATGCTGGTCGGGGGACAAGCGTGCCAAGACCTGTGAGAGCTGCGTCTCGACTCTCGTTTCGAAAACATCCAGTCTCCTACATATAGACGACATCAAAAGGTGCTACAGAGAGGATGGTAACAGACATACCTGCTGATGGTTGCACCGGCTTCTTGATGGTTTGCCAATGTCGAGCGGAGGAGCGCAGTTTGGGTCTCGTTCTGCTGCGCAACGTGATGAATGGCCTCGTGGTTTTGTTCTGTTAAGGTATGTCCATGTTGAATTTGTGAGGCAACATCCGTAAAGGATTGTTGCATGACTGCTCTGATGTCGAGAACGAGACCAGTCTGCCGCACCCTGTCTTTTACGTCAGTCTTTGAGTCCAACGAAGTGTATAATATCGACTGGAACCCACCCCTGAGAAGTGTTGATAGCAGCTAGACAATCCGTCATCTCGCTGCTCAGCTGCCTCACTCGTTCGCGCAGTCTCATCAGATTGGACAGCTCCCTCTGCCAGAGGATTCGAGGGATTCTATGACGGCCCTGTGAATCTAGCCCTTTGCTCTTAGCAATGAAATTCGTGGCTATATCGTTTAACTGGTTCGAAATCTCCTCAAACTGTACTTGGAGATTGCGAATGGTGTCGATATCCTCGATGGGAACATCCGAGTGGGTAGCCGCAAAGGATTCGAGGGAGCGCCGAAGAAGCTCAGCTCGTCCGTTGAGAGTAGATAGCTGATTTAGCAAATCCATGAACTCTACGGGAGCTTGTCGGATCGAATGGAGCGTTCGGATGCCGGTGGCAATCATGCCGATGCCCTGCGCAAACGCGATGGTGGCCGCGGCGACCTCCATCGCGAATGGTATTTTTGGGTGTTGCAGATACGCTTTGATGAAGTTCGAGATTCTGAGTAGAGTGATGATGACAGAAGAAGAAAGAAAAAGAGTTCGCGGTTGTCAGAGCCTGATTCTAAAAACCAGGCTGTTCAGCTCCCTCCATCATGTCAGCTGACCCTCACACCCGTATGCCAGCAGGCCTTGGTGGTGGTGGCTCAGACTACATCTCGATATATCATTGGATGATCCCCGGTGGTTGAAACCGACATGCAGGGCTGATTGATAGATGTGATTGGTTCTGCCGGCGTCCACGTCTCGAGGCATCTTGGAAGGCACAGAGGGAGGTGACGAGAAGGAAACATGGGTATATGCAAGTCAACATTAGCATTGGTGCTTCAAGAAATCCGGCGTGAGCTTTTTCATTTCTCACTGCTTCAACAACAGAAGGGTTTGCTGCGCTTGCGACGCTGAGGGCAGTGCCACTTTAGACGATGCCAAGACACAAGCCACCAGCGCCCAACTGCCCAGTTGAACAGGGGTTACGAGTCGGCTGAGGCGAAGGCCCAATTGCAAAGCCACCAGCCTTAGCAATGCCCCCATAAGCTTGGCTCAGATATCTCGGTAGGCGGCAAATCGACACTGACGCTGGAGTCTCTTTTCTTCAAGCCAAATTGCACGTTCACTGTACATACAATGCCCGCCACACATTATCGACCTTATTGGGAATTATACATGCAATGTTGACCAAGTTTTGACGCCGAATTCCACGGTGTAGAGGCGACAATGGGGACTTTTCTCCAGAGACCATTGAGTCAAAACGCTGCACGAGGCCAGGGGGCAGGGGCCGCGGAGGAACTGAACGGAAATAATACAACGTGTCTCCAGAGACCACACCCCAAGAGCGCCGGCAATGTGCAAGTTGGTGGATGATTACGCTCACGACGTCTATGCCTAGGAAATGTGATAGGAGGTGCTAACGATAAATAGGATCCACGATTGATAGCTATGTAGCTATTGCATGTAGTTAGTCGATATGTCGTGCTACACTCTCCACGAGCCTTGAATAAGCTGCCCACGGAGGTCAATCAGATCTGAACAAGCGACTCCAGGTGAGATTAAGTAAAGCCAACAAAACAAACGAGAAGACCAATAGGATTCTGTCGGCTTCAATGATAGGATAAGCGACAAGGCTGTTGGTTATGTAGCTGTTCGCCACTGGGATTTTTCCTGTTCTGAAATAGCTTCAGACCGCTTAAGCTGACGAATCGATTCCCAATCCATCATTATTCCGTCCTCTCAGGGACTTCAGCCCTGGGAGAGCCATCCCACATCCCGTAAGTGATCCCCACAAGGCGCATTCTACCAGCCGTTTGGTCGACACTCAACAACATCATTACCCAACATCCCCCTCCCATTTCAAGCCCTACAACCAACGCAGCGGAGAAGCCGTCGTAGGGCCACGACAGAATTTCCATATTTGCCACTAATGCCGGGATCAGCCTTGCCGCCGGGACCGAGACTGGCTAGAAGCTTCGGACGAGTATCTGAGATTGGTTATGTGCCGTGTCTTACCCCGGCTTGTGATTACCGAAGTGTTATTTGATGCGGAGCCCTTGGCTGCGGTAGTGGCTTTTCTCAAACTCGCTTGTTGGAGACTTCAAACGGTGGCATAAACTCTAAATTTTACGTGTCTTCGATGTCGATTCTAGAAAACTCTCGGAATTGTAATAGCTTGCTTGATAGGATGGACTTATCAATCATTGTAGACGGAATAATTACATATCATCCTCCGCCAGTCCCGATACCAAGAACCAATGGCAACAGCCTCTTGACCTTGAACCTCGCAACTCCCCCACGAGTTCACCTTCATCCCATCTCCATGACCCCTTCAATTGACAACGGTCACCCCGTATTCCTTCCGGGGCTCGGTAAGGCTCCCCTGCCTTGTCCAACCCCTGAGACGGTGTCTCGGGTGACGAAGACCCGACGCACTGTTAAAGGTGACACTTCTTCTTGAATTTTTGTCTTTTCTGGGATTCTGCCACTGTCACCGTTACTGCTGCAGAAATACGACACAGATGGGTTCAAGATGGCTGTGGACGTGGATCGGGTGATTTCCTCCCTCACCTTGGCGGGCAGCGGTCTTTCGTGCTTAGCGACGACTTTTGTTCTGATTTCGTTCGTTATATACCGTCGGCATTTGCGGAGCTTTCGGCATGTTCTCGTGTTGAACTTGGTGGTAGCAGGTGCGCTTTCATCCCTGACCGCAATTCGCGTCGCCCTTGGAGATCCATCGCTCACATAGTACCAGAGTTCATCAACACCTTGAACAATTCCGTGTCGGGCATCATCTTTCTCAAGACAGGTGAACTGCAGCCCGGCACACCATGTGCCGTTAACGGCATGGTGGGACAGTTCTCGGTGCAGGCAGCCGACTTTTCAATCCTCGCCATCGCCCTTGTTACCCTTCTCACGGTAACACGCTTCGTGTACATGCCAAGCGTCTCGACGAAAGGATGGATCCTGACCTGTCTTGCTGTCTGGACTATTCCACTCATTACCAGCCTCACTCCGACAGCACTTGGCGAGATGGTGCCTGTCGGCGGCAATTGGTGCTGGATCTCTGCTGGCCGACCTGATCTTCGTTATGGCATGGGCCATGGTTGGCGATTCCTAGTCATCCTCTCTACTATTGCCATCTACATCTACATCTGGGCGTATCTACGACGACACTTAGGATCGAAGATAGTTGACCAAGGGTCATCATCTTACGACACACCTTCTACCGGAACGATGGGCTCATTTTGGTCAAAAGCTGGGAGGAAGGGAGGGTTCCAAGTCATGAAGGATGAAGAGGTCGAGCTTAGTACCTTTGGCGACGGATCGAACACGGCAAATTCGCGACGAGAGATTAATGATGACGAGATACGGAGCAGCAACAAAGAAGAACTGGCCGGCCTGGACTTGGAGGCCGCAGAGGAGTCAGGGTCTAGCTCCACCAGGCCACGGAGAAGGTCGACGCGTCACATGTCATCTGCGACCAGAAAGGAATTGGGACTACCAACTCCAGCCCACGTCAGGTATGACGACGCATCTCCGGTTGGGAGACATGGCCAAGGAGCCACGCTGCAGACCAACGCAAGCGAGTTCCCCATACGACGAGACACTCACGAAGTCGAAGTCGAAATCAAGAGGATGATGCTTCTCAACGCGTATCCCTTCATGTACGTTCTTTTGTGGATGCCGGGGCTTATCAATCGCATCATGGAGGCTTCGGGACACTCAACCAGCAAGACGACTATCGCGGCTCTGCAGATTTCAACGCAATACATCGGGCTGGCAAACGCGTTGACTTATGGATTTAATCATCACCTGCGGGATAGACTAAAGGGAATGTATTTGACGCCAGCGGTTTCACGGATAAAGAAGAGGTTTGGGAGGTAACACATGTAATTGATAGTCTACATAATGATGATGAGGATGAGGTTCAACGACTACAAAATATTTCCGCTTCTTTGGTGCTGTACTTGTAAATAGCGGATTGGAATTATCGAGAACGCTAACGGGATTTGTCAGGCCAGGCAACGGTCTTCCAATTGTGTTCACTCTACTGCAAGAGGGCACGCCTTGGTATCAGGCCATTCTCTTTCTGCCATTAGATGTAGAACTTCTGGTATGATCTCTTTGCGGATGATACTAGTTAGGGTAGCTGGTGGCTGGTTGGTGTAGGGTGATTCTCCTCAGGCTAGACAGCATATGACGAGATATTGAGGCTCTTAGCTCCTAAGTCTGATTTTGAGACTGGCCTTTTTCTCTCCCAAACAACTGCTTAGTTTCTCTACAAAAGATATCAATGCACGCTTCGAGATCGCGGCTTTTTCTGCTGGGTTTTCATTCCGTCACGCAGGTAAATATTGATATCTGTGTTTTTTGTTGTTGGGGCCAATGGTCTCCTTCAGAGCTCTCATCGATGATGACAGTAACAAACTTCCTATGTCGCCTGTAAGAAGCGTTACTCCTTCACTCTAGGTCCAGTCGATTCGCACCGCTTTGAGTGCTTATAGTTACACAGATGACTCAGCTAGAAAAAGTCTTCGGCGGACATCCATCCTTTGTTGAGAGGAGTTCCAATGAACATGGATGACTTACTAAAAGGCTTGCTAGTATTGAGAACACCTTGTTTAGCCGAGTTTTCACTAAAGTCCGCTCGTTTATTGGACGAATCTTAGACATAGGGCAGTCGAGTGTCGCGTGGTTAAAAAAAGACGCCGTTGTTCTTGAAGTTAATAGAATACCACTAGACATCCAAACTGACTACCCATCAGTGGCCCTTTAACCCTTATTTAAGTGCAAAGCCGGGGTGGGATCTCTAAATATGGTGCCGTCAGTCATAAGGTCTTACAGCGAATCCTTTCATCAACTGCCAAAAACGGGGTGTCGTCCGAGAGGGACAGCGATCTTCTAGCACAGTGAGCCCATCAAGGGCCGGGCTGCAACTATAATAAAGAACACATTACGAGAGGGACAGTACATCCCTGCTGCTAGACGTTTCATGGTCCGATCTTAGGGATTTGAGTTGAATCACGGCGTACATTGTCAGGCGGGTTTAACGTTGTTCATTCTTATATACATAGCGTTGCGAGGCGACAATGCCCGTTATGCCGTAGGCTGCAACTAAATTGCATATCCATCCTGCTCGCATCGACATTCTGAGAGTACAAAGTATTTACTGACAGGCACAGCTCTTGGCCACTACCATGCCTTCAAAATGATTCAACTAGTGACAAGAGAAGAAGAAAAGACCAGCTGATCTCAAGCAGCTCCTTCAAGTCCACGATTCCAGCGCATTCAACTTGAAAAGAGGTGTCGTACTACACCAGAGTTGATCCTGCTTAAGGGGTCTGGACAGCGGGTCCGGGGATAGGGTAGCTGCTGAAGGACTGGTAGAGGTTGAACAGGATGCCAGGGTCCTGAGGGGTGTAGAAGGTGGTGAAAGCGCCCGAGCCTTGGAGGGAACCAGTACCGCTGCCAGTGACCTTGAGGTTGATGCACTGGGGGTAGGCCTGAGCTCCGTTGGCCTGACCGGCGGAGTGAAGGGCGATGATCTCATGGCGGAGAACATAGTTGCCGGGCTTGAGGTTCTTGGGGATCGTGACGGTCCAAGAGAAGCCGTTGGAAATAAGCTGGTCAGCAGCCCAGGTTCCGGGGCTAGAGCCGGAGATAAGGCCCTTCTGAGAGATCTTGGTCCACGAGAGGCTGGCCTTGTTGATGCTTGTGAAGTCTCCAGAGACGGGAGCAAGATACTCAATCACAGGACCCTTGTGAGATTCTGGCCAAGTGTCCCACACCAATGTGAGGGTATCCCCAGCGGCGACAGTGGCAGCGTTGGAAGCAGGCTTGCCGTTCTTGTGGCAGATGATATCGGCAGTTCCAAAGGCATTGGGTTCCACAAAGCCGTTATCTTGGTTACCAGCAGACCATCCAACAGCATCAGCAGGAGCGTTCCAGGGAAGACCACCAGTGTAGGTCTGGCCGCCTGCGACGATGATGGACTTGACGTGGCCGTGGGCGTTGGCAGCTCCGGCGAGGAGGCCAGTGAGAAGACCGAGAGAAAGGCTGGCGTGATGCATTGTGAATGATCTTGGGCTGAGTCGAGTTGCTGTTGATTGCTTTGAGCTGAGGAATGATAAAGCTAGGGACAGAAACCCTTCTTATATCTGTGCTTGAAGAATGTGAAGCCCCCTACTATACAAGGAACCTCGATATGCATAACTGAGCCTCTATAGCCAAGGCCTCGACTATAATACCACTAACCGCATTTGTAACGGAGTATACGTAAAACTCTAAACGTGGAGCCAAGTTTGGGGACTTGGCAAGGAGAGTGAAGATCCGAATTACCCAACAGAGCCACCAGGTCTCGACAAGGGCTTGATTAATGTCACCTACCAAGACCATCCTATAGGAGCACGTCTTATTCCGAGGCAATGGAAGGTTTCATGTACAGCGGTGGCGTGGTCGATCACCTTCAGGCTATACTCCACGCAACCAATGAGATGCATGTCTTCGCGGACTACGGGTGAATTTTCCGAGCCGCAAGTCATATGCCCACGTTTCGAACAGATCCCGTGGCCCCAGGAAACGGGAACATGACCCGATTTTCCGTAGATTCGCTGGCGCCGAGGCGAGATCTTGGCTTTATTTGTATGAAACGGGCTTCTCCACACGGGAGGATTCACGGGCGCTTGTTAGGTTGCATCTAAGCCATTCATCGTGAAACGGGATTGGTAAATGTATCCACTGGGAGAAATTCTTCAGGAGCTTCTTGTGGGTGCTGTAGCATGTTTAAATGCTTGTTCGAAGCTCATTCGTGGGGTAACTTGAGGCTCTGGAGATGTTTGGCGGTGAAATATGAGTGACCAACAAGGAGGCGGGAATAACCTCCCTGGAATCCTGATCTATCAAGTTGATACATGTTCCTAGCATTGATCATGTATATACATCTGAAATAGAAATTTTCAGTTGTAATCGGAGAAACATGTTAAAGATCAGATGGAGACAAAGCGCGTCATGAAACACCCCTATCGGAGGATCTCGGGTTTGTGAGCCAAGATTTTTCAAGGCCTAAGATTTCTTTTCTTGCGCTGAGAATCCTTACTATCACGCAATAGGAATTTCGAGGTCATTAAGGAAGCGGTCGGCATACGTGAAAGGTGGCGGCTTTCGAGCGGATCATGCAAGGCTTCAGGAGGGTGGTTACAGGCACACGTCGCAGCTCTTCAATTGGATTGACCGATGTCTTTTAGGAGGTAGCAGTGGTCCAAAGCAAGCTCAGGCTAAATGCAAGCATCGAATCTGCAGGGCAGAGTGACATCCGCTTCAACCCATCTAGCCGTGGCCAACAGCCGTGTCATGGAGCCGGCAGTTCAAGTTACCTTTTTCAATGCCACTTTAATCTGATGTAACTCCTCAAGTGTGGGGAAACATTTAGGCTGAAAGCTCTCCTGATCTTCATGCATTATCCATCGCAGGTCAAGACATCTCATCATGAACTTGGCAGTTTCCTTCTTGGGCCACTCTGTTCATCCTCCGTAGAGTTTTCCACTTCAAGGTAATGCTCTTCAACATGAGATGTAAACCTTATTTTTAAGGAGGGCTATTGGACACAGTTCTCGATTCAGCTGCTTTTCCTTTCGACCGGCTTGGCCACCTGATCAAGCTCGGGTCACCGTGAAGGTTACATCAAAAGTGAGCAGAGTAACATCTCGGTGAGCGCACCACAAGATCACGCAACTCATCACATTGAATGTATTGGTACTCTAACTGGCCCTGGGATCTTCCAAGCGGCTAAAGCAATCTTTCTTCTCCGGCCGCCCTGGCGGGTCGACAGAGCAAGTCGCAGATGGCACCGATTACTACAGCAGCTATAGAGTTTGCTCAACAGCATTGATGCCTTTCGATATACCTGGATCAATGTCAGCTTCGTCTGTCCCAAGTCGTGAGCAAAAATCTCATGCCAGTTAACTTCTTAACATGTGTTACCACCAAGGTTAGTGTTAAATGCTTCGTTGTATCTCCCTGCTCTCCCGCATGCTAATTATCATGAAGGAGAGAATACTAGTTTGAAGTAAGCTTGTACGTTAATGGAGTATTTGATGCTCTTCTTGACTTGGTTTATTGGCATGCACACCAGATAAAACTCATCGACAACTCAAGTCGGTCACACCTCTGCTATTCAGCCCATCTGCTTGTCTGTGCTTTCAACAGCCAGTATCAATCCATTAGAACGATATTTCATAGTCGCTTATCGAGCTCTGTTGTTGATTTCGGGCTCGTCTTCTATCCTCGGTTATGGCTTGCGGAATCTCCTCGTTTCCACGTACTTACACGCTCTTGACACTAGGGCGCAGAATAAGGCGCAAGCTTTACATGCCGCGTCAAAGTTTATCTCCATGAAAAATCTTCACTAAGTTTATTACTGGCAAGAGGCGACATTCTGCGCCCTCAACGATTGGAGAAGGGTTATTCTTGAACTTGGCGATGACACATCAAGCCGGCGGCCATTCCCCGGCGGCCGGCTGAGTTCGGTAAATAGCCATTAAGATGGGCATTTGATAGAAATCCCCTCTCGATGTTATCAATGTCGATGGTGTGTTACGTCAGTAATACCTGATATGTCGGCTACCACGTGGACTTATGACTGATCTTTTCCTCTGCCACAAGTACATCTCAAACTCCTCTTGGTCTCAAATCAATTCTCTTCTTTGGTATATCAGCGGAAGTCGGTAATTCCGGGTCATACTCACAATGTCTCAAGACGAAGTTGGTGCCAACGGCTGGACCAGTACCCCTGCTGATGCGGGAGCTATTTTCGGCGACAAGCCTTACATCAATGAGCCTGGTCCCTTGTCCATCAATGACATCAGGTTCCCATCTGACGATCCGATTGTTGCAAAGACGGTCGACTACGTCAAGGCACGGCTTCACCCCGAGACGTTCAACCACTCGATGCGAGTTTACTACATTGGTACAGACCAAACACTTATAACCCCATATACTCAGCTGACGTAGATTACAGGCATGGCCATCACAAAGCAGCAGTTTCCTGAGCGATACTCTGTCGTGAACCCCTCCAGCTGGGCCTTGACGTGCCTCTTACATGACATTGGTACCGCCGAAGAGAATCTCACTGCGACTCGCATGTCCTTTGACATCTACGGCGGCATCAAAGCCCTCCATATCCTCAAGGACATAGGAGCCACCAAAGATCAGGCCGAAGCAACCTCTGAAGCCATCATCCGCCATGAGGACATGGGGGTCGACGGAACCATTACATACTTTGGGCAGCTTATCCAGCTCGCGACAACATACGACAACACGGGATATCATCCTCATGTCAAGGATTTCGGTAAGATGCTTCATGAGTCTACCCGCGCTGAAATCAATGAAGCGCATCCTAGATTGAAGTGGTGCACTTTCTTCTCTGGCACGATTCGGAAGGAGGAAGAGATCAAGCCTTGGTGTCACTCGACACACCTGGTCAACTTTGCCAAGGAAATTGAGGACAACACTTTGATGAAACAGTGGGAACTTTGAGGGCAAGACAAGGGGGCTGAATAACTTAGATGGGTTGTCCATATGTGCCAGAATTCAGATACGATTGTCTCTCTTTCTAGAACTGGCTGTCAAGGGCATGACCAAACCTCCCTCAGGCACTTACTGCAGTATTTCTCGTGTATTTTATACCGCTCGAGTTCCAGTGCTCAGATGCTATTCGACAGAGTGTGTATGGAGAAAAGTGCTAAACAAGCGTGAATGATTCCAGCTCGTCATCTTTGGGCAATAGGCCACCCTGCATGATCCCATGGACAAAGGCTGCCGAAACGAGAGAAAAGCAGTTGCCCCGTGCGTCAAGATCCTGTCCAGCTCTTCTCATAACGAAAGGCGTATTGCCACCAACCAAGACATGAACTATGTCTCCGACTTCAATATCGGGAGACGCCAAGCCCATGTAGCCTTTGCGTGTGATAAAGAACCGCTGATAGTACAACAGTTGCAGGTCAATGTTTACCGGCCTTCCATTTGGAATTGTCGGAATTTCGACCTCCACAAGCTGTCTGTCTTGGTGGGTTGCCATCCGGTAGTCATGGGAGCTTTGCCAAATCAGACCACGGCAGAGTATCATCCACATGTTGTCCTCATATGTGCCCTCTTCGTTGGGATATCGAGAGGTCCAGTATCTGAGAGATCGAACCAGGTCAATCCACTTGTCGAACACCTCCATAATCTGCTTCCTCGGACAAGGTGTTACTGCGTCACCAACAGCAACGATTTCATCAAAGAGAATTCCAGACACTTCTAACTCCAAAGGGTTGTCCCCATTGGGAGGCTGAAAGGGTGTCAAGTCGACGGGCTTCCAAAAGTCCTGAACGTACAATAGCGCGACCGAGTAGTACTCCCAATCACCACCGAGCGAATAATCTGGAACCCATGAAGGAAGTCCAGGAAGACGGTCTCCCTGGAAGTGATAGACTTGCATAAACGGCCGGAGATCGCTGTGTAGCTGTATCAACTTGCGAGCTATCCGGGCATACAACTGCACCGTCTCAATGGTGTAGTCCGCTTCGATCCCAGCTGTGGCAGCCTCGTCATGCGCAAGTCCGAGGACTCCATAGATCATATCTCTGGGGTCAGTCGCTTTACGACCACGGAATCTGCCCAAGAGCATGTTCAGCGGCAGTGGATCTTCTCTTCGTCGATCAACAGCCGAGACCTTGTTGTAAAAGGTGACGATGGGCGGTTCCTCAGCCAAATCATTTCGGACCTTCATATTGCAGCATCTTCTCTGAAAGTGCCCAAACATGTTCTCCACGGCCTGACTGAGGACCATCCAACTCAACTTGATGGCTCCGTATTGCACGGCTGGGTCGGCTGGAAGGACGGCCTCTTGGACGGTCCACATGCGGGACCACCAGGGCTGGGTGACAAAAGAGCGTATGCATTCGGTGGCTTTGTACCACACCTGAAATGACTTGTCTGGTAGATAGCTGGCATCGGTGTTGAAGTCGAGGTAGAAGATGTGATGGTCATCTGCCAGCTTGCGGATAAGTGCAACCGCGTTCTCGACTCCGGCCTGGCTTTCTGGTTCGACCTCTATGCTGAATGGTGTAGAAGGTGTTGCATCGTCTTGGTAATCGCCGACAAAGAGCGTGGTACCGGAAGCTCTCGTAAAGATGTCCCTCATTAAGTTGACCTGGTGAGCCTTTTCGACATCATCTTCTTGGTTAATGCAGATGGCGTCAGCCCAGACTTGACGGGGAACAGTCTCATATCTCAGTCGCTGAAGAGCCCTGTACAAGTTCCTCGTAACGTAAACCTTGTGCTCATCAACAGTGATCTCGCAAACATCAGTCCTGTTTCCCCAACAGTAGGACAGAGCTTCAAAGATAGGCTCATCCTTGAGGTCAACTATTTCGAGATGACCCACGATCTCGTCACCGTATTTCCCAGGTTCAAGAGTGAGAAGTCGGATCTGTCGACTGTCGAGGCTGAGGTAGGTGTCCTCGGTGTTAGCGCCCTCGGTTTCGGGGACGGCCGAGGCAAAGGCCAAACGTGAAGTCAGGGTTGACATATTTGAGATGCCAAGTCCTAGAGCTCCCTTCAAGGGAAGGCACTTGTTATCATTTATTCCAGCCGTCAAGTAAGCGGCGATATATCCACGCAACGTCATCGTCCCAGCAAAAGCTGTGAATTGTTATGGAGCGGGGCGCGCTAGTCGCAGGCAGCAAGGCAGAATAATTCACGGCCCGCCTAGGTCGTCTTATGCCCGTGATGTAACCTTTCACTGAAGAGTGAGCTCAGCGGCCAGTGTTGTCAAGAATACGGCAGGACGTGGGTAGTTACTCCACACGATTAGTCAAAGAAAATACAAGTTTGCGAGCACGAGGAAATAGATTTATAGTCCACAGTACAAACGGGCGGAAGGAAAAGGCATCCCCCAGCGGTTCCCTTGAAGCCTAATCTAGAAAAGAGAAATCGCCAAGGGAGATCAGAAGTACGGGCCCGTATAAAGAAACGTGCTGTCTTGAGAGGAGGAGAGGATAACACGAGCCCCCATTAAGCCTCTGGGCCTGTCGGTGGAAAAGGCCACGCAAGGGTAAATTTTGCCCTTTGAGAACTTGTGCTCGCCAAACACAGTTCCTAAGACCAAATTAGCTTGGACGACTGATAGGAAGACAAAGTGTTTACCTGAACTAAGACGTTTCCCATTCAGGGTGACAAAGCCTTCACCTGTCAACATGTTCAATCCACATCCCACGTTGAAATATTGTCCGTCAGACTCAATTGTCTGGCTGCTCGGGTGCTTCTCTCCGAGGGCCCATGTAGTCAGGATTGCTTTGGAGATCTCGTAAGACCACGAGCCAGGGTAATGACCTGGGAGTCTGCCCCGAGGCATGTCAGTGCTGCAGAAACCGATGTAGAATTTACTATGTGATGTTGTTAACCGCTAAACCAGGCGCATTTGGAAACCTATCAGAGCCGCAGCAGACTTGTATCATGAATACGTACCAGATTTTGCTCTGACCCCAGGTCCTAACCTCAAAGTAATAGTGCGCAACATTTGGCGGTATGCATTCTTGGGTGCGGAACATGGCGGATGGAAGCCCCGGGTTCGTGAGAGTAGTTGAAATAGCTATCAAACACTTAGTTTAGTACACACCGATCCACTGGGAGTTCTTACAGTGCGAGCATTCCAGGTCGTCACTGTCGTTTTTTATTCTGATGTCGGGGTGTCTGTATATATCGTGGATGCTCTCCGGGACACGATACGGAGGCCTATTGTGAAGATCAACGTTGTTTCGAGCCAGGTGTTTTCTTAGCACGTCCCCGGTCGGGATTTGACCGCATCTGTCCGCAACATCCGAGGGCATCCAGTTATCCTCATCCAGGCGGGAAGCATCTGCATCGGCCTCGAGAAGTTGTCTGATCGTACTTATGTCCCCATTCTGGGCCAGAACGTGCAGGGCCTGTGGATCCTCTTTAAGCGCCTCCAGATTATGGAGTCTAGATGCCCATGCTTGATCAAGGGCATCACTGGTGGTGGTCGTGGGGAACAGATGGATGAGTGTGTAGAGGTCTAGGATCGATAGGTGCCGCTCCGGGATGCTCCCCAAGACAAGGCCAAACAACCCCGCATCGTCAACTTTCCAGTCGCGGCCAGTGATCATGGCCTTCAGACCATGTATTCGCATCGAAATGGTGGTTGTTGCATGTAGAAGGACAGTCCCAAGACATTCCGTGTTGCAACGTCTGATAGCCAGGCCAACATGATCAAGGCCATCTAATCTGGATTCTTCCAAATAGTCGAGGGCTCCGTAACAGTGCAGCAATTCGTCAATCACCTCCTTCTGGTCTTTCTTTAACGCCGATTGCAGTGGTGTATCCCCGTCCTTATCCCGAGCGTTGAGCTCCGCTCCTTCAGATGCTAGAATCATGGCAGCCGAAGCATTGCCTGCCGCGGCGGCCATGTGCAAGGGCGTTTTGAGCGACTTCTTGGTGGTAGTGTTAATCGTGTCCCTTTGAGTATTCAAGATCAAGGATACGATATCAGGCTCGGCGCCTCGGCAGTCCGCTGCGTAATGCAATGCATTCCAGCCTCTGTCATCGAGTCTTCCGGCCTGTGCCCCCAAACTGATGAGTTTTTTTGCCACCGCCGTCCTCCCCTCGAAGGTAGCCAGATGCAGTGGTTTCTGGCCTCGTGTGTTTGTAATGTCGACGTTTCCTAATTCTTCTACCAGGCTCTCAACTTCATGTTCATCAGAGAAAGCGGCCGCGTAGTGAAGGAGAGAGCTTCCGCTCCCATCGTCATCTTTGGCCATCTTCCACGTTTCCATAAGCTGCTTGGCAAAGCCTCTGCGGCTTTGGTCTGTTATCAGGTCGTTCTCATCTCTCAGAAGGTAGGTCAGCGGGGTATTTCTAAGTTCGTCAACTTGAAGAGGGTCCGGAAACCGGGCTAAGAGCTCCTTCCCAATCTCGTAGTTCCGTTTACGGGCTGCGGTATGGACAGGGGTTCGTCCCCAGATATCGGCTACGCAGGGTGCCTCGCGCCTGAGAAACAGCCTAACACAACGAAGGTGCTGGCCCTCCACGGCGAGATGCAGCGGTGTCTTGCCATCCAGTCCACCTGTGCGCATGGCATTTCTGCGGGCATCTGTCTCATTACTGTTGAAGCATGCGGCGAGAAAGTCCCGGTAACCAGAAGAAGCCGCAACGTGAAAGGCACTCCGTTGAGACTTGTCCAGGCACAAATACACCTTGTCTTTCCAAATAGCCCTGTATGACTTTCCTGTAAGCCTGGTGCGCTCTTGAGCGGGGACGGACGCAACATAGTGCAATGATGTCCATCCGAAGATATCGGGTTCCATCGATTCGTTCTCTGGAGTTGGTCAGTCAAACGGACCGCCTCATAGAGCATGCCTAGTCATGTGAACCTACGAGATCTTTGAGTATCAAAAAGTTCCTGCTCTTCAATGATGTTCTGATCTGGTAACATGGCTTTCGGGAGAATATCACCGAGCCCACAGCGCCTGAAAAGCTCGTAGAGCTGACGTTGCCGGTTCTGCAGCCTGTAGCACGGTGCCAATTGCGTCAGAGTTTCTGGGAATTTCTCGGCAATGTAGCCTGGAAGTCCCCCAAGTTTGTCGATCAACTCGTGGTTTTCCGAGCATAGAATTATGAACTCGATGGTGTCCACCAGGACTGCCGTCGCAAAATGCTCACCATCGAGGCCGCTACACACCGTCAATAATTGGTTGTATAGCCAGGCCATTTGCTGCCAGCCATATTGTCGAATGCCCTGGGAAATCGAGGGCATGAGCCCAAGTATCACCTCATTGGGGAGCAAATCCCTACAACTTAGTGCTGGGATCACACATAAGAGAATGTCGTTTGATGTCCCAAGCCCTGCGGATTCTAGCTCCTTTGCCATGCTTGAAAGCTTGGAATGGCTTAGACGGGGCTTGTCCCACGTGGAAAGCAAGTTATCCGGATCAAAGGTTGTGTCTGAATTAACCTTGACGAAATCTTGGGCATTGCTTTCTCCTTGGTGTAGCGAGTTCTTTGGCATCCGTTCCGAGATTACCCAGGTGAAACTCGTGAAGAGATGTTGTGCCATGATGGATGGTAAAGACGCACTCGACGAGTGAATCATTCTTTGATGAGACAAACCACGAGACTGCAGATTCCCTAGAGAAACTTGTATGTCAGCGACAACGGACTACATAGTCATACCTCTTGTTCACAACATCTGACCTTGTGCGGGTGTATCGAACCCAATCAAGAGGCCCGAGTCGTCCATTCCACCTTGGTGAGAGGCCTCATGCTTTGCTTGGCATTCCGAGACAATATGGTCGCCAACCCACCACGAGATATCACGCTTCAGTGTACTGTGTCCTTTTCCAAAGTCACCAACGATCCTACCAAACTTGACCTTGGTGCTGCTGGCTCGTCTCCAATCCCCAAGCTGTGGGATCAAGCGGTTGTCAGCCGTATCGCGTTTTTCCTTGAGGTCAAGATGTTCCGCCTGCATGCTGGCCATCCAAAGCGACATTATCGCCTCAATCTTTCCAAGCTCAGCGATCCACTTCCCATTCTTGTTCTCAATGAGAACAGTCGTGTCCTCTATAGCGTCGTTTCCATCACCCGAAAGGTCACTGGTCTCGATGACCCATATGATCTTGTCAAACTCTTTCTCCTCCGAGACAAGCTTCTCAAAGAAGATGTTCATGAAATGCTCCACTGACTGGGCCAAAGCAACTGCCATCTGAGATACGCTGCTTTTCCATTTGCACAAGTCTCCTAGTCTCTCGCGAACGTTAACAAGTTGTTGGCTGGAGCCGGCCTGAGGCCCTAGTGTGCGCGATTCTTGCCTTGATCCTGTGTCGTCTTGCAGTCGTTCAGCCTTGGAGTTTGTATGTGGCGTCAGTCTTCGCTCCTCACTTGCTGTTATGACCCTCCACCGGCACACCTCTCTGATTTTGTCGTTTTTTAAGTGTTCATTGGCTGGATCGCCGTCGTTAAATTCGCGAAAGCCGGGGTAGAACACGATCCTGGTCGCAACAAAGTCAAGCTCGTAACTTGGTAACGCTTGACAAGCTAAAGGAATGATTCCAACCCCACGCCGGATCACAGCCCTGACAAGGGCCATGACTAAAATGGCAAGAAGCTGCGACACGGCAACAGGCCATGGGAGTCCTCTTAGGCCGATGAATTGAACAATAAATCCCATAGAACCAAGGAGCACGCCCAAGAGTGTAATAGTCTCCCACCAGCGCCTTTTGCCGTCTTGAGAATCGGCAGAGCCCGTGCGGGAGGGCATCCTTGAACTCTCCACAGTCCACAAGTCCTTGCTGCGGGTTGATGTCAGGACGTATGGTTTTGATCCTCCAAGGATGGCGTAAGAGTCGAATGTCTGGTCACCCACACTTTGAGATTGTTGAATCCAAACGATAAACGGGTCATGGGTTTGTTGCGAGTTCTCTCCGGGCTTTGATTCTTCTTCTCCTTTTGCGGAAGGGGTCCATACAAACTCATCAGTACTACTTTCGACGGCGGCAGAACAGATAGCCATGCCAACGCAGAGCAGGACAGATCCAGCAGTGTAACAAGGAAATCCGTACGGGTGGTTCTTAGACCCGACCACCTTGCTAGTGCGATCATGGTAAGCCACAGCGGCGGCGATGGCAAATAATGAGAGCTGAAGAGCGATCCCAGTAATGGAGGCTACAAACAGCTCAGCTGTCTTCCTTGAGCGGGAGGACTGGCCGGTTGAGACGTTCAGCTGAAGATTTGGTGGGCATTTGAAGTCGAATGGCTCTTCTAGCTGACCGTGTGGGTCTTTGTTTGTGATGTTTTCTGGGTCCCAGAGTCTTTGAAGTCGTTGATAGGCTTTCCCTTGATACTCTGGAGAATATTCCTGTCAGCTCGCAGTGACAGTTCCGATGTTGGCAAAAGCGAACTCACTCGACCGAACCATAGCAAATCCCGCTCTATCGCCAGACCGAAGCGCTGTCTGGAGCGTATGGATACCGCACGACGGATCCTCAGATGCACCTGTCTGGACGGCATCATACACATCCGGAAATATGATGATTTGCATCAGCGTAGATCGTCCCAATGTTCTCACGATACCACTTCCGTTGAACATTTCGCAGACCTCATGGGAGACTGATGACATGAGCCCAATCTCGACAGTCGCCAGGTTCTCTCGGGCTCGACCAATAAATGATCGGGCGAGTCTAGGGCCACGTGTGCGAATAGCGCCCGCGAGCGCTGTGATGATTCCTAGGGGAACGCAAGCGAAGATCAAGTGATCGAGCCAGGTGAAGCTTTGACTGAGGTACTGCTGTGCAAACTGTTCTCCAAACAGTGCTAGTATTCTGCAATGACATGTCAGGACATATCCAGGGGACGAACTGATAGACCCACGGCGCTATATCGGTAAAGAGGTTCAAGGTGAACTCGGCTGAGCCCTCTGCGGCTACCACTCCCTGTGCAAGGAGCAGCACCACCGCTGTCGGTAGGGGGGTGCTTGAGCCGAGCATCATCATCGATCAATTGTTCGCGATGATCACACTGCAGAATGTGCACAAAAAAAGCCTCAAATTGGGACAACTTCTCGCAGCCTGGTTTTGAAAAGGAAGCCTAGATAACTGCATATTTATGTATTATTGAATGCCCTGGACTCGTATGCTATTGGCCCGTTGCGCCATCAGCCTCTCGTACGTCACGGCTAAATCTGTGACGAGGCTGCATAGGCATTCCGCTCTCATAAACACCCCAAGCAGGGGGGCCACCGGGCTGCCCGTAGTAATCTACCATGCAGAATAAAGATGGCATTGGATCAGCAGTAACTAAGGGTAAATAGCAGCACACACTTCCTATGTGCCAAGCATCAGCCAAGATGGTCGAGCGCTGTATTCACCTGTTGCTTTTTCGTCCGCTGCTCACTGTGAGACTGCCCCGCGATTCCAAAGAAGTCATCAGCCACAATGACATGACAAAAAACAAAGCTCTCGACGCATGCCAGCGTCGTCTCACCACTTCGCACATCGAGTTTGTCAATAGCTTCCCACCGAATATCAGTCTTGTCCTCCCAGGGCACGATGGTCAGGCCAAAGCACCACAGAGATAAATTGTAAAACAGGCAAGGCAATTGTTGTGAAAGGATGCGACATACAGAGCTTGCGCGTCCACCATTTATGGCTTGGTGGGTGACTTTTATCTCTTAATAGCAACACGAAATGGAATTATTTTACAATTTTCTCAGCGGCCTAAATAATAACTTACGAATTTGCCGGAACTCGATATTGGGCCAACTAATGCGGAACACTGTGGCACTGACAGGGCCTCTCTCGCTAATGTATTCATGCACCACGCCCAAGTCACAGCGCCCCAGCCGCCTGCGACCCAGACATCGTCCAAGGCATCTACACCAAGATCTATCGGGTCATTGTTTCATTGTTTACTCTACACCTACTGTAGGCACGGCACAATACTGGCTATTCGGTAAAGTATCGGGCATAAAAAAAACCAATGATAAGCCGCTCGTGGTCGTGGCATTCTTTAGCCTGAGCTTGTTATCTATGTGTCTGGATTCCTTGGGCATTGCATTATGAACTATATCTACCATGGCTGTTTCAACCTCCCGATATAATCCCCCTTAGAGTCTCTTGCGCAGGCGACATTCTTGCCTTTATTAATACCAATGAGAGTGAACGGACAGTGCGACACGTCATCAAGACACAGCCTGATCCTGTGTAACAATGGCATCCTTGACACCAGGACAGGACACACCTTCGCGAATAACAGCACATGCCCTCATTTTCATTCGGTAAGAATTGCTTCTTGTAGCTATATACAATTAGAGGAGACTCTAATTAGCTGGCTAGCATCTCTCTCAGGTTTCGAAAGTCTAGAGCCTTGCCCGTCTACAGACCGTCGTGATATCCCCATACCTTGACAGGCATATCCGGCAGTCAGTTAGGTCGTCGTCCCGGCCAATTGACATCAGCAACGTCTTCTATAACCTGAAAATTTACTGTCTAAATGGTCTTTAGTTGAATCTGGGCGAAAACTCCAAGACTAACAGACGCTGACCGCCTTTTCTCGTCTCACTCAACTTCCCGTTTGATATCGCGCGCCCGTGTCGCCTCCCGTAGTAGAGACCCAATAGGTGGGTAGGGAGAGCTGCATGGCGAAGACGGATAGATGAGTGATTGCGCGCATTGCCGCGAATTTTGTGGGCTCTGCCTCTCACACACGGTTGTGGGTTGGAATTCGTGAAAGAGCTCGACACAATGGATGATGACTGTGAGCAAGACGATAATAAAATGCGAGTCCAGCAATCTTGTTCCCATCCTTATAGTACGTCATCTATAAACCCGCCCAAGTGTCTCCTGATATGATTGCAACTCCCCCTTCACCGCTACCAACAGAATGCCTTCTGGCTTCATTCGCTGCCGTGCTCGGCAGATCCAGCGATACGCCCGCGCGAAGCCAGCACAGCCCTTCGCGCTGCCAACCTCGAGAAGGACTTTTCTCTGAGTCTCTCCCCAGACCATGAGGAGCAGTGGTCCTCCAACTGGAGTTCCAACTCCCTCAGTCTGAAATCTTTTCTCCGTTGTCGTTCATGGGTGCGCCTTCGAGTTCCTGCTGAACCAAGAGACGACATCGTCGACACAGAGGTGGTATGTCGGTTCGTGATTGGGACATGAGTAATTGTGGAAAGCTAACTCACATCATCAAATAGTCATCGAGGAAAGCGAAGATGAAGATGACATTGAGGGCGATAACGACGACGATCAAGTTCAGACAGCCTACGACGAGCCTGCACTATTCGCCGAGAACGAGATCAACAAGTCCAACGAAGAGTTCGGGGTTGAACAGAACGCCGCTACAGCACTCATGGCTTTTTACAGCCGTGGAAACAATGACAGTCTCGTCGAAGAGACGCCACTAGATGTGCACCGGGGTTATCAACTCCGTCTTATCCCCCAATCTGATCGTTATTTCGCACACCGTGCAACTCGTTCAACCTACTTCACAACTCAGCAGTACACCTCCACATTTCCTCAACATCGTCCCACTGTTGCCGCCGAAGCTACGCACCATACGGCACGCCCTATCCATCGTATCCCGCTTCTTTTGCCCCAGCCGTTGCGACCAGATACCCGATCGTACAGACGCTCGGATATTATCCCCTTCCCCGCCTGGTGTTTGAAGGTCCTCGACCTAGGCCAGTGCTTGCGTACGCACAGCAGGGCTATGAGCAGAACATGCCCGATAGTTTCATACCTCAGTATTCTGGAGTTGATGGGCAGAGCCACGATCAAGACCAGCAGTATCATGCTATGCCGTCCGCCTCAAGAGGGTACTAAAAAAATATATTAGGCGGAGAAGACACCCTATGGCTCTCGTTTCTATCTGGTATCTTACTTGGGAGAAACTACATGACTGGTGGGCGAGAATTTCTGTCGTACCTTGCTGGCCGCCTCTAAGTGTGCAATTGGATCTCGCCTAGGTAGGCAACCGAAAAAGGCGCCGTTCTTCTTACCTTCTTTGCAGTAATTCCCTTGGCAAATCTGATGGCCAAAGCAAGATAGCCAATGCTAAAACTGGCCAAATATAAAGACACGCGGCTATAGGGTAATCTACCCACAGAGGGTTTGTTTTTTTAAACTCCCACAATTTTACAGTTTGTGAACAAATTAGACCCTATATAATTAAAATCCTAGGTTTTTATAGTATGTTTCTCTAATATCTGCAATGATTCTCCCAAGTGAACAGTAACATGCGCTGTTTAATATGCGTGGGAGACATGCCACTATCACCAGCCCAGTTCAAGCCTAAGTTCACCTGAAGTGTGGTGGTGAACGACAAGAGCGAATCATCGAAACCGGAAAAACGTCGGAACTCACCGCTCTTCCTGGTCCCTCGATCCTTGTTGATTGACAAAACCGTGCCCCTTCAACGTCCATTTGGTTACACGAGGGCAATACCTGATTCTCTTTTGCCACCAACCTGCTACCTCCGCCACGATGCCTTCCCAACAAGCCAATCAGTCGACGAATAGTCAAAGCACCAACAACTCCACCACCACGAGCTCAGGCACAGCCAGCTCTGGCGGCGAACCCCCCTCCCGTTCCAGAGTCATCAAGGATAGCTGGGGAGGAGACCGCCCCGCTTTTCAGTACAGCTAGGGCCTTGGAAGTGAGTTCAGCAAACAAGTTCCCCTTCAAGCATCGCTAACAAGCGCCCGGTAGTGGACCCGGACAGCATCGCAGAGGGAAATCAGATTATCGATGCCATGATTAAGCATGAATATGGATACAATGACAACAAGGGGCGTTGAGGCCATGAAGGGCCCTGCGTTTACGACGAAGTGTCATTCACTGATGCCTGTCGCTCCAGTTGACCAGTTTTCTTGATGAGCTGAGTCTATGCTTCCCTGTGCTGATGACGGCACCGAGCCAATTGTTTTATTCCCCGTAATGCCCTCATCTCACCTCGAGACTGGTCTTGCGTTATCACTTTTTTAAACCCAGATCGATCATTGATAATCCCATACCATCACCTGCCATTGACTCTCTGATACGGGCTTACGGCTTTGAGCACTCCGTCCCCGCTCCGTCCCCACTTCGGCCCGGGCGGGCATCCCGTCTCAACGCCGGTCCCTCGTGACATTCTTCGATGTGGCTTTAGCCGACCCCGAGATGGTGCGGAGTAGAGTTGTTGGTAACCTATTTGATGCATCCTGCTTAATCTCCTCGGGCCATCCTTTTGATGCCTCCGAAGATCCCCAGCTAGGATAGCCTTATTCCTGTTCAGACCCTGCCGGACAACCTTGAGCTATGGAGTTGCAACTCTACCTGATGAAGGTATTCACGACTTGCTCTCATCGTCCAGGGGAAAGACATAGGGCGACAATCGTATTCCCTGGCCAGTGAGTGGTTCACTGTGCGTCAATCCACCGGCGTTGGCATGTCCGATCGGGACCGAGACGGATTCTTTCCGGTCACATGACCGGAATCTCCGTTCATCCCCCTCAACCTTCAGAATATGGTCTCACTCTCTCGACTTCGAATTGACCCGGTTCAAGCAGAGAACACCATGAACACACGTAGGGCACGGAACTACAGACGCGTCTCCCAAGCTTGCGACAATTGCAGGCGAAAGAAGGTACGCTGTCCAGGCCAGAAGCCAAGATGTTCGGCCTGCACCCGACTTGGTCAAACCTGCTGTTACGCCGATGGAGGTTACAGTGGGCAGGCTGTAGCGGGAGTTGAGACTAGAGTGGTACAGTTGATCCTATTGCTATGGACTGTTCTCTCGTTGACGGCATTAGGCGAACCGTCTTACCCAGCTGGAAGAGAAGCTCGATAGGATCATCAGCAGGGTAGAGTACGTCAAGGCAGGCATGGAATATTGGGTAAAACGGGAGTGGATGCATGGACTATACTCTAACAACCAATTATAGGCCCCTGGGGACACAACATGTTACCCCCTGTTCAGCCCCCGGTGTAGAGTCAACGACATTGGCCTCTTCACCATCGTCAATCTACGCATCCCCCACGTCGCTGTGAGTTCCCTTCCATCCTATTAGACAGACACCCACTAATATCCGTGAGTCAGGTTATCAAGAGAGACCATCACAAGAGCAATCGAGATCCACTTCACACGGATACATCGCCAGCCACTCTGGTTGTTCGACACCGAGTCCCCACCAACACCAGGCTCCAGCGTGGAACTCATCTGTGTCATCCTGGCGTTGAGCGTGACCTATGGTGACGCCGGACTCTCCGACACCGACTTGAGGAGTCCAGTCTTTTACGGGAACACTTCCCGAAGATTGATCATGCTCAAGGTCGCTGAAGGGATTGTCGACTTGCAGAGTGTTCAAGCACTCTGTTTGCTAGCCTTTTTCAATCTAATTTGCAGGTAGCACGCCTCAAACAAATGATGCCTGCTAACATCGAACAGCTGGCGACGTCCCCCTGGCTGGCCTCAACACTACGCTGGCAAAGAACATTTTACAGTACTTGACCCTTGGCCACCAAGGTCAGAACAACTCCTCAACCACCGAGGAGCACTCCAAATTATTTTGGAGTATCAATCTTATAGATGCATGTTACGGACTGCCAGTCCTCTCTCCCACCTCTTCCGCGGACGCCCAAAACCCTAACTACTCGACTATTCAAACATGGAAGGCGTCCGTGACCTGTTCCCCGTTCCCTCAACAATCCCAACCTGGGGGAGAACAAACCCTACCCCATATTTGGTCTCACTCTACGCGAATTAGCAGTCTATGGGGAGCGGTTAGACTCTACATATCGCGGTGCTTCGAAGATGCCATCACTGCTCCCTGGCAACCGACCTCGGACTACGCGGTACTCTGCTCAGATATTCTGGAATTTGAGACGTCATTTCCTGTCTCGCTGAGCTACAACATGGTAAACTTCCCGGAACGTTCTCCCCAAGAGATTCGAGAGAGGCGAGCGGACTGGCTGCCATGGCTCAGGCTGCAAGTTACTTACCACGCCATTCACTGCGTTCTAAATCACCCGTTTCTGTACTCGCCCGAGTCTTCCAAACAGAGATTGGGGTCAAACACTTTCTGGAGGGGATCTTTTGAGAAAGCACTCCGCCATTGCACGTGGATCTCCCGATTGATAAGGGTTGCCAACGAGAAAGGCCTCGAACTGGCAGACCCGTTCTTCGCCCAGGCGGCAGCCATTGCTGGAACGCTACATCTGTACTGGACGCGCAGCAATGATGATGCCTTGAAGAACTCGGCGACAAGCAACTTGGAGATTTGTCAGGGACTTATTGTTCAGATGGCTGCGCATTGGCCGCTTTGTGCGACGATGGTTGGTGTTCCTGCTCGGGCGTTGAAGCATGTCTTTGGCTGACCTTTTACAATAGTCGCGCGCCCTGGAGCACTTCATTGATCTTGTGAGTGCGTCGAACGGAAAGGAAGCGGAAGCAGCTCCGGTTGCAGCGAAAAAGTCATTGATGTGGATGATCATGGATATCGCCGCTCCACAGTTCCCAGCTTACCCCGGTGAAGCATCAAACGACAAAGACCTCTGCGAGACAGGGTTCAATGATGATGAATACAGAGCAACAAATGAGTCCGAGATACACTCTTCTCCAACCGATATGAGGGAGTCCACAGCACACTATGCTTCGCCTCCAGAATGGCTACCGTCAAGATCGGATTGTCCCACTGCGGAGTCCCGCACAAGAGAGTCGTTGCAAGAGCAAAGGCATGTGGCCCCTTCCGGGTCTATTGAGGAGATGGGATATGATAGGAACAGTCTTGATCTACTGTGGGGGCCTTGGGAGCAGATGATGCGTATGAGCACGAACCCTATTACTGACTTGGACTGGTGGGACATGAGTAATCTGTGAGCTACACGTATTGATGTCCACGATAGTACAGACAGCAAACATATCGAATTTCATCCTAAAACTTCGCTTGAATTTTTGGAATAAAGAAGATGTTCTTGACCTGTCACGCTGTTCCATGTCAGGGCAAGACATGTGGTAGAGTCAACTGACGCCCCCTTTGTGACCTCCTTCGCTTTGTTATTATCACCGCGGAGAACTGATGGATACTACCACAAAGTTCAGGTTACCCCTCGGGATTTCTCACGGATTCCACCCGGCCATCCCGTGCAAACCTCACCTCTGATAGATGCCATATCCTTCGAGACTGAGTTTCCGCTCACATGACCGGGATCATGATACCTCCACGAGTCGCATAGCTGCAATTGGTACAAGTTCCTTGGGCTATCGAGACAGATATGGGACATAAAAGGACCCCGTTGTTCAAGGTTTTGGTTGCAGGTAAATCTACTACCCATCGACAATAGGACACCACCATCTCCCATTGCTGCCACCTTCGACCATGACTCCCACCACGTCCCTTTCTTTCGATAGCAGCAGCCTTTCGGCTTTCGCTGCTTTTGCCGCCGTCTTGGCCTTGGTAGTCAAGCTTCTCAAGAAAGCCGTCTCTGCCCAGAAGAGTGCGGCCGGGCGAAACTCTTTCACGACCACGACGCGAGCATTACCGGCCTCTTGGTATAGCTCACAAGAGATCTATGAACTTGAGAGACGAGCCATCTTCTCCAAGAAATGGATTTTGGTGACGCATAAGCTCCGGTTCCCGGAAAGCGGATCGTGGATCCGATATGAAGAGGCTGGCTTCCAGTTCTTTCTCGTCAAGAACAAGGATGGCAAGATCAACGGATTCCACAACATTTGTCGACACAGGGCGTTTCCCATTGTAACCAAGGAACAAGGCCAATCAAGTGTCCTCTCGTGCAAATATCACGGCTGGTCGTATGGCTTGAACGGTCAGCTCGCCAAGGCACCCGGATATCTCGACATGAAGGGATTCGACAAGACTAATAATGGTCTCTTTCCCATTCATGTCTATGAGGATGCGAAGGGATTCATCTGGGTTAACCTGGACGCCTCCAAGAAACCCGAAGCCTGGTCTCAGGATTTTCACAAGATTGACCAGATGTCGCGGCATGAATCCTTCAACTTTGAGGACTATCACTTTGACCATACCTGGGAGATGAGTGGTGACTACAACTGGAAGACTTTGGCCGACAATTACAACGAATGCTACCATTGCAAGACAGCGCATCCTGATGCTGGGTCAGTTGCTGATCTCTCAGCCTACAAGGTCGACCCCAAAGGTGGAAACATTGAGCATTTTGCCAATACCACGGCGAAACAGGAAGAGGAAGGCCTGAAAATCGTCAGCAACTATTACTTCCCGAACGCGTGTATGACTGTATCGTAAGTATTGAGTGTCTATTCTAGTGATGCCGCTAATCAGTGTAGACCGCACTTCTTCTACATGATGAGATGTGTTCCAACGTCGGCTAATCACTGTTCGATGGAATACGAAGTATATCGACACAAGAACGCCAGTGACGAAGACTTCACGAAAATCGACGAGATGTTCAAGAGGATTCTGAGCGAAGATAAGTGGCTATGCAACAACGCTCAAAAGAACCTCAACGCTGGCGTGTTCATCAACGGAGAGATGCATCCCAAGATGGAGCAGGGTCCTCTTTACTTCCAAAGCCAAGTGAGGAAGTTCTTAAACCAGCACCATAGACTTGAGGAAGCGGCCAAGAAGGAGATTCGGCCTGCCCAGCAGGTCTTGAGTGGTGATAAGAGTGTGACTGAGGTGGATATGGGGTTTTGTTCTGGGGTGGCTTGTAGTAAAGACAAGGGAGCATTGGAGTGGTGAGGTTAGTGAAGCCAAGAGGGACGTCTACAGTGTCTAGACATACTCAGCTAGTTGAACAACAGCGCAATGTATTCCAAACATAGGTACTCGGAGCTTTGTGGGTGTGGCTTGCCTTCAAATCCCATCTCCCGACAGTCAAATGGACATGTCGAACCGCTCGAGAGTGCGTCTGGAGTCCGCAGTGACACTTCCTGAATGCAAATATTCCACCCTCGACGCATCGGTCGCGTGGCCCAATGGCAAGGCGTCTGACTACGAATCAGAAGATTCTGGGTTCGATCCCCAGCGTGATCAAGTTCTTTTTTGTGCGTCGCTAGGTTACGATGGGTCTTGCGACTACGACCAACCATGGATACCCGTAAGTTACTTGTGATGAAATGTCTACACAATGATCACGACCAAAGGCAACGTTCTTTTTGAAGTGAGAGTAGAGTTTGCTATAACGGCGCGCACGTGTTCACGGGAACCTTAATGCGGTTATGCTTCAAGCTTAAATGGATCTCCTTCCCGTTCCTCTTTATCTTATCAGCGACCAAACGGCTTCAGTTTCCAGCCATGATTGGGACCTTGGTCTCACGAGGCGCCATCTAGGAGATCACTTTCCAGGCAACGTTCTCAATTATCAGGCTCGGCAACTGTCCGGCATCCTACTCTACCCCATGCAGTCAGATTGAGGCCTCCCTGTAACGTGCGCACACCAGGCACACTCGAAACACGCAGGCGATGGGCCGAGCGAGGTTGAAGACCTAATAGGTTGCACATTAAAACTGCTGATTAACGTCGTCTCAAATCATATCTTAGAAAGAAAGCTTTTAGATCCACCACTAGTCCTCTTATTGGGTAGCCAAGATTGTGGCTGCTTGAGGCGATGGTCTCACAGCCTGATTCTTGTGCAACCGTATCGAGGACCTGTCGGTTGAAAACCCCGCATCACTTTCTTTAGCTAGAGTCGTCTGTGGCATTCCTCCTCTCCCCATGCAAAGACAGAAACCCTTGTGCCGATCATGAAGCCCAAATGGCTCCAAGCATTGCGACCCAGACGCAGCAGCAGATCACCATCTCCAGCGAGTGAGACGCGCCAGGAGACGCCGCCTCGTCCAGCGCTGTCTCAGTCCGGGCCGTCAGTAAGCACCCCTTCATCAATCACTGTAGAACCTCAAGCTCCGCCGGCTGTTCCGGCTCCGGAGACTCCAATCCGAACGCGACTTTGGAATGGCGCCTACGACAAGGTGAAAGAAGATGAGCCAAGATTAGTTGAAGCCTACGAGAAGATCCTCTCAGCTCAGCTTGGTGACGACAATCCTGCTCCACTGGAGGGGGGCACCGCCAACGTGATCAAGCAAGATGCGGATACTAGGCAAGACCAGATGAAGCAACTTGTCGACAAAGGGTTGGGAAAGACCGAGAGAGAGGCCAAGGTGAAAGAGAAGATCAAAAAAGGAATGCAACCCATCAAGAACATCAAGGACTTTGTGGCGTTGGCGGCAAAGACTGAGCCGACTGCTGCGGTCGCATGGGTGGGCATCACAACATGCATGGAGGTGAGTGGCATTTTGCCTATATGAGAAAAGCCAGCTAACTCTAACAGATCATCACAAACCCAGTCACCGAGCCAGGTATCAACCGTGACGGCATCAAGCACGTGCTTGAGACGGTTCAATGGTATTGGGAGTTGGCAGACCTTCTCGATGCCGATGGTGCCGACGAATCCACCATCAAACTGCAAGAATTGCTCGAAAAGCACATCGTCAGCCTTTACAAGAAACTCCTTATGTATCAGATGCAAAGCGTATGCTTGTATAACAAGCACTGGGCTGCCGTTCTCGTCAGGGACCTGGTCAAGATCGATGACTGGCAGGAAAAGATCGACTCAATCAAGAAGGCCGAGGAGGCCATTCGTGAAAAGATCAAACAAAAAAACTCCGAAGTTCTCAAATCACGACTTGCCTGTATTGACGACAAGCTGGGGCATCTACGTCTGGATGTTCAAGCCGTCACATCGGCTGTGGGGGGAGTCGAGTCAGCTGTCAACGAGCAGACACGAGGCCTATTGAAAATGCACCACGATGACCAGGACAATGAGTGCCTCAGGGACTTGTGCATCATCAATCCGAAGACGCATAAGCAAAGACTGGAAAAGACCAAGGGTGGCCTCCTCGAGGATTCATACCGATGGATCCTTGACCACGATGACTTCCGTGAGTTTCGCGACCTTCCAGACCGTCGATTACTTTGGATCAAGGGCGACCCTGGCAAAGGCAAAACGATGCTTCTCTGCGGCATCATTGAAGAGTTGGAGAAGGAGTCCGATCAGCCTTTGTCGTACTTTTTCTGCCAGGCAACCCAAGACCACCTTCGAAGTGCCATCTCGGTGCTCCGTGGTCTCGTGTGGCTTTTTTGCAAGAAGCACCCAGAACTCATGCCTTGTGTCCGAGAAGCATATGATATGGAAGGAAAGAAGTGCTTCGGTGATTTTTTCAGCCTGAAAGTCATCTTGGAATGTATGCTTCAGAAGCCATGCCTGCAAAACGCAATCCTGATCGTCGATGCCCTGGATGAGTGCTCTTACCAAAGAGAGGACGTGGAGAGAGAAGAGCTCATTGGCTTAATCATTGAACTCTCGGAATCATTCAGCGCAAAGTGGATAGTGTCGAGTCGCAATTGGCCTGTCATTGAGGGGCAATTCCGTCCTGCTGACAAGATCGCGGTTTCTCTCGAGTTGAACAAGGACGCCATATCCAAGGCCGTGGAGACCTTTGTCCGATACAAGACTGACGAGCTGGCACGCATCAAGCCGCTCGATGAACAAACCAAAGAGGATGTTCTACGAAGGCTTCTCGTCGGCGCTAACGACACATTTCTATGGGTGGCCCTGGTGTGCAAAGAGCTGGCTCGTCCGGTCGTCAAACCATGGGAGACATTGGCCAAGCTCGATCATATCCATACTGGCCTCGACGACCTGTACAAGCGCATGCTCGAGCAGATCATCACTTCAGACTACTCCGAGCTCTACCGACAGATCCTTGCTGTCGTCTGTGTTGCCTATCGGCCCCTGTCGCTGGATGAGCTGCGAACTTTTGTGCCTGAACTCCAAGCCTACGGTTCAGAGGCTTTGAGCGATTTCATTGCGGAGTGTGGTTCATTCCTTGTCATTCAAAACGATTTCATCCATTTTGTTCATCAGTCGGCTAGGGATTTCCTTGTTGGCAGTGGAAAGGACACGGTTTTCCCTTCTGGCATTCGAAAGCAGCACAGCCTCCTACTCGGCCGATCACTAGGCGCTCTGGAAGCCCTCGGGCGCGATATGTATGGATTAAAATCTCCAGGAGTTGTCGTCGAGGACATCACACCGCCGGATCCCGACCCACTGTCCCCCCTCAAGTATGCTACTCTCTACTGGATCGACCACCTAGGACAGTTTTCTGGCTGTAGACAAACTTGTGACGACGAAGCTGTCTACAGATTTTTGAGAAAGAAATACCTGTATTGGCTCGAAGCCCTCAGTCTGCAACACTGGGTGGAACAGGGGCTGGAAAAGACTCTGAGACTCAAATCCTTGATTGTGAGTAGAAAGTGATGCAACACTTATAGGTTATAACTAACATTTGGGCAGCGCGACAGCAAGGTTGAAGGCCTCTACTCTCTGGTGGAAGATGCTTGGCGTTTTGTCTCCTCACACTTTGAGATGATCATGGAGGCACCACTCCAGCTCTATGTCTCAGCACTCGTGTTTAGCCCCACTAGAAGCCTGATGAGACAGCTATTCAGCCATGAAGAGCCAAGTTGGCTGGCGATAAAGCTCAGGCAGGAATCATGTTGGAGTAGTTGCGTTCTGAGACTTCATAGGCCTTCGGACTTTTTCCACCTGGAAAATGTGGCCATCTCTCCAGACGGCAAGCTTCTTGCACGATTGGAGTCTGACACTGTTCAGATTTTCAATCTTGGCTGGACCCGTTACACCCATTCAGTCAAGCTTGATGCATGGGCCACGAGGGTCAAGTTTGCGCCAGATGGGGAACGTCTCGCGGTGGGTTCTGAGAGAGGAGTAATTGAGCTCCTTGATGCCAAGTTAGGACAACCTATTCGAGAATTCAGAGGTCATGAGGATGATGTCAACGCTCTCGCCTTTTCCCCTGATGGAAATCTACTTGCATCAGCCTCGTTGGAGGAAATGATATTATGGGACCCAAACACAAGCCGCCGCCTTCTAACACTCGACTGTGGTGGGCCGGTGTGCTCGATCTCGTTTTCTGCAGACAGCCAGCAGTTAGCGTCAGGCGCATTCCAAGAAATAGCAGTCTGGGATGCCAGCACTGGCGACTGTATTTGGCGCATCCGAGCTCACGGCGACAGTGTCACTTCCGTCGCCTTTATTTCGGGAAACGTGATGGTCTCGGGCTCACTCGATGGCATGGCCAAGATCTGGGATCTGGACGCGAGAACGTGCACAAAAGAACTACTGACCTTTGCCGTTCTCCCATCGGTTGTCTCTCTTCAAGACGGCAGTCGCTTCGCTCATTTCTTGGGGCCCCTCGACTCCCAACTCAATGTTTGTAATGAACGGGGAGAATGCCTTCAAATCATCAAAGTCGACAGTGATAGCGAGAAACTGGAGTTCCTGCCAGGCCCTCGGTTGCTAGCCACGACTTCCCTACAAGGCCTCAAACTCTGGGACTTGGAATCAAATCCACCAGAAGACATTCTTCAAGAGAGCAACGAAGGCTTTAAAGAACTAGTATTGTCAGATGATGGCAAGTATCTAGCTTCAAGTTCAGAACGCAACACAGTCAGGCTTTGGAATATTTCTACCGGCGCTTTTGAGCAAACACTTGAGGATCTTCCAGCGGATACGTACACCGTCAAATTTCTCGCTTTCTCAGATGATGGCCAATGTTTGATATCACTGTGTGATAACAGATACAATCGCTCGGTGCTTGTCTGGGATGTGAGAAGCGGGAAGTACCTGGGCAAATATCAACATTATTTGCCAGCGTCGCTGTCCCCAGATGGCCAACGCCTGGCATTGACTTCAACCGGCAAGGTCTTCACAATATGGGACCTATCGACCAGCACTTGCATTCAGAAACTCGAAACCGATGCTGTGGGATGCCCATACCTGGTCGGCGTCAGCCGCCTGGTCTTGGTGGCCAAAAACACCGTTGAGGTCTGGGATATTGCTCAGTCGCGATGTATAGCCCACCTGGAGTCTTCAAAAAACTGGCTTGAAAGCATCAAGGGCATTTTATTGTCGAACGATTCCAATCTACTTGTGTTGTGGAGCCGCGAGGTCGGCGAGGTCTGGAATCTAGTCACTAAGAATATGCTTCATGGCTTTTTGAGTCATGGCTTTTTGAGTCGGGCACAACCACTCAAAATTACCCCGGACAAGGAATTCATGGTAGGCTTCAGTGGCGTTGGCAAAACCCTTGACATCATGAAACTACAAACGGGAATCGTCCTATGTCGTATTCAACTTCCAGGTAGAATGGGCCCAAGCCCTTGGCGATTTGATTCTGACGATCAGTTTCGACTCCACACGGAGTGGGGAGTCATTGATCTGGCCGACAGCTTTCGTGGTCTTGATGCTGAAATTGAGGTTTCTTGGTACGAGCCTCGCCGCAGCCCCAGATATTTTGGCTATGGCTTGAGTGGCGAAGGTGCTTGGATCCTTCACGGCAGCAAGCGGATCCTCTGGATCCCCTCCCAATATCGCGCCAAGGTGGTAGTCGCTGGCCCGACGGTCGCCGTCGAAGACGAGTTGGGACAAGTTTCACTAATTCAGTTTGTGGAAGATGGACGGAGCGAGGAGTGGGAGTAGCAATATTAACAGGAACGACATTCTGTACTATTTGAGATTCGGGACATTACTTTCCCACGGAGAATCTCACTTACAGTGACTCTATTCCACGAGAAGCACTCCGTAATGAAGCCTTGAAGCGCAGACTGGCCTTGTGTCAGATGACAGAATGTATTCTACCCACCTAGAAGTGGTCTACACCTATCGCCTTGAGCCGCGTCTTCTCATACGCCTTTGTTGCCCTCCAATTGCTAACAAACATGACAAGAACAAACAAGAAGATAAACCCAGCCGCTATCAAAGGAACAATAAGAGAAAACACCGTAAGCCCATAACTCGTATCCTGAAACGCCTTGTTGCCCTCCAACCTCTCGACGCTCAGCCCAACCTGCATGGCTGACAACGCAACCACGACGTAACCGAGAATACCGGCCAGCACGGAAAAGTTGTCGCGGAGAAGGTCACCGTAGACGCTGTGGGATGCCACTCTGGAGTAGCCGCGGAATAGGAATCCTTTTCGGAAGCTGTAGATCTTGTTGAGTCGGCTGAGACGTAGCTCACCGTACCAGTATCGAGGGTTCACGCGGTCGTAGCGGTGGTTCTCTAGGAATTGGGCTGCCAATGCCTTCCAGCCCTCCCAGCTGATGGCGTCTGGCAACAGACCACATTCTTTGGCGATCCGAAAGTCGCTGCGGTAAGCGATCAAGGCTGTGTAGGAGAACAAAAATCCCCGGGCGCAAGCATCGAGATTTCCACGGTACGCGTCGATGTGCTGAGCATCCGCCGTGATGCCGATGTGGGCTTTCCAAAAGTCTGGGTCCAGGAGATAAGGAGGGAGGGGCTTCAAAAAGATGCGGTTCCTCCACCAGACCATGTGAAGCGCGACATCTTCGCAAATGACAATGTCGCGAGAGAGAAGCCGTTGATGATGGAGTGGTCGAGGTGGCATCGGCCGACCACAGATCCAGAGGAGATCATGGATGTCGTTTAGTCGCTTCACGAGCAGCTCTCTCTCCAAAAACTCAGTGTCGGATTGTGGGATGACGATGTCATCTTGGACGCGACTGGTGGCCGGCAGCAGGCTAGTCTCGCTCCGCTTGATGTGCTTCTCATGATAGTCTGGCTCAAGAACCTGCACTGTAAATGGAGGAGATGATAGATCCATGATAGAATTAAACTTTAATCAAGGTGTGGGTGGGAGTAAAGAAACGTAAAGATCAAAGCCAGTGGGCACAACAAATCCCTCCAGAAAACCGCCTCCTTAGAAGGGAAAAAGTGCGAAATTATCAGCCCAACGATCGAGCAAGGATCGGGGGCACGAGCTGGCCAGGCTTCCAAGACAATTGGGGGCGAAAACACAGCTATTGGACACTTGGGTCATACGACTCCATTTAATCTCACCACAGGGGGAAAATCATTTGCGAGGGGCGCCACCCGCTAATGACGGGACTACCCTTTTGTGTCTTGAGGCCCGCTTCCTCGTAAGGCCGAGTTCCCGTGGCTGAAACGATTAAAAAGCAAACCCTAGGCGGTCTCTGAGCCAACATCAAAAGACGTTCACGTCCCTTTCAAGGAGGGGAGAGCTGATAATCACGTCGAGGAGCTCAGTATCAACATGTCGCTTCGTCGGTCGACAACTCGAGCCAGAGCCCAGGCCAGCGGTGATGCTGCTGGTCCAAGGCAAAAGAGGGGGCTTGCGGATGTTCAGCAGGGGATCAAGCAACTCCACCCCGAACCAGGCTCCGACAAGGAGACAGATATTGAGTATGTGTCACTTCAGTCCTATGAGCCCCTCACTCACGCGTCTTCAGCATCGTCTTTGTTCCCGGTCTTGGCGCCCATCCAATAGACAGCTGGAGGTCTGGAACGACGAAATTTAACTGGGCTGTTGACAAAGAGGGAGTTATCAAGGATTTTCCCAATGCACGCGTTTTGCTCTACATGTACGAATCCGCTTGGATGGGCGGATTCAAGGTGAAGCAATTTCTTAGCAATCTTGCGTCTACTCTGCTGGATGGGTTGGACGGGATAAGAAATGTTGGTATCTGCAAATACCGCAAGCGACATGTGCTAACCAAGCCAATTAGGATTCCAAAAAGTCAAACCCGATTGTCTTTATCGGACATAGCATGGGAGGTCTGGTCATTGCCAAGGTTTGCCTATCATTCTTCCACGAGTATCACGGCAGGAACTAACTGGTGGCAGGCCATTTGTATCGCAGAGTCCCGCAAAAATGTCTACCCTCACTTGTTTGAGGATATCACTGGCTGTGCCGTCTTCGGTACCCCGTTCAAAGGTGCCCAAGCTGCCTCCATGGCCGTCATGCTCTCGTACATCGGCGAGAAGATGGACAAAGCCGAGCCATCAAAGCTCCTTGAGCTGATGAGACCTGATGATGAGGGGCTGAATGAGCTGAGGCGTGACTTTGTGAGAGCCGTGGGAGAGTTACATCCCAAGATTGCCCTGTTTGGCTTCTGGGAAGAGCACAAGACCCAGTTCTCCGATCTTGGTCCAGTGCCGGATTTTATCAAGCGTCTCGGGATTCCTCTACCTAAGAACCTTGCAGAGTTTGTCACCAGAGACTCAGCAATCCTGGATTGTATGGACTCTATGGGTTTGGCAGCCAACCATCGAGACTTGGTCAAGTTTGAGAGCTCCAAGGACCTTCGCTATGCCTTGGTCCGAAGTCCCCTCAAGAGGTTAATCAATGGAGCCGCTTTGGTGGTCAAGAACCGTCGCAAGTCTACAAGACCCATCGATTGGGATCTCTTCAACAAGGCCATGGATGCTCTTGATGGGGCACGAGTATGGAAAAAGCGGGATGAGATTGACAAGAAAACTACGCCCTCGTCATGGATACCCGATGAGCCGGAATACGTCGGTTGGCTTTCCAAAGATGGTGGTGCTCTGATCCCTCAGCCTCAGGGGGCCGAACCTCTTAAACAAGGAGAATGCCTCTGGATCCGTGGCCCAGATGGGAGAGGCAAGACCAGTGCCACGTTGGCAGCACTCAAGGGCATCGACCACATGATCCAGACAGGGGCAGACAAGCCCTCAGTCCCCATTCTCCTCGCATACTTCTTGTGCGACAGTACTCCTGATTACGGCACAGCTGAGGAACTTGTCAAGTCACTTGTGTGGCAGCTCATTAGAAGGGATGAGTACCTCGCTTCACACGCCGAGTTTCTGGTAGGCAAGACGGATAAAGTCAAGCACAAGGTCCAGCCGCTGTTGACAGTCGAGAACCTTTGGCAAGTGCTTCAGGACATTCTGGCCGATAAGACCTTGTCTGACACAAGCATCTATCTTGTCATCAACAACCTTGAAGCGCTCCCGGACTCGGGCTCTACAAGCACACTCCTGAGCTTGCTCAACGCCGAGGTCGAGAACATGGCTGGGCGACATGCGAAAGTTAGGTGGATGATCACCAGCGGAGAGTCATATCGCATTAGACAGGCACTCAAAGGTGAGTCCCTGAGGCTGATCGACCTAGAGGATGAAAAGTACAGCGACCAGGTTCAGTTGGAGTTGAGAAATCATGCCGCCGAGAAGGTCTCTGCCTTGGTCAGGGAAAAGAACTACAGCAAGGCTCTTGCCTACTTTGTCAGCAGCTTAATCGGCAAACGGGCCCAAAACACGCAGTGGATCGATATTACATGTGTCCACCTCCAGGAGCTTCCTCACAAGACCGATCTCCAAGTCCGTCTCCAGTTGGAAGTTGTGCCTCAGGAACTCGACGCGCTTCTCAATTTTGCGTGGCAGCAGGTTTTTGATGTCAACCGCGCCAGGGTTGCCGAGATCAAGGAGATGCTGAGAGTCTTGGTCCTCACTCAAGAGGACCCGACGGAGCAAGAGCTCGCTCTTCTTGCGGGTTTGGACTCTTCCGCGGAACAGGCAGAACTTCACGATTTGGTATCCAAGTGCAAGCCGTTGCTAAGCATCAAGCCGACTGCCAGGTCCGAGACTACGGTTTGCTTCATTGACGCAGTTGTCAAGAGGCACCTCTTGGAGAATGCTCGCAGGATGCTTGGGCTATCAGAAGAGGACATCAAGCTGCAGCACGGCATGCTTGGCCTTCGAGCATTCGGTCATGTCATGAAGGCTCTTAAAGATCTCGGCACTACTGAGCCAGGTGAGGGTGATAACGAGGGACAAAATGACCAATTCTCCGACGACGAGTCCGATGGTGAAGATGATCAAGATGGCGATGACGATGGCGATAGCGAGGAAGAAGAAGAGGAAGAAGATGAAGACTCTGAAGCACCCAAGATCAAAGACAAAGCTCATGCTTACGCCGTGAAATATTGGCTCCATCATGCTAGCCAAGCCACTACCGACATTGCCGATGACTTGAGTCGAGAAGCAGAATTCTGGAAGAAGGACTCAGTCATCCGTCGCCGTTGGCTTACAGAGCATCACCGACTTACCGACTCTTTCAAGAACTGGGAACGTGTTGAGTTGACTGGTCTTCATGTGGCTTCTGCCATTGGGTTCAGAGGGTTAGTTGCAGCTCTATTGAAGAATGGATATGACGACGAGAAGAACATGAGAGACTCGTTGTGTTATACGCCTGTGAGTTCTCCTGCCCACTGAGGGCTGCAAACATAATGAGTCTATGGCTAACGTGAAAACTATCTAGCTTCATTTTGCCGCCGCATTCGGACAGACAGATATCATTGAAGAGCTCCTAAACAAGGGCGCGGCAATTGATGACGGTAAAGAAGACGACCACCAGACTCCCCTGCATCAAGCTGCAGCCAAAGGGAATGTAAAAGCTATGGTCATGCTACTGCAAAGGGGAGCAGACCCGAATGCCAGCTGCGATACTTTTGGCAGAGTCATTAACGCCGCTGTTGACTCTGGAAACTGTGAAGCCGTCAAGGTCTTGGTTGAGAAGGATGTTTCTCTTGAGGGAGAAGACAGCGAGGAAGAAGAGGAGGAGGAGGATGAGGCTGAGGGGGAGAGCAAGCAGCCAGGAGATGAAGCCGACGACAACGAGGACGAGGATGACGAAAATGAGGACGACGACGACGATGATGATGAAGACGATGACGAAGAGGAGGATGAAGACGAAGACGACGAAGAAGAGTTTATTCGCTCTCCACTGGCCCTGGCAGCTCTCCGCTCAGACTTGACAATGTTCGAGTTCCTCATCAAAAACTACTCGGAGAAACTTCCACCCAAAGAATTCAACAAGGCTCTCATCAAGGCCGCAGAGAGTGGTCGTCTCGAAGCCTTCAACCATCTCTTTGACTCATACGAGCACCCCCAAGAGACGTTGCAGGAGGCACTGGAAGGGGCGGCATACGAGGAAAAGTGGGATATTGTGGCAATCTTGCTCGAGAAGCGTCCTGGTCTCAACTGTGATCAGCCCTTCTTGAACGCTGCCGAGGGCGATGATGGGGATCAAGCAATTCGGTCGATAGAGGCCATGTGGGAGTACACTAACGGATCCATCTCTGCCGAGCAGTTGGATAAGTCTTTGTATCAAGCCACCGATTTTCAAAACGAAAAGACGGTTCAGCTGCTTCTTAGGTTTGGAGCAAGCCCTGATGCTACCAGCGAAGAGTAAGTCATCCCACGTACTCTGTTCTTGCTAACCACTAATGTTCGTGTTAGATACGGTAATGCCTTGACAGCAGCAGCGTACGACGGCACCAAAGATATCGTCAACATGCTCCTCGACGCAAAGGCCGACATCAACTCTCCGAACGGATGGGCTCTACAGACTGCTGCTGCTGAGGGTCACATGGAGATTGTCGAGCTGCTTCTCAAGCGTGGAGCTGACGTCAACGCATTGACCACCAACGACAACATGAGCTCGGGAACTGCTCTGCAAGCAGCCGTTGAAGCTGGAAATGGGGATATTGTTGCGCTTCTTCTCGAGCATGGCGCTGATCCCAACCTTGGAGGAGGCTCCCTGACTTGCCCCATCATCGCAGCGGCAAACAACGGAGAAAAAGAGATCCTCCAACGTCTCATCAACGCCAAGGCTGATGTAAACCGCTTGGGGGGAGAGTATAATTCGACGCCCCTGACCTACGCAGCCATGTATCTCCCCCAAGAATCTCTGCGGTCCATTCTTGACGCTGGTGCTGACATCAACTTTGCTGACCAAGACGGCGATACTCCGCTCATTCTGGCCGCAAGGTCGCCGGATGCCGAGTCTGTGCAGCTCTTGCTCGACCGTGGCGCTGACGTGTTGCTGAGGAATAACAGCAACAACAACGCGTTGGATGTCGCTGTGGGGACTGGGGACATTGATTGCATTACGACCGTTGCCAATCACGTTTCTGCGATTATGGAAGCTTTGAGTGTTGCCATGGAGGGTGGTGATGCCGCTGTTACAGCTGTTGTTCGAAGTGTTGAGAACCGAAAGCAAGAACTCAACTATGATGAGCCAATCCCTGAGGAGGATGAAGATGAAGATGAAGAGGAGAAGGAAGAGGAGACTCAAGAAACTACTGAGCCAGTCGCTGAACTTGAAGGAGCTGCTGCTGCTGTCGGGGGAGAGAATGAGCAAGTCTCGAGCAGACCTGCATCCGAAGTGAAATCTTTTGACTCTACCAGCACCCTTGTGCCGGAGGAAGCAGGAGGCTCAGGAAGCCAGACACCGGACAGTGCTGCAGGTTTGAGGAACGGCTATCAACCTCCTCAGGCAGGGTTTGCTCCTATCAGGAGAAAGCCCATCACCGGCGCGAGACCCACCCCGTACAGACCGTATCAGCCACCTGGTGATGGAACCCAGCAGCCCGGGTCCGAGCAGAGTCAGTTCCTTGCTTACCGGCCAGGGGCTCAGCCAGAGGCTGGAGCTCCTGTTCCGCAGCAGCCTCTAGAGCAGGCTCCCCAGTGGCCACCGAACTCAGCCGGATCGGCAGAACAGTAAGTTGACCCTCTCGTGATGATCAAGCTTTTACTGACGAGAAAGGGTACCTGGATTTGACAGGAAAGAGCATCGATCGTCGTTCTTTGGGATGAAGAGTCCGTGGTCAGGAGATCGTTACTCCTAGGGTCTGATAGAGTGTTACACATGGTAGCATGTTAACGTCTGGCACTACTTCTCAGCTGCCCAAATGCTGGATTTAAAAGAAACACGCAGGAAGTAATATTGAATCTTAAACTACTTGTTAAGACGAACAGGAAGAGCAGCAGTACCCGTGACGTTGAGGCTCAGGAGATCAGGTCGTGAATAGTGTCCCACAACGTCAAGGTTCTGCTTAGCCTTGGCTCGATCGGCAACATCAATCTCGGCATAGACGATGCCCTCTGCGCCGGGGTCAAGAGGCTCAGAGAGCTCAGATCCATCAGGACCGTAAATCATGGTGAAGCCTCCACCGGGAGTCTTGCCCCAGGATCCGGAACCCATCTCGGCCAGCTTGGTGTTGGCCTTGCCCTTCTCACTAAGAACTTCGGTGCATGTCATGACGAAGCATGCACCCTCCATTGCCATGACCTGGGAGAACTTGTTGCTTGCAGTTCCAGAGATGTGGTAAGCCCAGGGCTTTCCCTCAGGGGGCTCCCAGATGAGGGGCCAGCTTGCAACGTGGATGTCAACATCCTGGGAATACTGGTAGTATCGAAGAAGAGGCTGAGTGTGTTCCCAGCAGTTCAGGCCTCCGATCTTGCCGAACTGCGAGTCGACAACGCCCTGGAGGGAATCGGCTTGGCCATCGCCCCAGTAAGCCCTCTCCACGTGGGTAGGCTTGATCTTGCGGCGGTGGTGAACAATGGTGCCAGTGGGGTCGATGAATGACTATCACTATCAGTCTGTATCCCAACGACTCCACGATAGAAACTCACCTGCGCGATGTACAAGGTCCCGCGATATCGCTCGCTGTAGCCAAGAACAACAAATACTCCAGCTTCGCGGACAGCAGCCCTAATACGGTCCATCTCCTTGGACTCCCTCTCCATCGAGTTATCAAAGTACTCGTTCATGAAGGGCACATTGTCAAAGACAGAGTTTTGCCAGATGCTCCTTGTAAGGTCAATGGGCTAAGTACATCACTCTGAGGGACACCAAACTTACCACGGATAACCAGGGATAAAGACTTCAGGGAAGCCAACGACGTTGGCTCCGTTGCTGCCAGCTTCTTTGATCAGGGAAATGACCTTTTCAACACCGCCTTGGAGATCGTTCCAGACGGGCTCGGCTTGAACGGCGGCAACCTTGATCTTGGAAGAAGCCATTGTTGAAAGTGATGTTGAATGAGTTTGTTCTTGAGATGATTTGTATTGTTGGTGTTCTCAGGCTGTGTCTTGATCGTCCTTCAAAGTGAGAAGCATTGCACCTCTTATATAATGAAGCTCAGATGCTGTGTAACTATGTAAGTGACTAGTGAGGCAATCGTGAGGTTGATCATGCGGGGTGCATGCAGGGTGCATGCGTATCGGGATAATTGATACCCGCTCAAGAAGCATACGGATGAACCCTGGATAATTAATACCCGGGTCCCGTGCGGTCCGTATATCAGAGACGACAGCAAGATCTACGATGGATAATTAATATCCTGACATTGATGGCCATATCATTGAGGACAAGGTGTATCCGTTCGGTCCGTATAGTATCATCCAAGAGGGGATCATAGGCCTAGTCTATGAAGTCGTCAGGGGTCTTATCTTTCAGGATGATAGCTTCAGCAGTACGCGTGGACAGACCAACTTCCCACTATCTTTATCATGCCTTATTTCAATAGAAATGGCCAAATATGAGCCTGGAGTAGTTCTGTGAGGGTTGAGTTTTGCCAGTTGTTGCTACATGAGATACGAACAAGATCCACCTGATTGCTCCCTATCAAGACGCTAGTTGTGCTACTCAGCATCGTCAAGCCTCCTCAGAAAAGTCAAACGCCATGCTTCCCATGTTTTGATCAAAAGCCCAAGCCTGAAAGAGTTCATCAAACATCTCTGGAGGCAACGCCTGCTCCCCGCCGACGCCCACCTCCAGGCCTTGGCCAGTCGGAAAGGCTCCACGCTCGTACAGGTCAAACTGCCGCTTGTTGACTTCTGGAATGTCACCTACTAACTCTGGGGTACTGAGAGCGACGCCCCATTGGTCCGCTAGGGAGCGAATGGCGCGGATGGAGCGGTTAGCCCAGTCCCAATTCGTGTTCATCTCGTATAGAGCCTTGATACAAATGCTGAGACAGCGCATTGCCTCGCTGTTTACATTTGGTAGGCTCATCTTGAGATCTAGTAGATGTATAATGGCTGCTGTGAATATGGGGTGGACCGCAGAGATTGGTTGACATTGCTAGACATTGTTAGTTACTTCCAGGTAATTCAGGGAGCTGGCGACTGACATTTGTATAATTGCTCCTGTATATACGAACAATCTTTGCAATTTTGATTGCCGATGCCTTGCAAGATTTCGAGTGCACATCTTTTCCTTCGGGGTCGAATTCCACACAGTTGCGGCCGCGAGAAAGAACCTTGAAGAAGGGTCGATGAAGAAGAATGATTGAGTGATGGTATTGAATGCTGCCCGAATCATTAGCTTGAAAAGGTCTATAAGTAATGCTACAACTCACTGAAGATGGTATACGTATGGCGGCACAGGGTAAAGACTTGACTCGGACATCTTGAGTGACTTTGGAAGCTGGTCAAACAGCCTCGCAGACCGTAAATGCGTTTCCATGACGCGGTCCTCTCGTTCTCTGTCTGTCCATGAAGAACGCTGAGCATACCTGATTTTGATCAGTAATAGTTTCCGCCATTCAACTTTACATCTTACAATTGATCAATAACTTCGGAAGTGATAATCATGATTTCGCAAGTCTTGATTGCATTCTCGGTAATGTGGGACGTCGGCCAGGGTTGTGAGAATTTTCTCTGTTCTGCAGAGAGAAGTGCTGCAGGTCGGTCTTCAAGAATCTTGGGTTTGGCTGTCGTGATGTTGTACTCTTGGATACTCGCAGGTCTACCCATTCCAAGGCAGTACAATCTGAGATGTTCTTGTCAGTAATTCTGCATGTCCATTTCGTGGATATCTCCTTACTTGTCCAAGACGTATATGCCCCAAAAGGCGACGTTGCGGGCCTCGACGTCCTCTTCGGAGATGATTCCTCGAGCTGCGTATTGTGTGCAGTCCGACTGTAAACCGAGGTTCATCGCCATGCGCGTCGCCATGCCGATGTACATAAATCCAAGACCCTCGTTGTCGATAGATGCCCAGAACAAGCCCAGCAGTGCAGTCGCTTGAACTGTTGATGTTGTCGGAGCTTCAGATTCGTAGTGAAGCATGGTCTTAGCCTGGTCCGCGAAAATATGTCCAGCAGTATTTGCGTCCTCTGGATCCGATCTGAGTTCTGGTCTCGGTGAGTACCGCGACGAAAGGGCGAGTATTGCGTTGAGAAGCAATGGCGTGCAGAAGCGTCCAGACTTTTCCACGTAAAGGTCGACAATGAATGATTCTCTGGGTACAATGTACTGCCATGAATTCTGCCATTTCCAGAATAAACCCAAAAGATGATCGCGGAGTTCATCTGTGGGCTCAAAGAAGGTTGGCAATTGTTGAGCAGCTTCAATACCTCGATGTCGGGCCTGCACTGATGAAGCGACCTTGAGAGATGTGCTGGGCATGAGATCGAAATTACTGGATGTTCCAAAAAATCGCAGTTCTCCGGCATCGCCTATTGTGAAGCATCCAAGTGCATCTGCGAGATCATCTACCGACTCGGTTTGGTTGGTGTCGTCGGATGGCGACCGTTCGAAGCTGGATTCTAATGCAGCGGTGCTCACCCCTTCTCTCGGCAACCGGTAGTTAGAATCATGAACAAAAAGTGGGTTCGTCTGCGTTGCAAGAGCAAGGCTCTTCTCCAGGGTCTGAATGCGCGCTTCCAAGGCCATGATGTACGCGTTGCTCGGGCGCCTAGATTGCGTGAGATTTGAGACAAATATGAGTGGCAAATTTCTTCACCTTCTTTTGCTCTCCTCTTGCGTATACTCGCACTCTTGCTGGCGATACTTGCAAGCGCCGCATGTTGGCTGTTCGCCGTCGCACTGGGACAGTGAGTAAAGGGCCCCCTGCCTCGAGTTTGTTTGCTTACCTTGGTCCTTTTTACTCGACAGCCATTGCATGCCAGGGTGATCCTCTTTCTCCCCGGTCGCCGACCCGGCTCCGTAGTGGGGGACATGTTTGACCAGGGTCTTGGTGTCCAAGCAAGCCCTCCACTGTCAATACGAGGTAATGGTCACCTTTGAGGCTCATGCACATCTCCCTCTCAGGAGGCAACGTTGTCCAAAATGAGCGGGGTTTTTGGAATATAAACATGAAAGATATCAAGGGCAAGGGACCCGGCAGATAAGTTGTTCCAGGATGATCCGCGCCAACAAGCACTAGTAAACTTTGATAACTAAGTGAGGCCTCTCATTGATCCGAGACAGGATCCAAAGTGCGGGGAAGCTATGGCTAGCGTGAGTGGCTGCCAAGGATCGGCTGCCTCTTTAAAGGGGTTGATGCGCTGTCTGCTTACCCTGCACTTGAATGATCAACCCAAGGATTAGGCTGCCCGGTCACCGTTGCCTTGTAATGTGCCTCGTTTCAGGGAACAGGTGAAGAGCTGGATAGAGGGGGGCAATAAAGATCAAGCGGAGAGTTGCGGGTGTTGGACGGATACGACGAAGCCGGTTATGTCTGATGGATTTCCATAGTAGCAATTGACTTTGACGCTCTGGATTTCCTACCTCGGATGAAATTTCTTATGAGGATGGCCACGATAGAGAGCAGTTTCAAAGGCCTTTGGATGTGATTGCCATTGTACTAATCCTGGAGTACACATTTTAGAACAACCTTCCAGGCAAAGTTACGGAATTGTAACATGAAGGGTACATGATAAATCCATTTCTGCAGTACTAGCAGCAACACTGCCTATGTTATCGAGCGTATAAAACTAAATAGTTGGCTTTTCAGTCCGGACAATAAATACCAGTTAGGCACCTGGGTATGTGAACCGCTTGGGCTGAATCCCTGTCCGCGCTAGTTGAAGAGATACCAAAACTCGCACTGAATGGCCACAGAGTTCTATGTATTCCTTAACAGTAGCATCTAGGGTTGCTTTGCTGACTTTACAAAACCAGACCACGTGATCCTAATCTCTGTCGTCGTAGCAATCAGTCGAGCTCGCAACCGGCAATTCCGACCTCATCCTTACATTTGCGATAACAATACAAGGCAAACTTAGCATCCGAATCATATCAAGACTATTAATTATAGCACTTCTTTAACGACATGCAGGACGACCCTGCCATCCGTCTCTGGCTTAATGACGTATCAGACGGTCCGCCAGATAGCCATGTCGCGATTGACGAAAGCGAAGCAACATCGCGTAAGCGAAAGCCATCTCAACAGCGCGCCTCGTCGGTATCAACAGAAGGATACACCGAAAATCTGTCTGCTATATCAAAAAAACGAAAGATTGACAATCCCCATCTCACTTTCCGAGCCGAGGACATGAAGACAGGCACCATGCACAACCCACCATCCAGACCATCTCTGGAGTCCTCCGAACTTTCTGAAGCCATCACCACCAAGACAATGTCAGAGTCCTCTATTTTCTGGGGGGAGATGAGGAGACTTCCTGCAGATGATGCAGGTCTCGGTTATCAAGAGCTCAACGTCGATGCACCTCCGCCTGTGGCTGCCGACTTGGTTCAGCGCTTTGGAGAAATCAGTAAGGGCATTGGAATTCTGCCACATGAGTCCAAGGAAGATATAACAAGTCATGTTCAACAACAGAGCTGGAACCTTCAGCCATGGAAAATGGCCTTTCTGGAAAAGGGTGATGAGTCTAACGCCGCTCTCCCTGGCTCTGTCCCGGCGTGGGAAGACGTGTTTAATCTGTGTTTGCGTGCAAGAGACTGCTTCCTCGAAGGCCACGATGGGACCAGTTGGAAAATCGAGGTTCATTATGAACTTCTTAAAAAGATCTTTCGAGCATCTGGGCAAGGCCATGACGGCTCCTTGGACTTTATGTCGTGGTGAGTTTTTCTAGCATGGTGATGATCTGGACAGACGCTGATTGATGATAGCACAACTGCTCGCCCGGAACGGACCTATCTCCCGCGGCCTTGGGAAGCAAAATTGGTGGACTTTTGCCTTTTTGACAACACAGACGCCGATAGTCAAGCTCGACTGGATTTTATAAGTGTTACACCTGCTCGATCGGTGAACCACACTGGTTACCGCCCTCTTCACCGCCGCCCTATCGTTCTTAGCATCGAAACTTGGCGTCCTGAAAAAACCTTGGACAAGAAAAACCTTGCAATGGGTGTGTGGCATGCTACGCAGTGGAGCTTTCTTCGATCAGCTGTAGCTCGAAAGTTCAGAGAAGATGATCGAGAAACAGCTAGCAAACTAGCTTATAAAGCGCTGAGGGAACTTGGATTTATTCCTGGAGTCATCATCCATGGTCATCACTGGCTGTTTGTTTTTTCGACACTGGAATCTTGGACGGCACTTGTTGATGGGCGCGAACAAACAGTCTATCGGACTGTGTTGTGGGCTGGACAGGAATTTGGATCGACGCGGAGTATGCGCAAGGCTTATCAGATTGTTGCTGGACTTAGGCGTTTGGCTGGATGGGCTACTGATGTTTACATGCCTTGGTATCGGCGACATGTGCTTTTAATTAGGGATCAGGATAAGGATGCGTGATCGCTTCCCATTGATCGACGCATTGACTGAAGATGATAATATATAATAATAGAACGCTGCAAACTATGCACGGGACCAAGCTGCCTCTCAATCCATCCTGTGTGATCCAATGCTGTGGCACGAATACCTAGACCGTGTAGGGGCTTACCTCCCAACATGTTCTCAGCTCATCTCCGCATCAGCCGCAGGCCACAGAGGGAGAGAAACGAGACGCACCAATTGAGCTGCTACCTGTGAAATAATCGTGGCGAAGCAGTAAGCTGCAGGTTGAACTTTATTGAGATTATTGAGATCAACAGGAGACGTATACATGAGTGAACAGCCAGTTTTCTGCTCGTAGCCAATAATTATAGCTGAATACATCGGAGAGCAAGCCACCGAAACACCACGCAGTCAGCTCATGTTCAGCCACTATGCCGTTCCATGGCACAGCTATTCAGCTGCCCAGAATGACGCCATGAAACCTCTCAAACAACACGTCTAGTCATTCCCAGCGCCGTTGGTCCACAACATGATGTGAGCTGACCAGCCTCCATCGTGGCAACCCGCAGGGCTGAGCCTTACTTTTAAGCTCTTTCCGCAATGAGACATTCCCTCTAACCGCTTTTGATGAAACTGGGCGACATCCTATCAATGGTGACGATCATGCTGGGATGAATCTTGGAGACTGGGGTTGGTGATCGTCACGCCAAGCTTTTGTGCTCACGTCGCAGCGGCGCATTGGGCCAGAAGCGGTTTGGCGCCGTGGCTCAGCTTGGAGGGAGAACAACATGACGTCGATAGAATGTATAAACATAGAGTTGAGAATTGTTGAATTATTGTATATAAGGCGTGACCTTGGGAGGCTAAAATGGACTTGAATCAGATCAATTCGCTTTAGCATTGTCCACAGCTGAATCACACACATCACAACCTCTGCATCTGTACCAACAATGCATATTCGCACACCACTGAGTCTGCTAGCCTTTGCGGCAGCTGGCTCAGCTGCTCGCATCGTCGCAACCGACAATGTCCCCCTTCTTGGTCAATCCTTTGCCAGCAACTTTGACCTTTCCAAATCAAAGGCCATCGAAGACGCCAAGGCCAAGTTTCCAAGTCTCATCGAAGAACTCTTCGAATCCAAGGCCCTCGACAAGGATGGTCTCATCTTTTCCCTTGACGTCTTCTCGGCTAGCACAAACAGCTCCATCTATAGCTACAGGCACGTCGGAAAGAATGAGGAAAAGTCCCTTACTGCTGGCAATCTGACCGACACGACGATTTCTCGCACCGGAAGCGTTTCGAAGCTCTTTACCGCGTATGCCTTTATCGCCAAGGCAGGCATGGAGGTGTTTAGTCACCCCGTTACCAGGTATCTCCCTGAGCTAGCTGGCAACAAGAGCGAGAACCCTCTGGAAAGAATAGACTGGGATGAGATCACTGTTGGCACGCTTCTGTCCCATCAAGCTGGCACTGGAGGAGTTTCAGGTGTGTTTTTCTCTGTACTTTCTTATTGTTTTCTTGACTAACTTGTTGGTAGACCTCCTCATTTCATACTACAACTCTACGGACAACCCGACCGAGGGTAGGTTATCGTTCCCCCATACTGGCCATTGCTAAAATTCTTGACTTTAGAGGGTCTAATTTTGGAGGGCCTCAAACATTACCGAGATCTTAGGCGTCCAACAACGACTGCGCACCACACGGCTCTGTACTCCGATGGTGGCTTCAGTCTCTTGACTATTATCTTCTCCCGCCTGACAGGCAAGCCGTACGGCGAAGCCGTCAAGGAAATTCTCTTTGAGCCTCTCGGACTGGACCAGATGTCATCAGGAGCGCCCAACGGTTCAGACATTGATGCGATTGATCGTAGGCCCGTTGATAACTCTAGCTCGTGGGGTGGTAACCCTGAGTTTGTCGCTGGGTATGTCCACTATCAAAACTTGAAGGAATCAAACTAACACGGCTTTAGATCTGGTGGTATTTACGGCAGCACCCGAGATTTCCGTCTTGCTGGTCTATCCATCTTGAACTCTGAAATCCTCTCTGCCGCCACTACTAAAGCCTGGATGAAGCCCTTGAGCGGAACTGGCTCCCTAGTTGAGCTTGTTGGCGCTCCGTGGGAAATCCAGCGTCTTATGATCCCTGCCACTCCTGGCTCAAATCGCACCCGTCTCTCTGACCTTTACACCAAGGCGGGTGGAAATGGTGACTACACTGCCATTATTGCTCTCTCTCCTGACCACGGCATCGGCTTCTCTCTCTTGGTGGCTGGTAGCTCGGCTACTCCAGCTCGCTGGCCCCTGCGTGGCGCTCTTGGCGAGACCTTTATCCCAGCTGCCGAGGCCGCCGCAGCGGAGAACGCAAAGGAGAGCTTCACGGGCACGTTTGTCGCTGAAGGTGCAGAGGGTACCAACCTTACCATTACCTTCGACGAGGGCAAGCCTGGATTGGGCCTAGATTCCTTGTATTTCGAGGGTGTTGATATCCGCTCCCAAATTCTCGGATCACTTGAGCCCTTTCCCATGTCAGTTCGACTCTACCCGGCCGGTATCACTTCTTCAAAGTCCCTTTCCGCTCTGTATAAGAGCAAGGGCAAGATTTCCGTCAAGCACACGGCGGTCATCAGTCCCCTTCCACTAACGCCTCGGGCTGATGTCGAGGGTGGCAAGGGAGGTCTGTTTGACAATTCGCAGGCTTGGATGAGCATTGGACAATATGGATCTGGGGATGAGTTTGTGTTTAACCTTGTTGATGGAAAACTGGAGAGTGTGACGAGCATTGCTTTGAGAGATGCTGGTGTTGAAGGGGACCTGAAGCGAGTTGATTAGATTTGCACATTGTTCATCTGATTGATATAGAGTTTGCATTATTGATTTAGTGTACATATTCATGTAGGATCATCTCATTCAGGTTTAGTAGATTCAAGACTTTATGTGATGATCCACCCAACTTCCCATATAAGATAAATGGCGATGCTGCATGACTTGAGCATGGACTACTACATGAGGGCCAGTCTATGTTTTACTTAGGCGATAAGGCAAAACTTGAGTCATCTGAAAATAATATTAACTATGACCATTCTGCCACATTAATAACTACCGCGAGCTCAACCTCCCAGCCTGGGGCATGCAGGCTACATCCTTGCCATTGACACAAAGTCTTGGGATCACCCTAGTAAAAAGCCAGATCTAGTGATTAGTCAACTCGTATAAACTATACTACTGAGAAAACGGACCAAATGCAATACTAGATGCTTATGCAACGCATCTCCCTAGTAGCCCAGACTTTAATTAGGTAGTAGAGCAAACACAACACTGCCAAGTCCAAACGCAAGCCTGCTGATGCCTTAGGTCTCTGCTTCTGAAACGAGGCTGCCAAGCATTGGGCTTGACAATTCATCATGTGACTTAATATCGGCCGTGGCTGTTGGTTGGCTCACATACCCCTCGCTGTGTAACCAGCCTTTTGTTATTTTTTTCTTCACCATTTGCACTTTGTCGCGTCTTCATCTTTTCAAACTACGTCTCCTCTGAGTTTAGTATCGCCCAATCATCACTATTCAATTGGCTTCATTCTTAAATCATCTCTACAGATTATCCCAGGCCCTTTCTTTGCCTTCCCTCACCTCAGCGCCCCACCCATGCGTTCTCATCCTACACAATGCCTGACCCGGATCCAAAACCACCTCAACTCCAACAGTTCCGCGAGTTAAAGAGCCTAGTTTCCCTCTATGAGAAAGTGTTCGAAAAGCTGCTCCCCCCGGATGCCAGTTTTGAGAGGAGGTCTGGCGAGATTCGAACACGTATCGACGAAACATGGGCCCAACTGTCAACTGCTCGGCCTGAGGATGTCCCTAAGTTTCAGGAAAAGATTGTCGAGTTGAGCGGAAGTCTGAAAGAAATCGAACTCGGCCACAATAGACAAAAAGAGCGCTATGAGGCTCGGCTATGGAAGCATTACAATGCGCTACGCAATAGCGTCATGAAGGTTTTGGTGGCGCGGCCTGAAGCGACACCAGCAACTACTGCGAAGGATGGAGATCCTGTCATTCGAAAACCAACAAAGAAATTATCCCTTTCATCGAAGCCGTCGCTTTCTTCACCCGCCAAACCATCTAGCTCTTCTCGAACTCCGGCAACTCCTTCAGTTACTCGTCCAGTGGTAGGCTTGTTCCAAATACCAGAAGTAAATACGTACCTGACAGGTCTCTAGGGAAAACGAAAAAATCCATCGTCTAGTCTGCTTACACCCGAGCCAAAGCGTCACAAACCCGAAACGACCCCGCGCAGACATCCCCGTGGCAGTCATACCGATCAACAAGACTATCAATGCATCACTAGCCCAGAACCTGGCCAAGTGTACCTCGCCTTTTGGGAGAGTTCCAAACAATGGGTTCCGATTCTTCTCTTACCCATGACAGACCTCGAGCGTGTCGGCGTCTCAGGCTCTCTAGACAGCCTCGACTTGGCTGAGATACTCCCCATTTGCTACGACCAAGACAGTCTCACTGGAGAGCGCACGTGGCGGGATGGATACAAAGATGGCCAGACTCTTGTCACAGAGCGCGAATTCCCCGTTATCTACTTTGAGGGACGTGCGTTTCCGGAAAGGAGCCCTGTGGGATGGGTTGCTGCTAAGGACCTACGCAAGTTTGATGTCGACACTGCCGACAGTCATCTTGTTCCGCAGATTCGGATGGTTCGAAAGTTTCTGAAGGAACGTGCTGCTAATGTATCTTGCGATGGGGCAGAACAGACAAGTCACGAGAAAGATGTTTCAGATGGTATGTCCGATGAGCTGTTCTGGGTGTACTGTGGCCCTCCTAACATATTCAATTTCTAGACCAACCCCCGCAAGAAACTTCTACAGTCTTGAATCAAGATGAGCAGCCTCTCCAAGTTCCACCCGCTCCAGGAACAGTCGCAGCACCAGAGGCATCGACGAATGATGCACAGACTGCATCCGGTCCTACTCCAGAGTCTCAGCCAACGCCGCACACATCTGCGACTGGCGAGAAGTCGAGGCCTGATGCTACAACCGAAGCTCGGCCAAAAGAACAGTCACCAGGTGACACTCAGTCCAAGCCCACGGAAGCTCAGTCACTGCCATGGCAAAAAACACCTTTGCGAACCGCTCTCCTTGTCATGGCGGACTTGACACCTTCGCCTCGTGAGGCCACACCAGTCTCGGAATCGGAGCGACCCCAGGATACGCTCACAGCGATGGAACTGGACCCAACGCCTCAGGCATCAGCGGACAATGCGAAGCCTGCGCCAGAAGCTGTCATGGCACTTGACGAGCGGGCTCCGACAGACGAGTCACCTGGACGTACAATCAAGGTCGAGCCCGACTTGGACATCCCGCGCAACGTCGACGTTCTACGCGACATAGAGATCATCTCAATCGCGAGCACCGAACCTGAAGGTGAAGAAGAAGACGATGGAGAGACTTTAATTCCAGAGTCTACCGACGCCACACTTGAACCCCGGGGTCTTCCAGGTCCATCAAAGCAGCCAGGTGCTGGCCGTGATCGAGGCTCAACTCAGATCCGAGCTGACACTCGCGATCCCCCTCTTCCCCGGTCAAGCCCGCCGCCCATTCATTTCACGCCTTTGAACTCGTCGACCACTTCCACACCCTCAGGCACATCTACTTCCGTGCCGAAAACGTTTGCTCAACCGTCAATTCCCAGCTCAGAGGCTCATCATCGCGGGTCAACCAATCTGTCAAATTCAGACCAACATCTACGCAACTATGGCATTAAACGGGTCTCAGAACCTACGGGTACTCAATCAGCCAATAGTCCTCGCCTCCAAACACCCACGTCAGAAGGGCAAACAGCAAGCAAGGGGGTTGTACGCGGCACCAAGGGGCAACCCCCCAGGTCTCATCGCCGACCTCGACCTATGAACAACCGGGCCCCCCCTTGGATTATCCGCTAATGAATAGCCATGGCAAGTACTTTTATTTCTTGTTCAAGCCGCCGAAACGCAAGGGCTACATCAGGGCAGGTGGTTTTGTGCGTCGCATAACTCGGCACTGGGAAACAAATGAGGGTCATCGCCGCGGCGGTCGGTGGTACTTGGTGGCGAGTATTCTTTGGTCCGTTGGTTGAGACCCTCGAGCACTTGTCTGTAAAAAGTATCATCATTGAAGAAATTTGGAAAAGAAAAGTCTAGAAAGTAGAAGGTCAAAAGTTATGGAAGATTCATGACGGAGAGAAGGGAACAGCTGGAGAAGATGGAATGGGGAACCGATTCTTGTGAGTTTTGTGTCATGTTTGGGAGGCATCTGTCAGTCAAGACGCTTGGTTCTAGCCATGGGGACATTTAGTCCATAACTTTAATAAGAAAATTCTATTAAAAATTATTTCTAATATTCAGTGAGGGGTGAATTGGTTTCCATGAACAACATCTGTTCCTGATGAGATGATTATGCGTGTAGCTTGACGCCTGTGAAGACAATCCTGACCAACAGGCCCTATACAACATGTTTGACTTTAATCCTTTTCGCATCATTCAGTCCAAGAACCATCCAGGCAATAAGCTGTCCAAGTTCAATCCGAGGTATGTTTCCAAATCTATCACGGACCCATCTGGGTTGGTTGGTACCATGCGAGGAGTTGGATCAAGAGCATGAAACAGGGAAGTCAACAAGTCTGCCGCTTGTCTCGCCTCGCTTGATCGATGTTTTGATCGAAGCCAAAGCTCGTGAGTCTGTCTTAGTGTTGACAGGATCCGCACTTCCATGTCTGTTCCTGCTTGAACCAGTGGATGAGGCCCCAGTGTCGAGAACAGGGCCTTGGAGAGAACCACCGTCGCTAAAAGAAACTCGTGGGCCAGAGTCGATGAAAGCTTCCACCTCACTGGCCACAGCGGTCCTCCTGGTTGTGCCTCCTGGTCGAGCAAACCACGATACTCCAGAAGTTTGAGAGCTGCATTCAGCAGAATGTTGAGAGAACTATCCGGCCGAGTAAAGTCGTCTTCTTGGGGTGGCGTCGCCATACAGCGAAGATGCACAAGCATTTCTGCTTGATGCAACTGAATAGCCAAAATATATCGATGCAGGATGGTTCGGTGATGGTCATTAGGTCCACTAGAGCCAAGCTTGAGGACCGAGGGAAGGGAATCGTAAGTGGCTTTGAGTAATCCGGCAGCTCCCGCGGCCTTGACAGGGTCGTACTGAGTCGCGTTTATGATGTCGGCCATGACGCCCAACACTTTTGCCATCCTGTACCTCGCAATGATGAAGAAGACGGGTGTCTGGTGATCGTCGCCTCTGGGTGGCGGTAGTTCGGTGGTGTCCTCGTCAAAGTCCTCGTCGGCGAGATTCAAGGGATCACGAGTGTCCCATTGACCCTCTTGGACCATTTTCGGTACTCCGATTTGCATCGATACCATGATATCTGAGATGTAGAGGGCTGCCCATACTCGTCTTCGGATTTCACACTCGATGGGACTCAGCTTCGGAAATTGTGCTGGATCCCGATGATATCCCATGCGCAATGCAAGACGTAGAATGACACCGAGGACAAGCCAAGTGTCAACTTCAGTGTCTGGCCGTCTTACGTGTTCGATGGTGAAGTAGTGTAGAAGTGTCTCGATAACGTACGGGCCTCCTCGACTGTAATCTGCCAGGGACAGACATTGGACCACTTGATCAATGTACTGGGGCCTTGCGGTGCGCGTCTGGGTGTTTTCAATGTCAGGCTCGGCCAACATGTTTGCTGGGCTGAAATGAGCTGATAGACACATCATGGAGTACAAGAGCCCCAGCCACATGATGGAAGCGCTATCGGGGTTGGACCAAAAGTTCTCATACTGCAATAATTGTTAGAAAGAAGCATCTTGTAGTGTCATCTCCATATCTCATCATACCTGTCGGAAAAAGGTTGGTGTATGAAGACATGCGATATCTGAATCGTCACCCTGTCAGTAACCCAGAAAATTGGAGACTGGATGAGTTCGATACGTACGTGGCATCATGTCGAGATCAGTGCAATACTCAGAAACCAAACGGTCTACCACAGGCCTAGGCGGCATGGCAGCAAGGACATCCTCCCTCGAAATGTTCCCTTGATGTCCAAAGAGAAGCGCAAGCTTCTCAACTGGATCCCTAGCAGGGCTGTCGTCAGAATGTGGTGATGGGTTATCGCTCTCTGATTGGACTTCATTCTTCATCTCAGAGATGCTGTCGAGAATGGCGACCCAGTGGGTACTGCTGACGTAGGATGGTGCACCGGTAGAAGTGTTCAAGTTGCCGGCCTTGAAGTTGGGTTGTGGGGACGGGCCTGTCTTGTTGAGGACTTGACATAACGAGTCCAGGCTCATATTGGACAATTGCTCAGTGTTGTCGGGTAGCGAGGTTGGATGTGAGGCTGCGCTAGACTCCATCAGCGAGATTATTTGGTGCTCGAGACTGTCCAGTCTCTTTCGAATCCCAGTTGAACTCTCAGCCCTTGGTCGAGACACGCCAGCCCTCTTGGGCGGTCTCGTAGGTGGATAGGTACATGTTGCAGCAATATCACGCTTCACACAAGTGCTGCACGGTAATTGCCGGTCACATTTGGCCCTGCTCAATGTCAGACCTTCGAAAATGAAGAATCGGAACATGGATGGGTCAGTGGATGCTGCTTACTTTCTCACTCTACAGGCATTGCATGAGAGCTGGGGTTTATCTCTCCGCCTGTTCGGAGGTGGACGCCGACCCGAGTCTGGGGACGATGACGGATGGTCCATTATCTCCGGAAGATACGTTTTTGTCTTTTTTTGAGGAGTGTTTGTATCAAGTTGAATTTAACTCTTTTCCATGTGTTGATGGGATGGAGCGGGATTTTGTCATGTCCGCCACTGTCCGATCCTCCGATCCTCCGACCGTCCGACCGTCCGACCCCGTGACCCCGATCCGGTCCCGCGGAGGATAGAGCGGAATCTTATTGGTGGTGGAATATATCACCAACGAACAAAGATGATCTGATAATATTGTGTATTAATTGATCCAACATGTATTTATGCTTCTGGCGAGATATTGGGAAGCTTATGGAACGATGACTTCGGTGAATAACGGACGAATGCGTCCCGAAAGACGGACATAAAAAACACCACTAATGATCCAGCTGATTGTCTCTGGTATCAGAAATCCTGTGTGGGCTTCGGTGTGCTTGTTTTTGCACCCTTTGAATTCGTGACTAAATGATTCTCGTGACATGGGGTTAAACAAGGTAGAAGGGTTCATTCGATCAACTGCGGGATACAGCAACCAGCTTTGGAATAGAAGTGACCATAAAATAGAGCGATTTTGATAAGTTGCCATGAATGTTTGCACCTTTTGAGGCATTATACAAACCCAAATAGAGTTGCTCCAACTTTCCTAGCCGTCTCAGAGACAGTCTGAGTGCCTAGGCACCACTCCTTGTCGTAAGCAGTGAGCGAAGAGGCAGCAACTCCTACAGCGGGAGTGCTACACTAGGCATTGTAATAGGTACGCCCGATCATTCAATCATTCACCCATTTCCCAATAACCCAACGTCGTATTAACCTCGGAGATAATGTGGATGCGACGGCTCAGAAATCTATTCCCGAGGCCCCTTTCTTAATAATCTCCGACTCCGCAAACTAAACTGTCTAGGGTTTTCCCGAGGCGCGCTTGCTTGAGCCCTATTCCACCATCAATCATCAAACCAACAAACAGTTTATCGCGATGGGGTTGTCGCCGCCAGACCTAGCCAATCGGGGTGCTGCGTCTTCTGTGGACGCACAGGACGGATGTGACCAGATCACCCAGCAGAAGGCCTCAATTGAGGCTGCCACCAACGGCAACTCACCGCTAGAGTCTCACTTTGAGGGGGCCTTGGCATTTGGGATGCAGGATGTGTTGGACACTGCTGCGGGTATGTTAGAATGTGCATCTCACTGTCATACGCTTACAGGCTTTACAGACCACTTGAGTCCACCTATTCCGGGACCGGATTGCGACATTTTCACGTTCAAGGATGACAACATAATACCCTCAACTCTACCAACAGACCTCACACGACCTTATTTGCTCGTAAACATTGGCTCTGGAGTATCATTCTTTCAAGTCTTTGACAATCGCCGATGTGAGCGCATCACGGGTTCGTCATTTGGAGGTTCTGCCCTCTGTGGACTTTTGTTGCTTCTCACAAAAGCCCGCACCTTTGATGAGATGCTTGAACTTGCGGACAAGGGCGATAACTCTAATGTCGATAAGCTGATTGGAGACATATATGGTGTGGATTATACTCGGATTGGCATGAAAATGACTGCTGTTGCATCGACATTTTGCAAAGCATTCAGCAAAGAGCCCCGATCACAGTATCACCTCTCCAGAATAGCAGAAAACGACGCATCACAAACAAGCAAACCACCCTTTTCGGACGCCGATATTTGTCATTCGCTTGTTTTCGCATTGTTCAACAACGTTGGACAACTTGCGACACTGCAATCACGGGTACACGACAATGCCGACATTTACTTTACGGGTCCTTACGTTCGAGGGCACCCTCTCATCATCAGGACGCTTTGTATCGCGGTTCGGTACTATTCTGGAGGAGAAAAGCGAGCGCATGTTGTTAGCGATCCGAGTTTCACAAATGAAATGCATGAAACGTCTTGAGCGGGATGCCTTTTACCGATATACCCTCTATCGATTGAGATAGATAGAAACATATGGAACACAATAGACTACTATGCCAACGGCAAAAGTAAAAGATACCTTCTGCTATTTTCAGAGGCATTTGGGCCTTATAATGCTGCTCAACAAAACATCATATCATGGCCCCTCAGATCAACCAGACTATCACCAATAATCAAGCCACCAAAATCACCCCCATCTCCAAACACGGCAAGATGATCTCCAATGTCTTAGAAAAACACGCTATGACGTCCAACGACCGACGATGCCACCACCTCTTTCCATTCCAACCCAACACCAACACATCGCACTAGCAGGAGGAAAAGGTCCGCATTGGGTGTTGGTTACGTTCCAGCTACACAACAACGGGCTGTGGCTTTCGACGGGAGGGTAGGGTGACCCTCCACTTCGTCTTAATATAGATTAGCTTTTGGGGTCTGGGGAGGACGCGCAGCTGCAGATGGACGAGATGGGAATGGAGTGTAACGTCTGTGGTTCAGATACCTGGTCGGTTCTTGAGGCTCCCTGGTGATAACTGGTATGATAACCTCCTCGCCGGCACCTACAATATGCGCCTATGCAAATCTCTGTCCAACTCTGCAAAGACCATCTTCAGCTGTGCAGTTTGAGCATCATCTCACCGCAGCAAGTTGTGTTTATCACTTCACTAGACAATGGAAAAGTGCACTTGATGTCATAGCGAAGAGTGCCCAGTAGCCTACCACAGGTGTCACCATGGCCCGTTGGACGCAAACAAACAGCCAATGTGCGCGTCATTTTCAAGCCCAGCACATCAGCCAAGAGACGACCAAATCTCAAGTTTGTCTCAAGCCACTTTAGGTAGCTTGATAGCTCCCCCAGACTTTTCTTGACCCCAGAAGTTGAATTTCCCTGCTTTTCTCCTTCATGCGCACAGCAACACCATCTTTCTTTTGAAACGGATTTTCAGGTTCGACACTAGGCACGGACAGCAAGGGTCCAGCTTCTCACAAACAAAATGGCAACATCAGACGAAGCCGGCGTTTTAGACGGTCCACACCATCAACAGTACCAACTCAGTCCAGTCGGCCGTCACCTCGTCGCAGCATCTGGCGAGTTTGTGGGGACATTCTTCTTCCTCTACTTTGGCTATGCAGGGAATCTCATGGCTGCTCTCCAAGCGCCAGATACGGCGCCTAATGGAGGATTGGCCAGCACCACTGATATCTGGATCGCCGTGTCGTACGGGTTTTCGCTTTTGGTAAATGCGTGGGCGTTTTATCGCATCAGTGGCGGTTTGTTCAACCCAGCTGTAGGCAGCCCCTTTCCTAATCTGGTCTATACGCAAACTCATATTCTTTATATAGGTTTCTTTGGGTTTATGTGTTGGGGGCCAATTGTCATGGACGCGCGCAGCCTTTCTTTTCCCTGCACAGGTTCTTGGATCTATTTGTGCTGGTGGCCTTGTTGATGCCATGTTTCCTGGACGAGTGGAACAGGCCAACACTCTTCTTGGACTCAACACATCTATCGCACAAGGTGTATTCCTCGAAATGTTCTTCACGGCGCAGTTGGTATTTGTCGTTCTGATGTTGGCGGCTGAAAAGTCACGCGACACGTTCCTTGCACCCGTCGGCATCGGACTTGCACTCTTTGTAGCTCTTATCCCCGGTGAGTAATCCCTAGTCTTATTCCGGCAACATGCCCGAGTACTAACACTTTCTGACAGGCGTTTCCGTTACGGGTGGCTCTGCAAACCCGGTGCGCAGCTTCGGATGCGCAGTCGCAGGCGCAAGCTTCCCCGGGTATCACTGGATTTACTGGGTAGGACCGGCTCTCGGCGCGACCCTTGCTGCTTTGTATTATCGGCTTGTCAAGCGGTTGCATTATGAGGAGGCGAACCCCGGACAGGACAGTCCTCATGAGGTGTAGTAAGCGGACGGTCGGCATTGAAGAGAATCCTACCCTACAGTAACGGCGATGCCGGTGTTCTCAGGATAATGAGGACAGCAAGGGATAATTATTTTCAGGTAATGAATGGAATCATTTTGATGATTCGATAAGCGAGTTATAATAGTATGGCATTAAGCATGAATTGTCAGAGCATGGCCGGCAGTGTAAATACTTTGTTTTAAGCGCTTATGAAACATCAAACAAAGCTCTCACAAAAGGTGTCACCAATCGCTCGCGTGGGAACAAAAAAATAGCTCTAAAACAATGTCAGTTTAGCATAATCTGAAACATTCTAAATGTCAATCTATCTTATCAAACGCAGGATTCATGCAAGCAAACGGAAGTGATGCTATCCGCGACGATTCACTAGCCACTACTCAAGAATGCAGAATGTGGCTAAGGCTGCAGCAAAATTCTATTAAAAGCACTCTCCTCTCCCATGAACCCTGCGATTTAGACTTGTTTTAGTCAGGCATTACTTGGTGATATTAAGATTACGTGGCTTGGCTTCAATGTCAGGCGCGATGGATCCCAGCCACTTTGGAATCAAAAGCTGTCATACCCCAGATGCACATGGGTTTTGTTCGACAATCTCGCAAATCCATCACCAAAGATCTTTTTATTTCCTTTTCACCGACTTGAAATGCGGGTTGGAGCTGTCATTGTAACATTGCAGAGTCAGCAGATAATTTCGGGGACCTCACTTTGGACCGTAAGCTGCATCACCAAGTTGGGGTCCATGGCATCCCATTGCAGGTTAATGCTTAGTAGTAAAAACAAAACAAGGCTAGCCCTAATCTCGCAGAAACAGATCAATAGCCGACCAGCAAATGGTCTCCGCGGCCATCAGCCCCAGCCGATCCTTCGAAAGGGCCCCCAGCCTCCAAAGAGGCGGAGCAAGCTGGAAATAAACGGTCAGCTATGCCAAGATTCACTCTCATTGGTTACCCTTCCGGAACTCGGCTGCCAACGCACAGAGATTCCAACTCAGCCCTGCTAAGTCCGACAAGGGATTGTAGTTGGGAATAACATTGTCATGTGCGGGACTGGCAGTACCGATGCAGTCAGATTCTTGTGATGTTAGCGCTGACGGGTTGAGGCCCAAGAACTTTTTTGCGAGACTAAGGATATCACAGCTTCTAGCGAGGTCAGAGTCCGAGGTTCAAGTGCTTATAAGAAGAACATGACGGACTAACAACAACACCATCATCACTCACCACACTCTTCTACACCATCAACAACAACACTAATCAACTCAACAAACTTCTCACTCGACAATTTCTAATCACTTCCAAACTCTAACCCCCACACCAAATCACTCAAAATGCAGTTCATGAGCATGCTCCTCCTCGCCGGCACGGCCCTCGCCGCCCCCGCAGCCAAGTCAGTCGCCGAACGAGCAAACGACAGCATCGACAACGTTCTCCCTCCCATCGTCCCCATCAACACCCGCTCCGGCGACAGGGACCTCATCGCAAAGCTCATCACTGCCCCCACCCAGGTCGAGCGTGCCAAGCTCCTTGACCAGCCTGGCGACTACGTCTTTGACTTTGAGGCCGCTACCGGATCTGGAGAGTCCAAGGGAAAGGGTGGCCGTTCCACCTCTGCTACTGCTCTCACTATGCCTGCTCTTATTGGCAACGGTGCTTCCATGACTGTCGCTTTCCTTGGACCCTGCGGCATGAACACCGCTCACGTCCACAACCGAGCCACCGAGCTCAACATCATCGTCAAGGGACGTCTCGTGACCAACTTTGTCATCGAGAACGGTGCCAAACCTATCCAGAACACTATGGACACCTGGCAAATGTCCGTCTTCCCCAAGGGAGCCATCCACCAAGAGTTCAACCCCGACTGCGAAGATGCCGTCTTCGTCGCCGGTTTCAACGACCCCGACCCCGGTGTGAACCAGATTGCCCAGAACTTCTTCAGCCTGAACGGCGATGTTGTCTCGGCTACCCTCGGTGGAGTTCAGACCATCGACGGCAAGGACATTGAGAGCTTCCGTGAGGTGATTCCCGCCAACATTGCTCTCGGCATTGATGCTTGCCTGAACAAGTGCGGTATCAAGAGGAACGCTAAGCGCTCCATCTCGGAGATTCTTGCCTAATTTTTCGGTTTCTTTCTTTTGAAAACGGTTCGGTTGGGTTATGGGCATGCATGGTATGGTTTAGATTGATGATGGATGACGGGTGGGATGAGGGAACGAGTACATGGCATATTTACCTTCTTGTACATATTCTGCACATATTCTTGTTTCATATCAGTTATCTATAGACTGTATATAAGTTTTATCATTTTCATTCATCAGGTACATTATAGAACACCACTTCGGTTGCTTTATACAAAATGCTGAAACCTGACCCGCGACGCGCCTATTTGGAGATTACATCGAGTGCACACATAACAGTGACAACGGCATCGAGGGGACGCGAATACGGACTGCTAAATGTGCTTTTGACGCATAATCTATTCTTTACTTGCTAATGGGGCTGCTGCGATGAGGTGGCATTGGACATCGGGTTGAATGTGGTTTTGACAGATACCCGATAGACTGGCGAGTGAAACATCCCCGCGATTACTCCCCATCGTAAGAGTGCACTCGACTGCGAGCTTGCAATGATTCCATGCCTTGTCAGCTCGGGTACCATAAGCGACCCCTGGCCACCAGGTTTACTTGCAGGCGGGAGCGATTGGGGCAATGTCAAACGGTCTGTCTCTTTACTCAGCCTCGAGCACATGCTCATTCCTAATTGGCGCTGCTATGCGAATAATTGCCAGCCGAGGTGCCCTGCTCTGAATTGCAGATGGCTAGCTTGACGCACTTGACTGGCTTCGGCTGTGGCTAGAGGCCAAGGGCTGACGTGAGGTTGGAAATTGGAGAGGTCTGGATGACGGCCAGTCCACTGTCTTGGAAGCCTCCATCCAGAATAACGTTAGTCTGGACGCTTAAAACAAGGGTCTTACAGGGCTGTTGGCGAGTAAAGAACTTTGGTATGGGCGGCTAGACGTTGGACAGTGACCAATAAACCATGCCAGGTTCTTTGTGTGGAAATATGACACAAAGTCCATGACACAAAGTCCGATGACTCCCACGCGAGTCTGACTCGACGAGACATTTATTTCGAGTCAAATCTCATGGGAATGCTCGGCTTCTTTACAGTTTGCCGTTGTTATCTACGTCGAGAGAATGACTCAATCGGTGATTTGTCAGATCACGCCAGCGTAATCTAGCTTAGAAATGTACATTCCCAATTCGAATCATTTTTCCGGCACACGCGATCCCTGTCGGCTTATCAAGCACCACTGACATGGAACACCGAGGAAACCGAAGACCGAGCACGCAACGCAATACAAGCTCGTGTTGAAGAGTTGGATGATAAATGTGGTGTTTTGAATAGCTGTATAAAGATGATTGTTGCCTTGACTCCTGAATCCCATCAACAAGTTCCATATCGCAAACTACACACTGCTTCATTTTACTACCATACCGATAGACATCGCTCAAGTGCTGACCTTGTCACATCGACACTAATCCAAATGCGACACACAATTAAACCCCAGCCCTTGGAGGGCAATGGTGAGCCTGCCCAGCCGCGAGTGCCAGGATCTTGCTGACAGGCGTTGTTATAGGCGCGCGATCTCATCAAACGAAAAGCCTCAAATCGACCTCGCGTAAACATGCTGGGTCTTCTAGGCAGTTGGACCAGCTTTCTCGGCTTTACGATGACGCTATGGATCTTTTCAACCAATCTGCTCTTGCAGCTTCTTTTGAAGATATGCTCAATGTGAAGAACCGCCCACGGATCACGAGACTCGTGTCTCTTGGTCTTGGCAGTCTCTTGGACTCGAAAGACCAACAACGCCGAATTAAGCAACTTGTTATCTTTATGGCTATCGCATCTCATCTCACAATACCAATGACCGAGAAGGGTCCGCTCACGTTATACGCCCAAGATCCCACTTTTACAGCCATAGACGAAGCTTTCCTCAACGGTCTTGGCATTACTGTGCTCAGGACGCCATCTTCATCAGATTTGGGTGATGCAGGGCAAATGATCAATGAGGAGACCCTTGTATACAGCCCTTTTTTGACCATCGCCACATACAAGTTGTTGTTCTCTCAATCATTACACACATCAACACAATCTTCAGGATCACCAAAGATTCCGATCCTCGTCAGCGACGACTTTAACGCCTTGAAGCTCAAGTGGGATAAACGGACTAGCGAGCATCGAGATGTGGAGACCTTGATAAAGGGAGCAAAAGCCGGCAACTATCGTCGTCGCGCAGTTAATGGGGATGGTTTCTGGGCCGAGTCAGATCGACCGTTCCCTCTGGCGATATACTGGAGGCAAGCAGCTGCTCAGCAGAAACGACGTGTAGAACGGGAGTCTTGCGCTTCGGCGATGAACTTCACACGGGAAAGCCAGGCCATGTCTATTCAAGTATAGATGACATGTTTGAAGAAGAGAAGGCATTCATTTCGGGACATAATAGAGGATATCTATAGAAGTGAGCGATGTAGCGGGGCGTTACCGGGCAAAAATCGAAGATTATACATGATATATTTACTTCTACTTCACTGCATTCCTCCCTCGCAAGCTTTACATCATATCGTGTAGTCACCTGCTACGCTCACTCTGGTATCTCGTATTAACTACATCCCATATCCAGCTCCTGGCTGTGCCTCATTAGAGCATCGACCAGCTGCATCCGAGTCCAGCAACACCGCCCTACCATGGTGAAAATAACACCCCCAATAGCCCCCAATACTCCTCAATAGGAAAACTTGGGTCGTAACTTGGCATTCTCTGGAGACTAGTGGTAGAACTCACATGGCCGAGCATTTTGCCGACTGGGACAAGTCAATCTCTTGAGTATCGCCTCTTGCTGACTTGAGCAGAGACTGAACAGTATCTCCGCTCCAAGCACGGTCTGAGGTTTTCCGTTCTGTTTCTGCGCTCTTGAGGGCAACGCCAAGCGGGAGATTGCCATCGGCATCACGCTTGGCCGCATCCGCTCCATGCTCGAGTAAGTGCTTGACCGATAATGTTGAATTCATCCTGCTGGCAAGATGAAGCGGAGTTCCGTTGTGTTCATGAAGGTAGTTGGGGTCGGCCCCGTGCTGGAGCAAAATGGCAACAAGGTCTGGTCGGCTGGTTGCGACAGCAATGAGGAGGACATGTCCGAAATGGCCACCGATCTCATTGACGGTTGCACCCTTTTCAACAAGTTTGACAACTGTCTTTTTGCTTCCAATTAGACAGGCTAAATGAAGAGGCGATCCTTCTGCCCTCTTTGCCACCGAGACAGGGCTTGCACCGTTGTCCAGTAGCATGGCCGCAACCAGCTCACATTGATGGAAGCTAGGAAACGGAATGGTAGGAGGATTGCTGCCGATGTCTTGAGGCCACTTGGATAATCTTCGGCGCTTCCGGGCCGTCGTTCCCCTTGGATTTTGCCATACTGGCCCTGAATTCGAGAGGTCGAATCGCGGTGCTGCACATGCCTCCAAGGCTGCTTGGAGTGGTGTTTTACCCTCGTGGGTGGTTACGTTCATGTCAGCTCCATGTTGGATCAAGGTATTGACCACAGATGATTGCAGATGAGCAGCTGCAAGGTGAAGCGGATAGTCACCATTGCCATCAGCCTCGTTGGGGTTCACACCATGCCGCAAAATCCGCTTCACAGCTTGATCAGCCCCCACAGAGCAGGCTTGACGTAATCTCAAGGCCGACGTAGGGAGGTAGTCAAGTATAAGGTCAATGCCTCTGCTGTTGCCTTCCTTGATAGCTTCGGAGAGAGCTTCCTCGATGATGGGTTCAGGATCTGGAGTCTCCATCAACGCCTCGAGAAGGGCCTCGACGATCCGAATGTCCTTCACTTCCCTACGATATGGCTTTTTGAGAACCACAACGAAAGGATTGCCCCAGGGCCCTTGCTTAATGTCGACTCTTGCTCCGGCTGCAAGCAAGTCTTGGACTATTCCCAGGTGGTTATGCTCAGCTGCCTCTATGAGAGCGGTGCCGATGTTAGCCCCGTGCTTGAGCAAGAGCCGCACCAGTGATTGATCCTCTACGTCGACTGCAAGAGAGAGGGGGCTTCTGCAACCTCTATCTGTCTGATTCACTTCGGCGCCACGTTCAAGAAGAAACTTGGTAACATCCCGGTTCTTCTTGGAGATGGCTGCACAGAGCGGACTCGCATGCGCGTCATCGAGACTGCTGCGATTGTCTCTACTTCTGCCCTCCACGTTGACATCAGCACCGGATTCGATCAGAGTCTTTGCAATCTCTAGGTTTCCTCGCAGAGCAGTAATGATGAGCGGCGGCTGGTCCCTGCCCACACTGTCTGACTCGTCGTCGGATGGAACAGCTCCAGCCTCGAGAAGGGCGTTGACTATGCCAACCTTGTTTGTCCTGACGGCCAGCTGTAAGCAGGAAGATTTTATATCTCCATGATTCTCGGTTTCGAACGTTGATCCTGACTTGAAGTCTGCACCATTGTGAAGAAGCGTGCGAACGACATCTTCGTGGCCACCCACAATTGCGGCACGTAGCGCCGTCTCCCACTGCCCTCTGAGGGCATTGACTTGGGCGCCTGCACTAAGCAGTTGGAAGATTATATCATTGTGTCCACAACGTGCTGCGGCCTGCAGAGCTGTTCCGTAGTAGTGTCCTGCAGCATTGACATCGACGCCTCGTGACAGAAGCGTAGCGACCAGTTCGTGATGGTTCAGAAAGGCTGCCATTTGCAGTACATGTACGCATCTCTCGTCAGAAGCTGTCCACTGGGGATAGAGCGCCATCAAGATAGAAACGGCTGCTCCAGGTCCATGCTTGAACACCTCTTGCAAGGTTTGATTGACCTGAAAGCCGCGGCCATGAGAAGAGCACCCATCCTCTTGGGGGGAGGGATTATCTTGGGGATATGGCTCAAAGTAGTACAGCGCCTTTTCAAATAACTTTTGAATGGCGGCTTCTTCGCCAGGGAACTTGGCTCCAGAATCAATGAGCACTTTCAGTACTTCCCCACTTGACACCTCTCGGCCTGCTGCCTTGAAGATGGCCTCTTCTCCCACAGCCAGGTTAGCATCGGCGCCAGCTTCGATCAACTGCTTCACCACTGAAGGAGGGCAAAACTCTGCCGCTACTTGGATAGGATACATCTGCTGACCCCCAAGTTCATTTGGGTTGGCCCCCAAGTCCAACAGCACTTTGACAATCTGATCAGGGTCGGAATGAGGGTTGATGTTACGCTGCATGGAGCCATTCCTCGTATAACCACAGTTTGCTTCTGTGAAGCCTCGAAGAGCGGCTTGAAGAGGCGATATGATAGGGAGAGAAGATCCGGTATTCTTGGGACTTGATCGAGAAGGACCCCAGATATCCACTTCGAACGGAAACTCTGATAGAAGACCAACCAGAGAATCGCAAGCAAGCTCGTTGATATTTGCCGACGCGTTTCGGACCAAGTACTGAGCAACCCGACTGTATCCTCTTTCGCAGGCATTGACTAACGCTCCGCCAATGGTCATCGCGTTGAACGGCGTTGTCTCATGTGATGAGATGAGCAACTTGACGATATCGAGTTGCCCATTCGCTGCTGCCCCGACCAAGCAACTGTCTGAGACTTTGGACATGTCGTGGAGGTAGTCAGAGTCAAGGAGAAACTCGAAAAGAGATTTGAAGAGCGAATAATGGCCACACATGGCATATAGGTGAAGTGCTTCTGTCAGTTGTTCTGGCTTGAGTTGACCAATATGTCTTGAGCCGATGATGGTCAACAGTTCATCCAGCTTCCCATGGGTACAGGCGGACCTCAGATCCTGAGCCACCGACCCTGGGGGCAAATCATCGCTTGCCTCGTATCTTTGAGCCATAGTGAGCGTCTCCACCTTGAACTTGTCCAGTTCGACAGGAGTGCAGTATTGGCCTACAACAGAAAAGACTTGCTTCGCCACTGAAGAATCTCGAATCTTTGATTGACGCGCAGCGCTAAAAAGAGACTCGAGGCATTCAGTAATGGGTATCCTGGTAGCTAGATGCTTTAGAAGAAGATTGAGAATCGAGAAATGGCCATGTTCCACTGCGACTACAGTAGCTTTCTCGACTGGGTTGTTGCCAAGATCTAAAGCATCTGCCAGGCTGAGAATCAGATCAACCACACTGTCATGTCCTGACCGGACTGCGGAATCAAGGGCGTTGGTGTACTTGAAGAACCCCCTCTTCTGATCCTTCATCGAACTCTGTTTCCGAGTCCAGGGATGCTGATCGGCCTCAAAGATGGCATCGAGGTTTGTGAGAGGCATTACCGCTTTCAAATCATCCTCCTCGTCCTCGCTCTCGTAATATTCGCCGTCTTCTCGAGCAACCCTCTTCGGAGATGCTTCACGTAGAAGGTCTCTGGACCTGGACAGGGCCGGCCATTGTTCTTTCCCACGCAGCCTATCGCGTGGCCGAGGCGGGAAGCCTCTTGTAAGCAAGAGTAGCACAATATCAGGGTGGCCTCCCTCTATTGCGGCATGAAGTGCGTCCTTTGTATAGCCTCCGATAGAATCGTCTGCCCCTGCGTCAAGGAGAAGCTGTACAGTGTCCAAGTGACCATTGAATGCAGCAGCCTGCAAAATGGAACCATGCACTCCTCCTCCTCGGAAAAAGCTCGCTCCTGACTCAAGGAGCATTTTAACAATGCTTGTGTGTCCTTTCATTGCTGCAATGTCTAGGGCGCTTCCAAAAGTTCCCTTTGCATTGACGTCTGCGCCGAGTTGGATAAGTACCAGGACAATGGCTTGACGGTTGAGCAAGCTTGCCGTGACCAACGGTGAACCGAATTGGCCTTCGGTTTCGATACTCATGCCCTTGCCTAGGAGATATCTGACCATCGCCAGGTCACTATACAGGGCAGCCACTGCTACGGCGTCTGCTGGGAGGAGATTGGAAGCGAAGGGCGATGCCCTGAGACACCAGGTGAGTGCTCCAATGTGGCCACCCTCTATGGCTTTCCGAGCCATTGAGGTGACCTTCTCTTTGTTTTCCTTGGAGGAAAGCTGATGACAAAAATTGGAATGTTCAAGTTGTTTAAGGTCAGCCACAGAGCCAGTTTCTGTCGCTTCCAGGACAGCTAGTTCGTATTCGGCCAATGTCTGGAACGGTTCATCGCTTTGAGCAAGACGAACAGCAATATTTTCCGGGCCATTGGGTGTTTGAGCTCGAGATTCATTGTCAAAGGCGTGTCCTTCCAGTGAGAATGTTTCCGCTTTGTCCTTTCCTTCTATGCAGCCCGTAAAACACATGACATTGGAAGAAACGCCGCCTTCAGTTTGAGTTGAATGAAAACTGTGAGAGTCAAGGTGGTCTCGAGCTAGCGTGGAGGAGACGTTGACGTCGTCACTGCAAGAGACGAGTATCTTTGCTACGCTGCCTGCATTGACAGCAATTTCCTTCAAGGCTTCCATCAGATTGTGACCATCAACCTCCTTGACCTTGTCGATGGCGCTAATGACAACTGTCAAGGGATCTTGCTCGGCTAGTTCAAGAATGAGCTGCACACACTCGTGGCTGTCGGGCTTGGAGAGATGTTGCCCTCTCACTCTCGCTAGAGCCGATCGGCGTTCAAAGTCGGCCCACAAGAGTTCGCGGATCTTTGTTTCGTCATTCCTGTGCGTCAGTAATTGTGATAGGATAGTGCGCATAATGACATCTGAAGAGGAAGCCTCGTGTCCAAATGGCGTCTCGGCACAGCAGATGTGGGCAAACGGAGCCGGAGATGTGGTCTTTCGGGCGGCGTCCGACAATTCGTCAACCGCCGCAGAGCACCAATCATTAGGGGCTTGAATGAATAGCAGGCAAGGTGAGCTGGAGAGGTGCCATGACTGGAACTGTGGGCTACCCAGCAGCGGGTTGAATGTTGATGAATCTCTAACGGGCTGGTTGAGTGGCAGAGGGGCAAGCCACGAGTTCAATCTCTCCTGGTTGTCCGCAGCCAAAGTCTTCCAGTATACCAGAGACGAGGGAGACGATCGAACGAAAGTTGGCTCTGGGAATCGTGATGCTTGGGCTTCGTTAAGTTGAGCAAGATTTGGTATGTCTCTTGCTTGCCTCATGATTGCTTCCATGCTCACCGAGTTCTGCCCAGGACGAAAATCGCTTTCCTCCATAGTGTCTGCTATGATGGGGTCAGGATCACAAATGACAGAGTAAAAGTGTGATGGAAGCACTTGTACAACATACCGAGGATATTTTCTCTGTAGAAGCGGATCATTCTCCCAAGATGCGTAAGAATTTCGGCATACAGGTGTGTCAATGCCATTGCCAAATTGTCTCGCGTAGAAGAGCTTTGTTGATGAAGGATCTGGCGTTCGACTTGGATGCATTTGGCCATTACGCAGGCAATTTGTTCCTGCCGCAGTCGGTTAAAGCTTTTGTCTGAAGAGTCTGAAGTGTATCTTACCAACTCGCTGATCACAAGACCATATTCTTGGGCATTCCCAATCAGTTTCCGAAGGAGGTATCGAATAGCGGCCCAAGGGAAGAAGGCGTTGATGGGGTCAGATGGTAACCCATTTTGGCTTTCTTGCTCGAACTGTTTGATAGAGAAAGCCATCTTCTGGAACAGGTCGCAAGTAATGAGCTCATTTCCATCAACATCTCTGAATCTCGACCTTGTTCGGGTGCAGACTTGTTCCGATTCATGGGCTGTTTGCATCACAGCTGACTTGATACGAATACGCTGTTAACCTTTCCGACCATCAGAACACCTCCAGGAGGCACATACGAGGATATCCCTCTTTTGCGTTCTCGCGGTTGTTTTTAGCACAATCTTCAACTGCTCATCCCTAATCTGAGTGAGAGCCTTCTCCCACAGGTTCCCGGCAGAGGTGGAGGGATTTGGCGTCGGATCCATGGTCGCTTGCGCTACAGGCGGTGATTAAAAGTGCCAGAGACAAGGGAAGAGGATGGTAAGTATGGTTGGTATGACCTGCGAGAGGTATATAATGGTACTGGCCAGCATGGCTCGATTTGCTTAGGCAGATGAACTGCGCCACGTCGGTTTCATGTAAAGCCGTTCTGTTGGCTGTTAGGCTGCTCATGATGGCTCATCCCTGGTTTCGATTGGCACAGTGCACAGGCATGTATGGTCCTCGTGCCATGGTGTGTTCCCGAGTCAGCCACCACGGCCACACTTAGCCACAGCAATGACAGCCGTCTGCCATGGTTGACAATTTAAAACGTCGGAGCGTTTTGTGTGTAACGGTGTATATCACTTCCTAATCTACCAGAGTTAGTAACCACGAGCTTACTCCGTGATAGACTAACCATTAATGGTAAGCAATCCCGCGGACTCCCGCGGCTTCTCCCTCTTCCACAGCAACGTCTCCTACTTTCCTCACCATTCTCATCAATTTGAATCGGACTCAAAAACCCCTGAAGACGCCGACTCTTAGCCATGAAGCGGACTAACGCGGGTGATCCGGTAATGGTCATCCACCGACCGGCCAGACCTGCACTCTCATGCCGCCCCTGTCGGGAAAAGAAGCGGCGCTGTGGTCGGAATAAGCCCTGCTCGAACTGCTCACAGAGGGATATTCCCTGTGTGTATGAAGAAAGACATCAATTCGTCCAGAGGCCTGTGGAGAACGCCCCGGCACAAGTTGGTATTGGCCCTACGCCTGCCGACTCGACCTCATCTAGCAGCCTTTCCATGGCACCCTCGGGGCACTCGGCCTTGTTTGTATTCTCCCCAGCCCTTATGTGCAGATGGCTGACAGCCTATGCAGCGACTATGCGAATGTTCTTGGCCGCTTACAGAAATTAGAAGAAGCTGTTTTCTCCACGCCAGGAAATATGCATGGGGGCGATTCTGCGAGTCACACTGCACAAAGTATGAGCTTGGTCTCATGTTTATTCCCCAATTTATGCTAATTAGAATCCCGGTGGCCAGATTACACTCCATTGTCCTCTCATAATGCCGACACGGTGCCATGCAGCTTTTTATCCCGCTCAGAGTACATTGCACAACTGGTCGCGCAACTCCCTCCCGCGGACCAGGCAAGGAAGTTATTCGACCATTTCGCATCCACTCTTCAGCCAAGTTTGTGCATCTTGCACATTCCCTCAGCTCGAGACATATTAGAAGGCACTTATCGGATCATTCATGGACGTCAAGGGGAGAGTAAGATTGAAGACTTGCTCCTGCTATTTAGCATCTTTGCTGGAGCAACACTGTCCTGGACCACACAACTTCTCCAAGATTTGAGCGCAACCAAGGATAACGCAAAGTATGCCTTTGAAACGTACACGCACTTGGCCACCACCATACTGGATGATAGAACTCAGCCTGTACCACCATCGACTACGGCCTTAGCAGCAACGGCAACGCTCGCACATATCGTCATCAACTCGGACGAACCGTTCCCTGCTAAAGCTTTGGCCCTTCGTCTTCGATGTCACTTGATGGCAAAATCCATGCTTCTGCATCGTCTCGACACGCCTTCAAGCACCAGAGAGAGAATACTCGAAGGTGCCAACGCGATAGAGGTCGAAGTTCAGCGACGAGTTTGGTGGAGTATGGTGGCCTCGGACTGGTAATGGCCTATCCCGATGCCATTTCTAGAACCACACTGACTGGTTGTATACAGGTTGAGTGCCTTCTCAGGAAGCTCCCACGAAGGAGTCTACACATTTATTCCAAGGCAAATGCGCGTCAACTATCCGAGCAACGTTGACGACGAAATGATCACGCCGTTTGATCCAATCCCCAACCTTCCTTTGTCGACGCCGACAGGAATGACTGTTTTTCTTCACCGGATTAAACTAGCTGATCTTTGCCGAGAGATTGTCGACACCATACCACCCATGATGGACGAATTCTTGGAAGCCGACTATGAAGTGATTCTAGGGTTGGATAAAAAGCTCAACGATATACTCACAAACCTCCCCGTCTTCTTCCGGCTGGATCCTGAAAGCATTCGACAGAGCCAGGATATCTGTCGAGAGCGCCCTTATATCACCTGGCAAAGAATCGTCCTCCATTTTGGCCTGCATGCCCGCATTTGTCGACTCCACAGGTCCTACCACCTTGAAGGGTGGTGGAACCCCAAGTATGCCTACTCACGCTCCGCAAGTGTACACTCGGCCCATCAAGTGTTGGAACTTCGACGCATGATGGATGGTCCAACCGCTGCGGGTGGCTTCAGGGCCGAGAGATTCTGGGTTGTTCTGCAGCACGTCACCATGGCTGCTGTCACTCTGGGAACAGATCTGTCGTTCAACCCCGACGCACCAGATGCCCAAGCTCGGAAGGAAAAGATCTTGGCGATATATAAGACATTGGAAGGGTCTGAGAAGGATACACATGGACTAATAAAAGGGATCAAGAAGAAGATGCAGCTGATCATGGCCACTCTCCAGCCTCAACAACGGCAATCAGGAAACTTGGTAGTAGGCACCGCCTCGTCGTCGATGGTACCCGAGCCACGGGACATAGAACAGGGCGTTGCTCCAGTTTATCCCTTTGGAAATGTAACGGGTAAACCCGAGTCACCCGGAGAAGAGCAGTTACACCAACTTTGGTCGGACTTCCTCGCTGCGGTGCCTGATTTGCAGGACTTTGAATGGACATCTCTTCTGAATGATTTGGACATGGACTTGGATCATGAACTTGAGTAGAATGGTAGTAAAATTACTTCTAATGCATGCCGAAGCACGGCATGTTGGGCCACAGAGAATGAATGGTAATGGCCGTTCAGCAGAATGCTCACGCTATCTGGGCGGTTGGGAGGTGGAACGCGATGCGCCTGTAGAGGCCCAAGGTATATGAGACTATTAAATGATAGAATGTAGAGTATAACGTATGAGATATGGAGGAAGAAAAATGTATCATGTCTTTAACCAAGTTCATGCCTGATATCTGGTGTTGTCTGTTAGCCGGTACGGCCGCTTTTTATTATCCGGGGCCGAATTTCCCACATAAATTCGGTGCCGCGTAAGCCGGACACCGGAGTGTTTTTTCGAAGTGCCACCCCGATGTAACATGTGAGTGCATCGAGCCGTTGCGGTTGCTGGGGAGGTCCGAGGTGTCCGGAGGCCGGAGTTTGAACCTCGGGGCTGATTACCTGATTTGGAAACGTAGGCCCGCGGACATCCGCGGGCTCTTCTCCGGTGTCCAACATATAATTCACTTGGCTTCCTACTCATGCCACTTCAAATCAACAGCAAAGAAACAATCAAGTTCTTCTTACTACCATCTAAAATTCAAGTCATGTTGCGAAAGACAAAGGTATGTTGCACCATCTTGTCCAACCACCTCCACTAACATGTCCCAGGCCATCATCATCGGTGGCGGACCCGCTGGTCTGGCAACCGCCCTTCGCCTACATCAAAAGACAAACATCCTCTGCACAGTCTATGAGATTCGACCAGAGCCGACAACTCTAGGCGGCGCCATTGGAATTCCGCCCAACGGCCTACGCCTGATGGATCGCTTGGGCGTGTCTGATGAACTCCACAAACATGGCAGCAGCCACTCTACCCTCTCAATGCATTCCATCGGTGGTAGCTTGCTGGGGCAGCAGGACCTGATCGGGCCGGCTCGAGACATTACTGGATTTGGCTATCTGCGCATCAAGCGGATGGATTTGCAAAAAGTCCTGACTGAAGCTGTCGAAAAGGCCGAGATCCCCATCCACTACGACAAACGAATCACCTCCATCAAGGATACAACAGATGGTGTTGAAGTTACTTTCTCGGACGGAACTGTCGATGCCGGTGATCTACTACTTGGGTGTGATGGCATTCACTCCGCTGTACGAAAACTCTACGTGGATCCGGAACAAGCACCCGAGTACACTGGAATGGCAGCCCTGGGAGCTCTTGTGCCAGCATCCAACTTCTCCGAGACGGCAAGATCTCAGATCAGAGGCATGAACATCACTTTCACAGAAGAGGGCATGATGCTGGCTATGGTGTGCACAGCCACGGATGACGAGTTTTTCTGGGGTTTCTCAAAAGAGGTTCCCCTGCCTGACTCGGGAGATGCGAGGGACGGATGGGAAGTCCGACGGAAGGAAGAGGTGGATGGTTTCAAGTCATCTCTTCTAGACACTTTGAAGAACGCAGGCGGAGAATGGGGAAATTTCATGAGGCAGCTTGTCGACAACACATCCGTCGTCAAATTTTATCCCACCTACAAGCTACCTCTTGACAGACCATGGAACAAGGGGCGTTGTCTACTCCTTGGAGATGCCGCGCACGCCATGCCTCCCCACGCCGGCCAGGGTGTATCCATGGCACTCGAGGATGTCTTTCTTCTTGGTCGACTGCTCGACAACCAACCTCAGTCGCTACCAGACACTCTTCAGAAGTTCACTGAGATTCGCAGGCCAAGAGTGAATGAGATGGCTAGCAGATCTGTTCAGAATGGAACGATCAGAAGAAAGACGGGGCCGTGGGGTTTATGGATGAAGGAGATGGGCTTGTGGATGTACATGCATGGCCTCTGGGCATTTGGCATGAATCGATGGGGTTCAGCTACGGAGCAGATGGTGTACGACATCGACGAGGTGCCTATCTAGGCCTACAGAGGTGCTTTTTGTTCAAGGATGGTTAGAGACACGGTATTCAGAACGGCAAGTAAACATCTAGATCATTTTGGAAGTGTATTATAAGGAGATGGCTGTACTCTCGATAGTTAGTTTGTTTATCTACAAGTTCATCGTATATACAGGAACTTTTCGTTCTTCATCAATCCCCAACATGCTCATCGCTTGACAACCTTGAGCTCGATGAATCTCAGAAGAGGGAAAGAGACAAGGGCAAATCCACAACCGAGCCACATGCCGAGATCAGCCAGGGAAGCAGCCTCAGAGACGGGGCCGATATACCAGACCTGGGACATTCCGAGAATGGCTCCAACCCAACCAAGGATGAAGCTAGCAAAGGCGGCATATCCAATTGGGAGGTACGACTTGTCCTCCCAGGCAGTCCAGTCGAAGCCCTTGCGGCCGCTGAAGAGAGCATGCTCCATTCCAACGATGCAGATCATGAGCATGACCCAGTAACCCATCAAGGCGACAAAGTTCTGGAAGATGACTAGAAGGTGCTCACGGCCAGCCATAGCGAGCACCAAGGCAATGAGGGTAAGAACGCAAGACCAAGACCAGCGAGGAACGGCCTTTCCATATCGGCCAAGAACCTGGCATCCCAGAGCACCAGAGTAGATAGATGGGGTGCTGTTGGCAATGACACCAAGAGCGATGATGACGGAGCAGAAACGACCAAAGCCATGAAGAGGGTCGTAAGCAGCGACGATCAAAGCGCCAGTGCTGACGGCATTGGCGTCAGTCCAGGCCTTGTTGTTGGTAAGACCGGTAGCGAGACCAATGGCAATGAGGTACACAAGGTTGAAAGAGAGTGTGAGACCAATAGTGGTAAGGAGAAAGATCTTGAGGCGAGAAGTACGCTCAGGGTAGTAGACGTAAAAGTCGGAGGCGGCAGCGGCCCAAGAATTGGGGACGTAAAAGCAAAGACTGAAAAAGGAGAGACGGTTGGCAGCGAGGGTTGAGCCAGTGACGGTGGGCTTGGCAGCAGAGTCAAAGTATGGACCGGCTGTTCCGATGAGGACAGCTAGGACAACGACCTGAGGGATCCAGGCATATCTAGATGACATTAGTTTGTGACATCAAGCATGGAAGAGGAGGCATACTGTTCGTATTTGTGAAAGATTCGCATGCCAAAGACGGCAATGATCAATGTCACAATAGCAACGACGACGATGCCTACTTGGATGGACATGCTACCACCACTAACGGCAGACAGAACTTGACCGCCAATGATGCAGTCAATCGTTGTGTATCCAACCATGAGAACGACATTCAGGAGAGTGGGCAGCTTGGCTGGCCAGTATCCCATAAAGTAACGCAAGACGACCTACAAGGTCAATGTCAGCCAAGTATAAGAGGAGATGGAGGCATGTCATCTCACCATTGTTCGGTTACCGCTCTGCGGTCCCCATGTTGCCATGTAAGCAGTCGAACAAGAGCCGAGGATGGTTCCAAAGACGGCAAGCAATGTACTGTCCAAGAAACCCAAGCCAAATACCATGGGACCAAAGAGACCTGTAGCCAGGTTGTTGAGCGACAGGTTGGCACTGAACCACAGCACAGCGACCTGAAGATCAGCAGCATGAGATGGAGCCTGACGTTCACTGGGCAGGACACGGTCAATGCCCCTTGCCTCGAGGCCAGCGAGGCCCTCAACCCGGTCGTTGAGCTTCTTGAGGGAAGACATTGATGTGTCGGGCTGCCCAGTAGAGCTCAGGTTCTCATCGGTGGATGGCGTCGTGCTCACCATGCCATGCTTCTCGTTGGCGAGCTCTGGGTCAGGGTTTGAAGCCGTCATCTTGATTGATGTAAAGAAGCAGGACAGAACAAAGAAGAAAAGAAGAAAAGAAGAAAGAATGGAACGTGCAGATGGACGGCTGTGTGGGAGCTACAGAATGCAGTGCAGCATGGTACAACAGACCCAGCCAGGTAAGACAGAAAGACACGTCCAGCAAGAGGGAGAAAATAGGGGAGCTGGTTAGAAAGACGTTCTTTTTCAAAGCCTGCAGGAAAGGCAGCAGCTTAGAGTTTTGTTTAATGACTTGAGTGCATAACCGGTGGCCACACTCCCTCGTTACATTAGCCAAATGGCTTTCTTTCGGGTAAGCTACGCGATGGTTTCGCTGCTAGCATGGCCCCGTCCTTCAGCCCCGTCCTCCCCCAAGGATTTCAACGCATGGAGGCTTGCGTCGTCCTCTTGCTGCGAGTCTGCGCTGGCGAAAGAGCATCGAGACCCTGGAACCCTGGTTACATTTTGGCTTTCACTGTGCATTAGCAGCGGTGAAACCACCAGCAAGAGCTAACGCCTTCTTTTCTCCACCCCTCCATGCACGAATCAAGGCTAGACAGGGCTCAAGAAGCACGGGCTGCCGACTCAAGCGGGAGCCAAGAAATCTTTCGCGGGAGCCAAGGAAACAAGTCCGCGGGGTGCGCGCACAGAGGAAATCTGCCGGAGCTAGAGGAGGGTCCAGAGGGGCAGACAGGCATTCCCACTGTTGCCAAGACAGAGGATTTACACTTCATTTTGTTGTTCTAGATCTAATGTTTTACATGCACAGTTGTAGAGATAGTAAAAAAAAACGCCGGAATTCTTCCCGTAGATATGTGCAATCATCGCCTACTTTGTCGTGACAGCCACCTTGGTCACCACCATGATGTGATCACCCGAATTGTGTCCATGTCGAGGACGCCCGGTTGTGATCTCAGCTTCAGTTTGATAAGGCTGTTTCACCAAATCGGGCACACTCTGGCCAACGAGCTCTATCTCACTGCCCTGCTCACGAGAGAGCTCCGTCCTCCCATCTTCATCGTCTAGCTTGGCCCACAGTGACGCCTTGCTGGTCAAAGTGTGGCGGCTCTGGGGCATGCGACGACCCGAACTGTCGGGATATGATGTGTTTGGGTACGAAGGATTTGACGAGTCGCCCTTGGAGCCGAGGGCGAGGCGGATTACTGGCCAGCAGAGGGGGAGGTTTCCGACGCACATGGCTACGCCGACCTCGGCGACGTACCAGTAGAGGAAGACGTATGAGTTGGGGTTGCTGAAGTTGTAATATCGGTTCAAGACGGCGGCGAGGATCTGCAGATGGTCAGCGGTTGAGCCTTGATAGAGGGTGTGGTTCTTCTTACGTTAAAGACGCCAAGACCAAAGACACAACAGAGCCCGATTTTCCTGCAGCTGTTAGTAAAGATCGATTTGTAGTTGTAAGGGTTACTCACCTCTTGCGTGGCAATCGAATCTTGATCATGAGAGGAATAGGAACGAGAAGCAGCATCAGATCTGACGAAATGTTGCAAGCTGTCGCAAAGATCATATGGTTATAATACGTCGCGCATTGCACTAAAGACTGTTAGCATTGAAATAAACGAGACAGCGTACAACTCACTGATCTTGACTGGTACCCTCCAATACTCATAGGTAGGATTACACCAGTAAAAGACAAACATGAGAGTGACAAGCACATAAGTCACGGCGCAGTATGCAGCGACGACTCTGACTCCCCAACGTTGTCGCGTGGATGTTCCCTCTGTCAACCGACCGTACATCAATAGCAAACAAGCCTTGACTGTCCATGTCGCCGTGAGGGTAAAGATCTCGAGGACAAATGTCATCTTGCTACCCCAGATGGCTTGCGCCTCTCCCTCGGGCGTAAGGTTGGCGGCAACATCGGGGGGCAAGTAGTTGCTACCATTCTTGGCGACTTGGTTGATGCAGACGACAACACCTGTAAAGTTGAGCTACAGATGAAGGATGTCAGTGATCTGCAGAGTAAGAATGGGATGGTGGCGTACAAGAGCAAAGACCATGAGATAATCTTCAATAGCCAAGAGACTCCATTTTCCAATCTTCATCCGTCGAGCTATTCTGCAAAATAAACAGTCAACAAAGGATTCTTGCCAAGAGATATTTGGTAATAGTAATACTCACAGTCGACAGACAACAGCTGCCAAGCCAACAACCCAAAGAGTCCAAGACTCCAACAACAGCGAGTCTAGAAATTCCATTGTTGGACGATCAAAGATTCAACGTTCCATGCCCGCCAAGAGCAGACTTGTCACTTGTAAAAAAGAGAAGACAAAAAATCTCGCGGAGAAATTCCTACAATCATTTTCCCTAGAGGAAAGCTTAATATTGGAACGGCTTCGTTTACAATAACAACCCCGTCAGGGGAACCATCTTCCGCACCATCCCAACACCGGCGTCAAGCTCTCGACCATGGTCTCCCAGACGTTTCGGTGTTGAGCTACCGGACGATTAGCATGCGGGATATTAGTGCGCCTACTTGCTTTGTCTCTCTTTTGACCGGTTGGATTTAAACCTCGAGTCTAACAATTTCGACAGGGACCGGAGGGGCACACCAGATCTAGACTAAGAAAACGCTGGGGTCAGGTCTAAATTACGGTGACATCAAAAGGCGCTCCAGACCGCGGGTCGGAAGACGGCCCTGGCTCCCCGCGCCGGCTGGGCAAAAGCTTAGCTCCCCGGGGTCACACGATGGACATGGGATGCGAATGTTGCGTTTTTTCTTGAGCTTTTTGGATGATGACGATGATCATGGTGATTTGTGATTTACAGAGCCTCAACGAGGCTCAATTAACTTTTATTGACACGTAGACAAGGTTCCATCTAAAGTGGTTCTTTCTATTGGTTCCATAAATACAGCATTTATCCCCTCGACCAACAGAGGATTCAAGCCTGCTCCTTTGTACTGCCGGAATTCTCCGTAACTTCCGTCCCTCGTTCCAGGGATCATCCTTTTCCAGCGCATCCCCCGTACCTTTCAGCTCGGAGGATGGGGAAGCCTTAGTGGCCGTGCTACTGGATTAAATAACCCATTTAGTGCAAACTCATGGTTCGAGTGCTTTCGTAACCTTCGATAAGAGGAAGCAGGAGCAAGATGGGCCAGCAGGGGCCCTGTAAACAGGTCTTGCGCGGGGTGTCCAGTTACAGTACTTCGTATCTACTACGTAGTATAGCCCCTTCTATTTCCACCTTGTCGATATGCACCCTCGACGAATAAAGTGCGCAGCCCGAGACACAGCCATCTTCACGCTAGCAAATCCCCTCTCCATGGGCGATTTATTCTCGTCCATTATCGTCTCAGCCAGCGCCGTTGCTCGCACCACCTAATCTACCGTGTATAAGACTCTAACGTAGCACCCGATTAGCCTCTCCAGCGCATCGCCCATCTCCAACCAACCATGACGATCCCACGGACAGTAGACGCTGACGACTTCAGCCACCGCACCTTTGACTTCCTGATCGTCGGTGGGGGCACAGCCGGTCTGGCTGTCGCTTCACGTCTCGCAGAGTCTGATGCCTCGTACACGGTTGGTGTCATCGAGGCGGGAGGCGTCGTCGCCCAGGGTGAGCAAGACATTGACGTCCCTGGTCTCTACGGGAGGTCACTGGGCGGCCGCCACGATTGGCACCTCGCAACGGTTCCGCAGCAGGGTCTCAAGGGGCGCACTCTGCCCTGGCCAAGAGGCAGAGTTCTGGGAGGCACTAGCGCTCTCAACTACATGGCCTGGAACCGCGCCAGCAAGGATGACTACGATGCATGGGAGGCCCTAGGAAACAAAGGATGGGGTTGGGAAGGTCTTCTGTGAGTGCATCCATCTCTTATCAAGGGTTCCTTGTTTGCATTGGCCATTAACGACGCGCAGGCCATTTTTCAAGAAATCCGAGACATTCCACCCTCCAAGTGCCCATGTGCAGAAGCTGCAGAATGTCTCCCACGACGCAGACACGTTTGGTTCCTCGGGTCCCATCCAAGTCTCGTATCCCACCGACTACTCCCCCACGCACAGTCTCTGGCATCCGACTCTCAATGCGGTCGGCGTCGAGACTAACTCATCCCATGTTGGGGGTTCTAATGTCGGCGTTTGGACATGCGTCAACGCCGTAGACCCTCGATCAGCCACTCGTTCATTTTCAACTGGCTACTGCTCGGCCACAAGGAGCAATCTGCACATTCTCACCAACGCTACGGTAAATGAGATTGTTCTGCAGGAGTTCGACGGCCAATATGTGGCTACAGGCGTTCGCTTCTCATGCAAGGGCCAGGAACACACTATCTCAGCGTCCCGCGAGGTTATCCTGTCTGCTGGTAGCATCAAGTCACCGCAGATCCTTGAACTCTCCGGGATCGGCAATCCCAAGGTTCTGGCTCAGGCTAAGGTGCCGGTCAAAGTTGACATCCCGACGGTGGGAGAGAATCTCCAGGACCACTTGAGTAAGCACCCAAATTCTTGTGCGACTCATCATCTGCTAACGTGAGGGATCGACAGTGTTGGCGGCCATATTTGAAGTCGACCCTCTTCTCGCTAATCGAGACGATCTACAGACAGATGAGAAGCTCGCCGCTGTCGCGTGGGAACATTATTCTCAAGACAAGGCCGGTCCACTGACGATCCTACCCTGCTCTCTCTGCTACGTGCCTCTCAACCACTTTGTACCTGGAGAGACTCTGGCTCAGCTCTCTGCCAAGGCTGATAAGCTGACGGTATTCGATGCCGACAAGAAGACCATCTTGCAGCAACGACTCAATGGCGAGTCCAAGCTAGGCCAAATTGAGTATATCTTTGACCTAGGCAATTGGAACCCCTTCTTCCAAGGTCAAGACGGCAAAAGGTACGGTACAATGCTCCAGATCCTCCAATATCCCTTCTCCGTCGGGTCCATCCACATCCCGCCGTCCTCCACGTCGGGAGAGGACCACCCCAGTATCGACCCGCGCTACTACGGTGGCGCACACGGGGCGCTAGACTTGGACGTGATGAAGGAAGCGGCGCGGTTTCTAGACCGCATCGTCCACACGGAGCCCCTGGCCGGCATCATCCGCGCACTAGCTTCTCCGTCCTTGGCAACGCTTCGAGACGATCAACGCCTCGAGGAGTGGATCTCTGACAATACAATTACCGATTGGCACCCAGTGGGCACTTGTGCCATGGGTGGGCGTGCCGGCATCCGGGGCGGCGTAGTAGACGACCGTCTACGTGTCTACGGCGTCAGGGGATTGAGAGTCGTCGACGCGAGTGTCATGCCGCTACAGATCAGTGCACACATTCAAGCCACTGTGTATGCCATCGCGGAGAAGGGGGCGCACATGATTCTAGAAGATGCGAGAAAGTCAAGATAGATTATGAGTAGTTAAGGTTATTTCCACGTTTTCTTTCAAAGTTCACAACGAACCGTTCAAGATGTCACAGTGACTGTGCGTGCTGATCCCGTTAGCCCGAGCGAGGGTGGCACACAACCTTCATGACATGTGGCGTCTGGCTATCAACACCATCTGCGTTAGTGCTTTATCGAGAAACCAATCGCATCTCAGGATCAGAGGCTGTCTTCATTCGTGAGGTTCGCATAACGCGGTTACCGGTCTTAATTCATGAATTATTCCTTTCATCATGACTCGGATTAGCTCAGCGGAAGCATGCTTTGTCCCGTATTCAGAGCGCCACGATTCAAGATCGCCTCAACATTATTCAAGTCATAAAAAACCGTTTCAGAGTCATATGTAGGAAATATGGCATCGGATCGAGTAGGGACTTCTCGCGGCCTGATCATGTGTCACTTGGTGCAATAGTGTCATGTCACTTGCATCACTTTTAACGAGCACAATTTTTCGGGTTCTGGTAGAGGAATCTAGCTATAGATGATCAAAAGTATGCCAACGCAACGCCGGTTATCCTGGAATGAAGCATGCCTAAATCATCAGAAGATAAGAGTCGGGCATCTACGACATGTCTTGGACACAGTCATCTGGGGTTTAATTCGAACTGGTTGCTCTTCAAGCCATGCTGGTGGAAAAAACACTGTTCATCTTGTTTCCCTTTTCTCTTCGCCCGTTCTCAGCATGTGTCATGCACAACACGGCGACAGCCTTCAACCAACATCGGCTACAGCGGAGTAGTACGAGGTTGATGTATTTATGGGGCAACTTGGACGTAAGTTATAGTCTTGATTGAGAGATATGTAGACATATTTTGGCTCAAAGGATGGTTTCTCTTCAATACTTGATGAGCTCCCATAAACACCATTGCACACTCGTCCCAATCTCACGTATAACCAGTATCTCGCACAGCACTAATCCTCCCTAACCTTCTTCGAGTTTGCAAACGTCTCCTCAACCATCTTGTTCTGATGAATAATCTCGTCCCTTGCTCCCTCCCAAGTCTTTCTCTTGCCCGTCTCAAAATACCGAAACATGTGCGCCGTCTCAACTCCGTGATTCATCAAGTTGTACATCTCTCTATCCTTCCACCAAAACTTCCATCCCGCCCAGCCCCAGCCCAGATTCTCCATACCTGTTCCGGCTTGTTCGTGCATCCACGGCTGGAACTCGTACTGCTTCACCATGCTGACGTCTAGTCGTGGTTCAATCGACCAATTCTTTGCAACCCAGTCTTGATGTGTGTCGACCCAGTGTTCCATCTCCTTGTGTGAAGGCAAGTCGCTGACGCCCCGCCAGACGTTTGAGATAGCCATACTCATCACGTCGCTGAATGAGAAGCCGTTGTTCTTGCCAAACGCCGAGTAGCAGAGCATTGCGCAGCTATCGGCATATTTGGGCGGGAAGACGTTCATGTACAACCGATGGATCGGAGGGCCTCCGTAATTGCGAGCTTTGGGGGTGCTTGTCTCAATGAATGGGGTGAGGGAAAAGTCAGCGCGATACCCAGTGGTGAAAATGACGCTATCAACGTCATCCAACACTGTTCCATCATCAAACTCGATGGATTTTCCACCAAGGAATCGCTTGATACCATGCAAACTCGTCAAGCTTCCATCTTGTAGATGAGGAAGACAGTCTTCGATCAAACCAGGCAGTCGCAGAGTGATGCTGGGAAATGGCTTCAGACGCCATTCTGGATTTATCTTGAAGCCAGCAGTCCGCGAGGCGAGCAACGAAGCTGCCCAATTTGCCATGTTTCTGTGAAGAGCTGGCAGGTTCCGGGCAATCCATTGGCTGATATTGCGGCGTCTCCATGAGATGATGAGATCTGTTGGTCGTCCGTTGCGATAGCGCTTCACCACAATCTGGCCACTTCGGTGCGAGACGTACACTTTCCGAGCAGTGTTAATGAGTTGAGGAGCAATCTCGCCCGTGGTGGTGGCAAGACCAAGGAGTACCACAGTTTTGTCTTGGCAAGCCTCGGGGCTATCATTTGTTAGTGGATCATCTCGTTGCCATATAAAAGCTTAGGGCTTTTGATATATCTTAAACAAAAGCGTGTAAGGTTGGTCTCGGCTGCGCTCACTGACCTTCGGTATTGCTGCGAGTGCACTATTTCTCCCTCATACGTCTCTTGTCCTGGGAAATGTGGCATCTTCTTCTCTGTCTGATATCCATGGCAAAAGACGATCTTGTCAAAGTGTCGTGTTTCAGTTTCTCCGCTTTCTACTCCTTCAAGCTGAATTGTCCACTTTGTATCATCTTCGTTGCGCTGGACAAGCTTAACGCTGGTGTTGAATACAATGTATTTGGTCAAGTCAAATTGGTCGACGTAGTCTTGCATGAACTCCTGGAACTGTCCTCGACTAAGGTGAGGCGGATACTCTGCGATACTGTCAGTATCTGTGATGAGAGTTGGATTTTGATCCAAGTACATACTGTCTGGCATCGGAAAGTCGGTGAATCCGCATGTATACTTGCTGATGTTTGCGCGAGTGTCTTATTTCGCATCTCCGTCAGTAGACCTTCGCGGTATCTGGTCAGGAATGTTTTCACCTTTCAAAGCCGTGGTCCATCCGTGGTTTGCATCATAAGCCCATAGTCCTCCAACCTTGTCTCGTCTCTCAAATAATGTAACATCGAATCCATCTTCAAGTAGCTGCTTGAGCATAGAGATTCCTGTAGGGCCTGCAACAGTATGAGTGGGCTGCTTTAAGACCTGGTTGAAAATACTTGCCAGCGCCAATGACAGCCACTGTAGTTTTCTCCATCATCTCCTATCACAGTCGAGTTTGTGTGCAAATGTACAAATGCAGGCTTGGGTATGTTTAAAGAGATTTATCGTGGATGCTTCAAGCCAGTGCGATCTCACTCTCTTATTATGTTCTCAGCAGAAGATCAGCCCTCGGACTCAGCAAAGCCCCTCGAGAAGCTTACGTACGATGTCTCAAGAGCGCGTGCGCCCGTCTCCTTATTGCACAGCTCGGAATCCCGAGTTTTAGATTGGTTAGTTCTTCAAGGACGACGTGGTAGGCGTCACACGCGATGCTTCACAAGCCAATCAAAAAACAGGTTTGACATCGGATAAGCCGGACACGGATAATCATCTGAGCTAAAATCTCACCTCAGAGATAGATTCGTGAAACAGGTTTTCGCAAGGGATATTGGCGAACCGACGAGTTGTGATAAAGGGAATTTTCGTATGAGAGACCACATTGTATTATTTGCACTTTCTTGCGTACACCTGACACGATTACACAGATTGAGAAAATAGGCGATGGAGGACTGTTCTCTTAGCCAACTCGAAGCTTACTCATTATATTCATAAGTAGAAAGACCCCTGGTAGCCTTAGGACATGTTCTCCTAGCTGGAAACGTCTGTTCGTGATGAATTTCCATTCCAGTCTAGGGTAGCCATGACGTCATTGACGCTATCACTGATTATCGTCAGATCACGTGGAGGGACCTGTAATCGTGGATGTGGGAGCGGGGTAGTTCACGTGCTCTCTACTCCACCAGAAATTGGCTCCACAGAAAACGCGAGACGCGCGCGTGACGCGAAGCCACGAAAGTTACCAACACACGCGCGTCATCCCCGTCTGTGATAGATGGCCATCCTCAAACTCTTGGTCAAGACAGGGCATCTCAGAGAATTATTTCACCTGCTTCGACGGCATGAACTGGAAATCGGCAAAATTCAGGTCGAGTTGGAGGATCCTTATGCAGAAGGTCACGCGAAGTACTCGGGTCTTTTTTCATCGCCGGAGAGATTGATCACGGTGCATGAATCCTGCAGTCGTGCCGCCACATTACGTGACGATAGAAAGCACTTCCTCGCGCTGCGAATCTGACACTTCTCCTTCTTCGAGAGCATGCCCGTTTTTGGTGTCTGTGAGCCGATACATGACAGTTTTCCAAGACGTTGCATTCTATCGCCCTCTTTCGAGGGACTGATCGTATTGGCTCTATCATAGAGCGACCTGATGGTGAAAGAAAGGGCACAGAGCTTGTAGGTATGGGCATTCACAGACGGCCCGATGATATGCAAAGGGGTAACTTTAATCAAGAGAGCCCTTTTGAGGTACATCACCAGAAGGGCCCATGTACCTTCATGAATTGGAATCGTGGTCCTAAATGCAAAGATAAAAACCCCTGTTTGGTACCATTGTGTTGTCCTCAAAGTCTTCTTTTCTGTCATCCCCCTTTCCTTTTACAGACGGGCTCATTTATCACCCACTCCATACAACCCCGACACACCTCAACCGACATCTTTACTTCAGGATGGGCTGCGTCCAAAGCAAAGAGGCCGGCCACAATCAGGTTGGAAACCGGCCAGTGATGCTGACCACTCTTCCTCAGGCAAACGCAATCCTACATCGACATCCTCCTTATCCAACGGTCCAAGATACTCAGGGATATCAGCAACCTGCCGTTAATCAACCCAACTTCAAGCTCACGCAAGTGGTTGAGGAGGCCGAGTTGCCTGATTATCACCCTGAAGCATCGGTCGACTACATTCTCCGAACCATTCTGGACGCCGAGAACTTTTCCAAGCATGGAATCAAGGGTGCCTTCAATGTCCTGGGCGACCGTCATTTCAACATTTTCATCGACTCTAGCCACTCACTGTCCTCCGAGACACGATGTGCAATTCTGTTGGTGGCTACAGTCTTGTTGATCGTCGCGCAAGCCAAGGACTGCGACATGACCTTTTACTTCACGAGCTACCCGAACAAGAAGAGCAAGAACCTCTCCGAGATTGATCGCAGACATCTTAAGGACTTGATAAATCTGTGGAAGACTCAGAGCTGGCAGGAGGCTCTGGGGATGGTGCAGTACACGAAACCCTTCCAAGGCAAGTTGGGAATCCAGGACTGGATTAATAAGCGCAAAAACATTACCGATGATCAGAGTGATGTTGAGAAGCACGCCAAACTTCTCAACTACTGCCGGGAGAAGATGCTTGCCTTTTGGCATGGCTGGCACCAGCGAGAGCTCACTGTGGACAGCCTCGAGAAGTTGTATGGCTCAGCCATGGTCAATGCCAGCCAGCAGCTGAACTCCTTGAACTCTACGGCCTTCACATACAAGAGGGCAATGGGGCAGTACACTCGCCTCCAGCAACTGTACCAGAAAGACCCATCGCAAGCTTTTCCCGTCTCAAACATTTTCCTTCTGGGGACGGCTATTCAACCGACTGAACTGGCTGCCATCCAGGAGGCCCAGAACATCGGGGGGAACACCGGCAGCAGCCGTGGAAGGCTTGGATCACTCAACATTGAGGGTCGGGGCACCCTCTTTCAAATCTCCTCCGTCGTCATGATCGACCGTATGACTGAAAAGTCCATCAAGCTTTACAAGAAGGTTGACAACTACGGAAAGGGCGAAGATGACATCAATGACTTGAACACGCTGAAGGAGAGAAAGGTCTTGACAAACTTCCTGAGCCCCGGCGCTTTCTTCAAGATTCTCAACTCTCATGAGCCAGCAGTGGACAATGATATCCAGATGCCCACTGGTGACGCCATGTACGGCAGACAGCTACTCAACGCCAACGGCCACACCATTACGCTGCCGGGTGTGAACCAAGTCAAGAGGATCTTTGGCATCGAGGACCTGTCGGCGCTACCTCGTGCTATGGACGATAGTGAGGATGAAGATGATAAGCCAGCGCGCCCTCGGACCGGTCGTGCTAGGTTCGAAGTCTCGACTGATGCAGCCGAGCGTAGTTCTGACAAGTTCTTTACGCCTCCCACATCAAGCAAGGCCTGACTAGCTAATTGCGCAAACGATGCTTTTGCTTATGACTGGGAGCTTTGAAGGAGAAAAATGGGAATGGAAGGGGGATAGCTTTGTTTAGACGGAGAAACTTAGGGATGAGTGGATTTTAACTCGTGGTAACTTCTTAATCGAAATCGCTAGTAACCATACTGCTATGAATACTCGAGATCGTCTAGCGGACGCTGTGATTCACACTACTCCCCTCCTTGAAGTTTTCAGCACGCACGGAGCTCATTCTTCCTCGACCATTCACCGACCTCTTGCTGGTCCCTTGCCCCGAATGAACTAATCGAATTTAATCCTGCTTGAGCTGAGACAAAGTCCGAAGTCGAGCCAGAAGGCGAGAATGCATGTCCAAGGCCATGGCAGTAGCTGTGTAGAAGATTAGAATATGTAGAACGATGAGAAGTTAGGAGTACTAACGGAGCACGGCATATGGTAGGTATGCCGCGTACAACAGAGTCTGCTTAGCCTCATGACTGATGATCTCAGGAGTTAGGTGATACATGTTGTGACACACAATGGCTGTGCAGAGACCCGTGACTATACCGTAGACACTGGCTGCAAGCTCACCGGGACCAGAGAGACGCTGTTTCGAGAACAGTGCTTGAGTTAGGTACAGAGCAATGGGGAACTGCACCAGCAACTCGACATAGACAAGGAAATCGAAAAAGTGTCCAGGGGTCTCAATATGGTAGTACGGGTCAGACATCGTGGTAATGTACCACTGGCGATAGGCAACGAGAAAGTGCAGAGGTGAGCCTGGGGGCTGGCAGAGAGACTGCGGATAGAATGGGACAAAATCAACGCCTGGACATTGTTGTCAGTCAAGTAAACTTGTTGGGCCGTAGGGATCTCACCCAGCATCGCGCTCAGGTGCAAGAGCACGACGAGCAAGTAGACATAATCTCTGGCTGGCTTTACAGACGCCATGATGAAGAAGTCACTATGATGATTGCAGTTTCGGCGATTGAAGGGAGAGTGAGAAAGATGAAAGCAGGAGGAAGAAGTGAAGAAACAGGGGCGACCGTGTTTAGCCGATAGGGTCTACAGTTAGCGCACTATCAGATCCCCGATAAAACCATGCTTTGAGCTGTTATAGATTTATTGGGCTCCACGCTCGGGCTGTTAGTGCTGACAGAAGGTGGTAATTGCATCAAAACGTGCTGTGATTGGCCAATTGTTGGCAGGAGTGCTCACAAATGACAAGAATGGGGAGAAATGCGAAGAAGAGAAGAATGTACATGTTCTATAAAATATTGATCAAAATGGTCTATGAGCTATGTCTAATTACAAAACCGCATTCACTGTTTGGGTCTCACCCTGAACTGGCGGATCTCCAGCTTCAGCGACACCAGTCTCAGTAGGAACAGGGGCATCCTCGCACTCAATGCACTTGATGCAGTCCATCTCAGTCCAGGTAAGACCTTGGCTCATCGGGGTGAAAGACCAATCCAACTTGGATGCGTACAGAGCGCAATATCTGCTGGGATTCTCGTCGTCGTACCCGAAAGAGAGACAGCCTGTCTTTTCGGCGCAGGCGGAAGCGCAGGTTTCCCACTCTTGAACGGGTGTCTTCATGTCCTGGTATTGGACGTCTACGGCTCCGGAGACGAAACCGACTTGGAAGCAGGTTGGTGTTCCGGGGACTTCGGAGGGGATGTAGCAACCTCCGGGAGCGGACACGCCCGAGGGGCAGATAAGCTGTGTGGATGTAGCAGTGGTGGAGGTGGGGATCAGGGTCTCGGATGTGGTCTCCTCTACCTCGGTGCTGGTCTCCAGAGTGGTGGTGGAGAACGTAGTCTGTTGGGCAGTTGTGGTCTCTTCAGTTTCGGTCTCGGTTGTGGAAGCAGTCTCCTCGGCACTGGTCTCGGTTGATGTGGCGGCAACTGAGGTGCTCTCTTCAGCAGTGGTCTCTTCAGCAGTGCTGGCGACGGAAGTAGTCTCCTCAGAGTCTGTCTTGGTAGCAGTTTCGGTAGCAGAAGTGCCCTGTTCCTCAGAAGTGGATTCAGTGGCCGGGGCAGTCTCCGAGGTGTTTTCCTCCTCGGTGGACGTCTCAGTGCTCGCCTCGGTAGCCGCTTCAGTGGTGGAGTCGGAGCTGACGGCATCGGTTGAAGTTACACTGGTAGCATCGGTGGCAGTGTCGGTGGTAGCCTCAGTAGCCTCAGTAGTGGCTTCAGTGCTGGCCTCGGTGGCTGCCTCAGTGCTGGTGGCAGAAGGCAGCTGGCTGGTCTCGGTACTGGCACCATCAAAAACCAGATTGGCGTCACCGATAGTCTCGGGGGTAACCTGGTTGGAGACAAAGATGGAGTCGATGTAGACCTGAGCAGAGCCACCACTGGTACAGGTCAGGGAGAAGCTCATCTGTCCCTGGGTGACCTGAATGTTGGTAGATACAGTGGACGAAGCCCAAGAAGAAGGAGTGTTGGAGCTAGGGAAGTAAGGAGTCGAAGTGAAGACGTTGGACCCAAACGATGCCTCAATCCTGCAAGCTCCAGACTGAGCACTGGACTGAACGGCGTAGAAGAACTGAACAGTGTAGGCTGATCCAGCCTGGAGGTTCGTGAGCTGCTGAGAGATGGCCGCATATTGTCCCGCGTCTCGCTTTCCTGGGCCAGGCTGGGTGCTGGCTGCCTCCAGGCTAGCACAGTTCTGCTCCGTGCTTCCTCTCCCTGTGTAACCTCCACCCTCGACATAGCTGCCCTGGCCTTCAACAACAAAGTTGGAGATGCCACTAGGCGAATTGGACCTCCTTCGAAAGTCTCCGCCCTCAATCTCATTGACGATAGGTCCCGAGCCGTGACCGGAGGTAGAGGTGGCAGATGCGCTTGAAGTGGTAGCGCTCAGGGTCGAAGAAGAGCCAGGTCTGCAGGGGCCGGCCGAAACGGAACCGGCCAGGGCCAAGGCGGCAAACGTGCCGACGAAACGCATCTTGTCAAAGTTTTGAAACGATTGTAAAGGTCGGATGACAAGATGGGAGGTTCCAGGTTGAACTTGTGGAAGTCGAGGATTGGAGGGAAAACGGCTTGGTGATAAACCATTTCTGGAGTTTGTCTAGACTCACCAGGCCTTCGGTGATCCCCTAACACAGTGGACCCAAGAGTCCGAATACAGGCCCTGAGAATGAGTAGTACGTCCTGATTGAGGCATTCAGCTTGTCGCTATTGTAAAGCGGACTGCTGTGCGAAGCCACAATAATCAACCCCGTTGACTATCGAGCGCCTTTGGCGCCACACCAAGCAAACGGCCGGCTGTCGGCTTCAGCTGCAGGCAATGGTGCTGGACTAGTTAAGGCTGGACTTTTCCAGAGCGAGAAGAGCCCCTTATGTCTAAACGACGGCCGCATTTTTCACCGCTTACTTTGTCTTCTTTCTATCCAAAACGTACGATTTCTCCAGCGATTCATAGGCACTTTTCGAACTATTGTCTACTTATTCTAGCTGCCAGCGCCGTGTGACATTTCGCTAGCACATTATCCTATGGATTGCATCTTGGGCCTTATCAGTGCTCCCTGACAAAGGGAGTCAGGGTGCGTCTTGGCTCAGCTCAGATTCCTATTTCAGTCCTTTCAATTGAGGGAAATGCCACATTGTTCCAGTGAGTCTGATGATGGTTGAGCTGTTGGTAGATGCTGTCAGTCAAGCCACAGGGTCCAGACTCTGGCAGTCCACAATGGGCGCCAATAGTGTGGCACGCTATTCACAGGCTATCAACAAAATTTGGAAGCAGAACCCACTGTAATTTCGGACTTGTTACTGTGGATTGCTCGTTGTTTATCGTGGTTGGTCAAGTTTTCTTCACGTTGTCCGTAGACTCAGATGTTTGTTTCACGTGGCAGATATCTGACAGCTTGAGGTGTTGGCTGACATGCGGGCCGGGGAATAGTTAGGGATAGAGATAATTAATAATTTAGAGGGTCCTGGCTATCCTTCGAATACTCTATGAACCATGCCATGTTGAGAGGATGATAAGCTAAAGGGTTTGCGCTGGGGTCTATTTTTCCTCTGCCCGGGTGGCTGACTGAGGAGACCTGGAGACTCTCACTTCTCAACCAAACCCGGAGATCTCCCCTCCATGCTTCACATGCCTTTAATCTACAAATGTGATAGCCTTGCAGTGAACAAATTCTTCGATGCCATATTTCCCACCAGCACAACCCCATCCACTACCCTTGATACAAGTCGCTGGCCCCGTGTTAGCAAACTGAGCGTCAATAGGAATACCCTAGACTTACGTTTGATAGCCAAGGTCATGTCGTTGATCTGGACCATTCCGAACTCCAGATCTTTTGCTAGGGCAATGGCTCGTTCTCGGTTGCTCGTAAAGACCGCTGCCGACATGCCTCCCTCTCGCGAGTTTGCTTTGGCAATAGCTTCTTCATCGTTATCGACTTCAACAACAAAGGCGGTAGGTGCGAAGCCCTCTTGGCTTGACAAGATTGACCTCCGTGGGACATCTGCCAATATGGAAGATGCCATTGATGCCGGACCAAGCCACTGGGAGCTGCCAGCAACAACTCTCGCTCCACGTGATAGGGCATCTTGGACTGCCACATATGCTTTATCGGCAAAGGTATTGGAAACTGCAAAACCAGCCGAGGGCAACGCATCGATGACATCGGCTAGAAGGGAGTAGAACTTGTCTTTGACCGATGGAACGACAATAATGCGTTCTGTCGAGAAACATACCTGACCATGAAGCAGTGTTGCACCCTGGGCACAAGCTTGGGCCGCCTTGGGCAAGTCAGCATCCTCAAGGACGATAAGAGGACTCTGATCCCCAAGTTCCATGATCGTCGGCTTCAGGTATTTTGCAGCTATGCTTTACCCACCACTGGACTTTCGATAAACTCAATCTTGCGCAGATGGGGATGCGAGATGACAGTCTTTGGGAAGTACAGATGGCATTCGGGCGAGAGTTCCGATAGTAGGAGTAGGAGAGAGGAGTAAATGAAGAGGCGTGGTATTGATTGAAAGTTCTTGTTAGTCTACGAATCCAGCACGATGCTTCTACGGCCTCACTAGATATACGTATTTGGCATTGGAAGACGGTACTATGGATACATGGAGAAAGTGTTTCGGGAATGGTCATACATAACTCTGTATCGGATTTACGATCTTCTGGCTCTGTTAACCCATCAAGGGTTAGGCTTCAACAGTATCGGATTTACAACTTAGCTAAAAAAATGCTACATAAGGCCAGATCGGATTTACAACAAGACGGAGGTCGATAAACCCGATCGGGGAGGAGATTAGCGGAAGCGATCCCGGATGGTAAGAGAATAGAGTTTCGGCACTCGGTTGAGGAACGGGCCGTCCAAACCGATGGTTCCCCGGATTTACAGTCCTTACCATGGCCTTGAGCGTCAAGCACTAATTAGTTTATTGTAGATTTGATTCAATATTCCCCCTGATTTATTAGACCTGGGCTTGGCCGGTTGCCCGTGGCGTGTTCAGTGTTCACCAGTGGTATAAAATGTTTTAATAAACTCTCTAGTATGCTCTAGAGTACATGGTGTAAAAGCTCTCTACTCAGATCTCTATACTCAGGTAAGAAAAGAAATACAGTGGATGATAAGGCCTCCACAGGCTGTCCCGACTGGCACTCTGAAGCAATCTCCTAAAGGCCGTAGTTAACAACAGTTACACACGAGTTATTAGGGCCCCAAAACTTCTTGCCACACCGCTCGCACCCTCCCTTCTCACGGATGTCCTGGTAATCGTACCAAATATCGTTGCCGCTCCGGAGACAGTCAATGTGGCCTTCCAGAAATACCTTGCAGTTGCCACTGTGGCCGCCGCTGGGTCTCTCGTCCTTGTTGCTAAATTGCAAGGTCAGCATCTGAAAAGCTTGCAATAGTATCAGATCATACGTACGCGTCAATACCGTAGGTCAAGTCATCAGTGCGGATCAGCTCGTCGTTGACGGCTCTGTCACAGTTGCGTACAAAGTTTACGGCTGAGGGGCACATGCCGCTGCCCTCGCACTTGAACTCGTCTGAAGACAGCGACTTGTAGCGGGGGTCTTTGTACTCAGTGCCACAAGGGAAAGAGTAGGAGCTGCCGGAATTACCGTCCCTGTAGCCGTTGCGGGCCTCCTCCTCGCCACACACCGGCAGGGTGAAGACACCATTGGCTCGGATGTCGGTTGCGATCGAGTCAAGCTCGTCGTCGGAGAGTTGTCCGATGTCCTTAGGGCCTTCCACATTCCGCTGGCCGTTGGACTTCCATGTGTTGAGCGATCTGTCAGGAGAATATGTTCAGCTATCATGTAAGGTATAAGTTTTGAATCCTGAAATACGCACCCAATGACGATATCCTCGGTGGTGATGCCGCCCCATTCATCTGATCCAAGGGCTCCGACTCCGGGAGGTTCAGGCAAGGGGCATGCCACCCAACCTGGGGTCGACCCGGCTGTATTTCCGGTTGTACTCCCATCGCAGTTCTCCTCGAGGCCATTGACGCTGCGAAGCTCGTACAGTCGGTTTTCAAAACAGAAGGCCTTGTCGTCGATGCGTTCGTCACAAGTCTTGCCCAAGTCCATGATGCTGGTTTGTCTCAGATTAGCTACAGGCCATGCCGTCCCAAGTTGGCGCAGTGGAGGGGATGCACCTACAACGGGTTGATGTCTTGTTGCGACAGCTTCCAGGAAATGGGGATGAGCTGGGAGTAAAGGGACCTGCTGACGGACTTGCGCAGCTCTGTCACGGTTGGGATGACAGTCTCGTCCGACATCATCTTACCACCCGAGATAATTCTGCCCAGCCTCTGCACATTCTCGTCCTCGCCATCATACAGCTTTTCAGCAAATTGGACGATGGTATCCTTCCAGAGTTCAACAATGTCGGTGACTTGCTTCGAGACTTCCGACTGGGTCGCTAAGGCCGGCTCCCTCTGTCCCGTCAAGTCCTTGGCCATGGTAAGACTTGTCTTAACCATGTCGTTGGTCAAGTCTTTGATGGAGCCATGAATCTCTGAGGTAGATACGACAGGCAAGTTTCTAAAGAAGACGTTCCATCCGGGGGCTGCTGCGACACCCCAGCCCATAAGGACAAAGTTCATAATGATGTTGAAGGATTGGTCGAGGGGCTTAACAGGTGCGAACGTGGAAGAGAGCGTGCCGACTTTGCCATCTATAGATTCGTGGGCCTCGCTGAGGGCACTGTGTAAGTTCCAGAGGAACTATCGATCCAGGCTCTCATTAGTGATTGCCCCGGAACAGAAAAGAGAGGATTGTTGGGGTTTGAGTCGAACTTACTGCTTCAAGGTTGCGGAATGAGTTGAGGATAAAGTATCCTGCTGGATGGTTGGTGTCATGACACTGCAGGTTGCTACCACCGTGACAACCGTTCGCCTCGATAAGTTTGTGACAGTCCATGCCTTCTGGACCATTGAAGAAGTTGCTGACCGAGCGAGGGAAAGGAAAGTTGCTGTCGGGACGTTCAGTCCGGTTCAACGCCCAGCCCTCGACGACATCGTCCCAGGCTTGGGAGGCCTTGACTTGGTCCCAACGCCAGTCGCTGGCATCTTCAGCGTTGATGACACCTGGATGGGAGCAGTCGATCATCTTCCATTCAGGCTCCTGTCGCTCTGTAAGAAACGGAAAGGCGTGGCCTAACTGAACGGCTGTTGCTATGCCCGCCAAGGCGGCAGTTGCAATAGCCCCTCGGCTTCTGCGAGCTCGCACCATCGGTAGAATGAGATAATGATAGATTGGATTTTGACAAGATGAAGAGCGTAGTTGGTGTTCACAACGCTGACTACTACCGGCTTGTTGTATCCTTTATAGTATGTAAAGTCATGGGATGAATTACTTTGTAGACAAAGGATGCCATCACAACACGTGCTTGTACCTTGAAATCTGAGTGGCGTCTCCGTGATGCTGTACGATTGAAACATAGCCCGGCTTTACTGCGGCCTTGCCCGCGGAGCCGGGCTTCAGACTAGAAGTGGATGCGCAGTCTTCATCTCAAGTTTGCCCAGCACGTGTTTCTACTTCTCGGCGAAACGTGAGCTGAAAAACAAACCTGTCAGGTTCCAGATCCTTCTAGCATATAGACCCTTATAATTAACCATAATATCGTTAACCTCGGTGATGGAAGGTCGTCTCGGGACCGACACTTGCAGAAGTTCGGTAATGAAACAGGAAAGGCGAGGTCTGAGGTTAGTCTGCCTGCCGCCGATCCTCTCACTAAGCGAAGTGACACCTGTTGCACAAGGCCTCAGTTGGCGGTTATCGTGGATATGATCTAGGGCTGAGAAGGGGAAGCCCAATTAACGTTCGTGTACTCTTGTTTTCTGGATCTGTAACTGACTCGATGAGGCTCTGTCAAAGTTATTCCAACTTTGCCCGGGAATGCTCTGCTTAAACCTTCCAAACCTGTCAACTAAGTTAGTGGAGACGATGCGTGTTCTGAGTTGCCCATGCCTTGAGCACTGTCGGAAACACCACTCTCTGGCAAGCTGGCGCCCCTGTCAAAGAGTGTACGTGGTATGAGTGTTTGATGGTAGTACTGCTCGAATCTGAATTTTCTTTTCCAATCTGGACCCAGTAGTCGAGTGGAGATGCCTTCATGTCTCATGACGAACCTTCATAGCGAAGGATTCAGTCTAGTCTGCTAAGGACTGTGTTGAAGCCCCATACAAGACGGGGCTAGTGCAACAAGTTAGCACTCAATCTGCCTCGCTCCCTTCCCACATTTGCTCGTCAAGGCCCATGCACTGATAACCTCGGCAAACTCTAGCTCAACCCACAGCTCCAGCAGCTCCAGAGTCTCCTTTCTCATCCAGGCCCGGTACGTTGGCTGGCTATCCTCTTGTAAAGAAATATCTTCCTTCGGCTCCTCTTCGGCGTCTACTACCTTGATGACTAAATGCACTCTTCAACTTGATTGAGTACCTGGCGCAAGACCCGTTGATCCAGGCCGCTCAGCAGGGAGGCGTTAGACCGGGCGTCTAAGGTAAAGAGGGTTGGAGCCTCTCGGCTGTCGAAAAAAGTAATAATTACTTGGGATTATAAGTACCCGAGAAAGAGAAGAAAATGAGCTAATATTTGCATAATAAATACCATAAGTAGAAGGAAACTTGTCAAGATTTCTAGTTATCTGCTAACTAAATGATGCGAGTGACCAGCTATGTCATCAAGCCAGAGAGTTGGTGTATGATCTCTTGAACAGAGTCTTGCCATGCAACCAAACTGGAAAAACCATGATATATCCTGCCCAGAGGAGCGCTGCCATTGTAGCAAACTGGTTGACGGGACCAACTCCATTCATCCAAGGAAGTGAAGCATACGATACTCCGAAAGCGACCGTATTCTTCATGAAGTTGATAAGGACTCCGATATCTCCGGCACGAGATGGAATCGTGTTAACAGCATAAGCAAGCAAGACGTTTGCGGAAGCTGTCAATCCAAAGGCAAGCATAGCCCATCCAACGCAAACTTGGATCCAGGTGTCAGGGTGTTTGAGACCATAACCGAGAACCAAGCATCCTGAAGGGCTGATGAGCATGCCAAGAAGGGCGACTGGAAGACGGCTTGCCGGGCTAGGGCCCCTGCCATCTGTCGCTGATCGTATAAACAAAAGGTCCGAAAGGTAGCCGCCGAATGGAAGTCCAATAAGAAGACCTAATAGAGTTCCAACGTTGAGGAGACCAATTGACTGTGGACCCCATAGCAACGGTGGTTGGGCGTAGATCATACCCAACAGGATCGAGATAATCACTGTCCAGCCAATGGTAAGTCCAAAGATGTAGACGGTCACCAGAACCCGAGGAATAATCAACATCTGCAGCGGTTCGAAGAAAGCTGGGAGAGCTCTGTTCCACTCCAACGGCATGGGCCTCTTCGTAAAGGATAGAGATATCCACTCGGCTCGAGATGAGACAGTAGGCTCGGGCGTAAACGCTGAGGTTGGGGCATTCTCGACGACAGAACTTGTCGCCTTCGGATTGGACACTCCAGAGTCTGACCCAGTGTCGTTTGTCGGCTCTGGCTTGTGGGTGGTTTCGGGGAGCATGAGGATCGAAGCCAATAAGTTGAGGCTTGTAGCAATGGAGAGGATTCGCAGATACCACCTCCAGCTTCCTTGATGTTCGGCGACAATACCGGCAAAAATAGGTCCCACGGCAGATCCAGCCGCAAGGAAGCCGACATAGACTGCCATGGCTCGAGCCAGTTGATGATCTCTGAAGGTCTCGTGTACTATGGTCGGGCCAAGGGCTTCAACTAGGCCACCGGCAAGACCACCAAGGATACGAGAGATTTTCAGAGATTCATAGTCGGAAGCCTCGCCGGACCAGATATTGAAGATGATGAAGAGGGTCAATGATGCGAGGATCGTGTATCGTTTTCCGAAAAGGGCGACCAAGGGGAGGGCAAAAATGTTCTAAACAAACGCATTAACGACCTTATCGACTCGGAAGACAAAGAGCGGAAGGATGAAGGCCAAACATACCGATATTCCCAACATCAATAAGGAGAAAGTCGTCAGATCCGAAGCCTGCGACTGGGAGCAGTTGAACTCCCTGATGATCAACTCGAAAATGGGTGACAGTCCAGCAGACCAAGCATTTCCGAGAAGATTGTAGAAGCTAACGTTGAAAAGGATGACGAGGCGCCACCAAAGGGGCCATTTCTATTGATTGTGAGTACGAACGACAAGACTTAGGTAGGATTTGTAACGTACGTATGGCGACATGGTGATGATTCAATGGTGTTGTGATAAAAAAAACGAGATCCTTTGCTTTGATAGAGGTGTACTTTTGATGTTGTTTTCAGGGGGTCTTCTTTATTGCATATCACGGTGCTTTGTATGCTTTATCCGGCTCGGGCGACGTCCGTCTTTGCCCCGACGTGCCCTCAAATACCCTAGACTCCCTGATTTACCCCGGATTCCCTAATTTCCCCCGGCCTGTGCTACCCCGACTTTCCTGTATTACCCCGCAAACACGATCAAGATGATCTGGCTAGCGGGATCTCCAGAAACCTCCTTCCGGGCCAACCGGAACAAAGATATTACTTATTACTTAAAGGCGTGATGCCACTTGGGACCGAACTAGACAGCAAATCAGCATAGTCACTTTAGCAATTGGTTCTCTTGTCTACAACATCGGAAATGGCCGCCGCAGAGATTGGTTACAACAAGTTCTTTGTAACTGAGAAAGATCTCAAGTATGTGCCTCCATACCTTGGAAATACTCCCGAGACTACGAAAGAAGTCAAATGCTCAATCGTTGGTGAATGGCCGGAATGGCTAGATGGCACACTGATCAGGTACGTATCACCCATGACGATGTCTACTTACATACCAACACTGTCCTTGTAGAATGGGAAGCGGCCGTTTCACAGTCCCTTTGTCAGAGGACGGTTCCAAGCCCAATGCTGTACTTCAGCACTTTTTCGACGGGCTCGCCATCTTGCACAAGTTTAGGATGAGCAAGGGACAAGTCTATTATAGAAGCCGTCATACCGCTGAAGGTGTTGTGCAAAAGGCAGCCCGGGGTGGGTACATTGCGATTACAATGTTTGGCCCTAACGCCAATACGCCCTTGATTGAAGCTTAGGATTCATGCTCTGCACTATTGGGCGCGCAGGTGAGATACCTTGAGCTTAGAAAAGTCCACTGTTACTCTAACAACCCTAGCAATCGTTGTATCTCCCCCAGGGACACCTTCTCCCGGACGAGGTGAATGTCAACGTTGTTCCCAGGAGGGGAATGCACATTCCCAATGGTCAGAATCCTCACGACATAGGAAGCCCGGCTCAAACCCCCGAGAAGGAGGAAGTAAGTGAATGCCCAAAATACGAGTTGTACATGTTGACCCTTAATAGGTTCTTGTTCATACTGACTTCAACGTGCTGCAAGTATGCGACGCCAAGACACTGAAGCCCAAGAGATTGCTCACCTACGCTCAAATCAACCCTGAGCTGGCTGGCTACGGTATCTGTGCCCACCCTTGCAAGGACCGTAAAAGAGGCATGACGTTCAACTACATCATTGACCCAGTAACGAATATCTTGTCGATTTTTGCCCTCGACTATCGATCCAACCCGGCTTCTTTGCTTTGGAAGACGCCTCTTCCTTGTGAACCTTGCTATATCCACTCACTGGCTATGACTGACAAGTTTGTCGTCTTCATTCGTCACATAAGTATTCAGCCGGGTGTATTGTTACTCTACTGATATTCACGGTCTTGTCGCAGCCCATTCATATGGACGTTAGTACGTCAAAAAGCCGGTGATGGAGATGCTCGAGTATGAGCCTGAATCTCCCACAAAAATATTTGTTCTCGAGAAAATGAGTGGTAAACAGTACGTGCCCTAAACACTCATCTCTCACGTTTGCCTTCCCAGAGTCGTAGGCTAATAATAAGAACACAGTGTTGCCACCTACCATTCCGCCGACGGATTCGTGTTCTTTCACTCCGTCAATGCGTATGACTGTGGATGAGAAATCCGGAGAAACAAACATTCACGTAGATGTTTGCAGTTACTCGGGAAACTACATCCCTTTTCGCGAGTACAGCTTGAGCAACGTTCTTGACCCTGCACGCCCTTACCAGAACGGCACTCTTGTTCGGTACGAGCTCGAAGCCGTCAACTTGGCAAACATTGAAAAGCCTGGCCGCGTTATTGTGGCAGCTGCCATCCCTGGCGTCGCATCCGAGCTGCCCCGGATCTCCAAGAGAGTGTCCATGCAGCCCGGTTATCGCTACGTCTATTCCACAGCTGGCAATGGCGGCCCGTCTCCAGGAACCTCTGTCACTATTGGAAGGCTTGGGAACGGCTTGAAGCTTGTCCAGGGTGCCTTCTTTGGTAGCCTGGCCAAATTTGACTGGCAGACTGGAACTTACAAGCGCTGGCAACCCCCCAACGGTGACAGTTGTCCATCTGAGCCTATCTTCATCGGGAGACCTGGTTCTACTGAGGAAGATGATGGCGTTGTCCTGACCATCGTGATCAACAAAGAAGGAACACGCAGTTTCCTAGTTGCTCTCGATGGACGCTCGTTCACTGAGATTTCCCGGGCTAATATGCCTCAGGTCTATAGTCTGGGCCCGCATGGGACGTTCATTGAGGGGACTTTTGGCGAGTGAGAGATTCATGTAGCATGAACGTCAGGAGAGAAGCAATTGCACAACAGAGTATCGGCGGGCATCTGTGCCCAAACGAGTCTTGAGTGATGTTTTGTTTCTTTGAGAAAACAACTTTCTAAAAATTCCAGAAAATGGACATAGCGATCTATAGCGTACAAATGGTATTGCTCGACTTCGAAAACAAGACTTTGGTGAGAAATGTGCCAACTCAAACAGCTTAGTGCAAGGGAAAACAGAGTGCTGGCCACACTCGTGGCTTTTGTTCTAAGTCAATGCCCAGCAAGGATAAGAGTTAAACAGCCAACAACTGATAAGATATCACACCCTCCTCCCATATCTGTCAAGGTGGAGAGTAGTGATGTGTTTCCCAGTTGGACCTTGGAACGCGACTGTGATGTGCTCCCGAGCATTTGGGTTGGTACCTCCCTTGTGCCAGCTTTTCTTTCCACTATTAGCTAGTTAGCATGAGACTTGACGGGAAGGAATTTCACATGTACTTACTGTTTGGACGGTGTGCAGAGAACCGTTGCAGAGCCAAAGTTCCTTGTATCCTTTTGGGTATACGTGACGACGGCTTGTTCCGCTTCAGATGTTCTGGCCGCTTCATTAGTGAAGGCGATGTAGTCGGTGCTGTTGATGCCCATGATGATAGGAGTTCTTGGTGTTGTGAATCAAGTGTGTTCTGATAATGATCTGTTTGAACATTACCTTTGACAGGATCCGTCTAGCATCTCTTATAATCATCGTCTTGCACCAATTCGAGGCACGAATACTTCTTTCAACTTCAAAGCATTTTTGTCTAGGCTCTGCCCGACGACTTGGGGGTGGTTCCAAATCATTGGAATTGACGCCAACATCAACTGTATTCTTTGTTATCGTGGTGAATAGGTTTTTCTGGAGACATCACTCAGTATGCTCAAAACGTTGGTGTTGGGGTCTATTTTCGGGGCATATGGCTTGACGACAAAGCGACAACTGAAATTGAATGCAGCCACCTCGTGGATTTTAGTGACACAGGCATAGCAATTGCAATCCTACAAGCCTTACTCTATTACATCTTTTAGGGACAAAGAGAAGTTGATGGTGTGATGCTTCTGTTGGAATTGTTGGCTCCTTTGACGGGTTCCCACTTGCAGCCAAGCTTCAAGTGTGATTGTCATGGCGGGGCTGTTCTTTGACTGGCTAGCTGGTAGCCTCAATGTGGGCGGCTGAGTTACCACAAATAGTTGGTTGGGCTCGTCGGGTGCCTCTTTGAAACGGAACAAAGGCCCTTGGAAGTATCTTTATGTGTGATTTAATTAGGTCCGTCATAGCTTCCACACACAAGGGCGCCAAGATGATTGTGGCCTTTTGAGGTACTCATGCCTGAGGCAGGCATGCCAACCCAACTGGATATATAAACAAAGAACCCTCTTGCCCAGCCCAACGCAAAAGGCCATCTACTGTCACACGGCTTCTACGGACCAACCCGTATTGCTAAAGATGGGTAACTACTTTGCTAAATTGTCACCATGCCTAGCCCAGCCTACGGGCCAGACTGACCGGGTTTCCGATCATAAACCCGACCAGGCCACTCACTCTGATACCATCTCTGAGGGTGTTCAAGACCAGGCCACCCAGACTGATGCTGTCGCGGACGGTGTTGAAGACCAAATCATTCAGCCTGACACCGCCTCTGAAGTTGTTGAAGAGGGAAAGGACGCATACCGGCCTGGTGGCTTCCATCCAGTCTACATCGGCGACGTCTTTAACGACAGATACAAGGCCCTCAATAAGATTGGCTACGGCCAGTACTCTACAGTCTGGCTGGTCAAGGACCTGCAAGCTAGGTGAGTGAACTTCTAGGCTCCCCCCTCGACATTCTTAGTTAACATCTAGCTCCAGTAGCGATGGGCCAAGCCTTTTTCGGGCGTTGAAGGTACTGAGCGCTGTGTGCTATGGCCAAGGACATGACACTTTCGAAAAGGAGATTCTCACTCATCTTCGAGATGGGGATCGCGACCAGCTGGGCTACAACTACGTCTGTCACCTTGTCGATGATTTTGAGCATCTGGGCCCAAACGGTACTCACACATGCCTCGTGTTTGAACTCATGGGCGAGACACTTCGCAGCTTCGGCGTTTGGTTTTCTGAGCACATGATCCCACCTTCAATCATGCACAGATTCGCGATTCAGCTGGTGCTGGCGCTTGACTTTGCCCATGAACACGACGTTATCCATACCGGTATGTTATTTATACTACTGACCATATCACTTTCCTGAGACTGACTATTGAATAGATATCAAACCGGACAACATCTTTGTCAAGTTTCGTGATCACTCGCTGATCGAGTCTGGCTATCTGAAGGATGTCCCCATTCCAGAGCAAGACCGAGCCGAGACTCAATACTGCCCCGTCCCTTCACGGCCTCTCCGTGGGTACTACTTTGATACCGAGAACACTCGCGCAGATCAGTTCGACATTGCACTGGGTGACTGGGGAGTGTCTAGCTGGACTACAAAACATCTCTGTGAGACGATCCAGCCGGTGGCCCTTCGGTCTCCTGAGGTCCTGATTGGGGCTCCCTGGACTGCCTCTACTGACTGGTGGAACTTGGGCGCCGTCCTTATCGAGGTCTTTCGTGCTGTTCGAATGTTCGATGGCGGAGTTGCCCCAGACGGACACTACGAGCTCAAGGAGCACTTGACCGAGATTGTTGATCTCTTCGGACCCTTCCCCAAGACACTGCTTGAGAAGGGAGATCCGGATATCGTTCGTGATATGTTTGATGAAGAGGGATGCGTGAAGGATGCAGAGCAATATGAAGGGCCTGGTCTGGAATCGGAGGCTTACCTGCCTGGTCTGAGCCTGTTGATGAAGGCAGACTTCGCCTCGTTTCTAGAGCTGATGATGAAGATCGACCCTGAGGAGCGTCCTTCGGCAATGGATCTCTTGCGACACCCGTGGCTGAATGCAGTACGGTCTAAGTAGTTTAGATAACCATGCGGGGAAGAAGATTGTCTTTGAATAGAGCCCAACGATCCGTACCTCGCACCCCACTAATTTTAAGCCTGTACCTTTTCTCTTCCGTCTTCTTGAGTCTCACTAAACTCCCCCTCAAGATCAGTCGCCCCTACTTGTCGGTTGGCATCCCGCCGACTTAGATAAAGGATAGTGTATATGACAGCCAACTGCACGACAGTCGTTCCAAGGCTACTCTTGAACCCAACAATCCACCTCGGTGCGCCTGTAGCTGGGAAGAGGCCGACCTGGGCTCCCGCCATGATACCTTGACCAATCGCGTTCATGCTCGCTGTGACGACAGCTCTCTCTTCAGCGTCGTTTGCCATAATGACTGTTGCCCAACCCATTGACATTGGGGACATTGCTGCCGATAGAATTAGAAGGTGAACATTAATCAACTTGGAACTGTACTTACGAGCCATGAAACCTTGTAGCATAAACGCGGCCAACCGACCCTTCTCCCCGACATGCCACACGTTCAAAAGGATCATTCCAATTAGAACAGGGACAGTCGTGATGGTAGCTGGGATCCAGAAATTTCCCAGCTTGTCTGCAGCAACTCCAGCCATAAGTGCGCTCACAATCATAATGGCTGCAGTGACTGTTGGCAACGTGTTGACTTGGACGATGGAGTAACGGTCCGGGTTGGCTCTCAGATACAGAGAGAATGGCTGGCCACCTGGCAGAATATTCAAGTCGAGAATGGTCCACAGGATAACGAAGGCGTAAAAGTGCCAGCGACCGAGGACTCGCCTGAAGATGGTTGTAGACAGCTGAAGCTGTGGAGGTGCAGTCAACCCTTCGATTCGTTTCTGTGCGAGCGCATGCTCAGCTTGAGAGAGCGCCAAGGGCTTCTTGCGAGAGGGAACGTCTGGGAAGACTATGTAGCCACTGAAAAATGGGTCAGCCACAGTCTTGGGGAGTGGAATAGGATACTCACATGAAGGCAATCCCAATAGTAATGATTCCATCGATGATGAATAGCCACCTGTGAGGAATAAATGTTAGGAACCCATGGCGCGTAACGTGCCTCAAGACTTACCTCCAGCCAGACAAACCATGGACTCCGTTGAGATTTTTGTAAGCAGCTGCCTGAAGATACCCAGCAAACATGGTACCGCCTGGGCTTGCAATGAAGAAAAGGGCAATTCTCCTGGCCACCTCGTTGGGCTTATACCATGAGCCAATGATGTAGATGGTACCAGTGAAGGAGCAACATTCGAAAAGGCCAACAAAGAATCTCATGGCGTAGATAGCCTCAACATTCTTGACCCATGCTAGTCCAAAAGTTGCCAAGCCCCATCCAAGCTCAAGCGATGGGAGGACAATGTTGGCTGGGTATCTGGTCATGAGGTAACACGCTGGAATCATGGCACCGCAATAAGAGGCCCAGAAGGTGGCGGTGATGTAGTTGAGTTCATTTCCCCACAGGCCAATCTCCTCTCTCATACCGCTGGCGAAGAAGATTAGCATGACCTATTGAGGTTTTAAGGCGTATGGGTGACTTGCCTGACAAAAGCATTGGTGAGAGATTGTTGGTCGAGATATTTGGTAAAGAAGGAAAGGCAGCCAAAGACAAGAATACTCAGATCAAGTTTCAAGACGACCAATTTCTCAGAGCTTGGCATCTCACGGGAGTACCATCCGACAAAGGTCATGAATCTGATCCAAAGATTCTCATGGTCGTCAGAAGCATTCCCAAGCTCATGCTGGCTGGGTGTGTTAGCCGCAGGCTCAACCGTCTCAGATGGCGTGTCTTTGGTTAAAGACATGGCCGATGATTGAGAGACCAAAAAAAGCAATGAGATACGAAACCAAACCGATAAATCTCGCAGATAGATGAAATCCGGTGGTAAGCAGGAAATACTAATTGCTTATAATGTGTCCCCTGAGTACCACTATCGATCACGCAAACTATAGCTTGCATTGCGGAGAATTTCTTGGCAATCTCGGGCATGGCATGATAAGGGTACAGTGATCCGACTTAGGAAGTATGAACCCTACCAAATGGCATCCTGCCTCCGGGGTCCATCTTCTGCGGAACCAGATGAGATCCCGCGCTTCTCAGGCGGAGGGGCTCCGACACCGCTCTCCGGCTTTGTAAGCTAGGTATCTATCCCACATCTCAGCCTCCTAGTAGAAGCCTCGCTTGTTAGACAAAAGAGGTATCGGAAAATTGGGGGCCTGGGTTATTGCACAAGAGTGGCGTCGTTTGCCTCATTCTTTGACCTCGTCCAGCGATGCAACGAAGGACCCTACCGGCAATAAAAGACGGCAAGTGGAAATACGTCCCACAGATGGTCTGAGTTGTGCCTTACTACTCGATGACTGATGGAAGTGGACCTTGTTGGTAGGATCGATCTTGGCGATTTCATGATCCCCATGCTGAATTACGCCATTTGATATCAAGTCGATCCGACCTGCAAGCATCCTTATCTATATTAGGCAACGGAAAGCATGTCAAATCTTTACAACGAGCTTAGCATTGACCTATGTGAATCACCTTGCAAAATGTCGTCTGCAACTCAAGATCAAAAAAGGCCAATTGGGGAGGGAAGAACTATTCTTCTGAATGCTTTCGACTTTTTTGGGCCCGGGATGTTATCCCCAGGCCAATGGAAGGTACTGGCACTCAACCCTTAAGAATCCAGTAGATCGGATCTCTAATTGGATAATTAGAACCCTGCAGACAAGGGCCTACAAAAGTTTGACATTTCCTTCTGGGTTGAATACGCGAAACTCCTAGAGAAGGGAGGCTTCTTCGCCCTCTTTTTGGCAGACACCCTCGGTAGTTACCCCATGTCGCTCAGGTACTTACAAGGTGTTGATATGCTTACCGTTTCTAGGCGGATATGATACCTACGGTGGAAGCATAGATGAGACAGTCAGACGAGCTACTCAGTATCCAGCGTTGGATCCATCTATCGTAAGCCGAAACGCGTCCCGATGCTGAGCTTGGCACTGACATTTAGTAGCCAATCGCCGCGATGGCAGCTGTCACAAAGAGACTGAACTTTGCCATCACAAGCTCCACATCTCACGAGCCGCCTTTTCTTCTAGCAAGGCGGTTTTCAACTCTTGATCATATCACGAACGGTCGTTTTGGCTGGAATATTGTCACTGGGTGGAAGAAGTCCGCCTTTCAGGCCATTGGCCTTGATGAAGCATTCGAACATGACTTGCGTTATGAGAGGTCTGATGAGTACCTCCGAGTACTCTACAAGTATAGAGCCTTAATGGCACCGAAAGGATTGCAACGTTGGCTGACTATCTCATAGGCTCTGGGAAGGCTCCTGGGCTGACGACGCCGTGGTTGAGGATGCAAAGAATGATATCTACGCGAATCCGGACCGCGTGCGTACCATCAAACACGAAGGAAGATTCTACAAGGTCACCAGCAAACACATTGTACCCCCGTCGCCCCAACGAACTCCTTTTCTTTTCCAAGCCGGTACCTCTGGAGCTGGAGTCAACTTTGCCTCAACTCACGCTGAGGCAGCTTTTGTGGGCGGAACAACCCCTTCGCAGACGGCTCCCAAGGTAGCCCAGCTTCGAGCCGCCTTGGCTGAAAAGGGAAGAGATCCCCGAGCTTTCAAGGTGTTCATCAGCTTCTGCCCCATCATTGGTAAGACGGATGAGGAAGCCCAGACGAAGCTGGAAGAGCACAAGAAGTACGCGAGCGTCATTGGTGGACTCGTTCAGGTCAGCGGAGTCACAGGGATCGACCTCTCCAAAATCCCCCTTGACCATGAGCTGAGTGCTGCCGATGCTGGCCAAGCCGTCATCAGGACTCATCTGGATTCGTTCGTCACCTCGGCCGACGGGCAAGCGTGGACCGCCAGACGCGTGGCTGAATTCGCATCCATTGGTGGCCTTGCTCCATTCGCCGTTGGGAGTCCTCAGACTGTTGCTGATGAGATGGAGCGTTGGATTCATGAGGCGGATATAGATGGGTTCAACCTTGTTGCTGTAGTTACTCCTGGAAGCTTTGAGGATGTGGTCGAGTTGCTTGTACCAGAGCTGCGTCGACGGGGACTGTATCCTGAACCGAGCACAGAAGAGTTGACTACAAGGGAACAGGTTCACGGAAAAGGGAAAAAATCTCTTGATGAAAGCCATGTTGGTAGCAAGTACAAGTATGATGTATATCAAGAGGAGGCTACTCAAGGAGAGAGTTGAGGTGTGTTTAGTGCACTGTCAACCCTGATTGTATCAGGGTTAAGGTTAAACAGAATTCGAGTTGTCAAGGCAAGACCAAGGACCTGAAGCCCCCTTAGCCTTGAGCGCGGCAATGATTTCCAGGACGGAGCCGTATGTGCCTGCAATCATCAAGAAAGTGCCGGATATGATGACAAAAAGACTCCAGCATACCATCAGAGCCCACCGGGTAGACCGTCCGCTCTCCTTTCCTGCAGCCCAGTTGTCATAGAGCCACATGCAGCCCATGGGCTGGAAACACTGTAGTGTACCGAGTAGAGCTCCGATGAAACCAATGAGGGGACCAAACACTGGGATTCCGCTCGCGATACAGTAAGCGATGGTAGCACAAGTGAAAATGCAGCTGAGCCAAGTGCCCCAATGTGTCATCGTGTTGGCAACGAGATGCTGAGAGCCCCGTAGAAACCGAATGAAGAAGTGCTTGCTCACAAGCTATGTGTATCATGGTCAGTTGACGCAATTCAAGGTCGGTAACAGGTACTCACATGTATAGCAAGAGTTGAGCTAGCAAACAACCCCGGGAGCGCGATACCATACGCAATCTTCTTGATCAACCTACCTGCAGATCCAAGAGCAGGCGATGCTACATAGGATCCGCAATAGTAATACACAACGACTCCAATTGTCACGTACGTGATAGTCACAACGACTTGGCAAAGGATCAATGCCTTGGTATAGTGTCGAGGGTTGCGCATCTCGGAGACGATCGGGAAGAAGAAGGGCGTGCCGGCGTAGGATAGCACGAACATCGGAATCGCCGAGGCAGCTGCTGTAAAGCTTGGATGGCCGACTAGTTTATAGTCTGAAGACCATGGACCTGGAGGGGCGTCATCAGGGCGGTCTTGGACGCCAACACCAATGGTGACGATAAATACTGCTAGTATTAGTAAACTGGCCTCGATATGTACGGAATAAGCCAAGGCACTTACTGGCGACAAGGATTGAGACTAAACCAACCCATGCAATCCAACTGAGGCGATCAAGAGTTCGGATACTCGCGAGGGCCATGACTCCGACGGCAGCCACAGCAACAAACGCGGCAGTACAAGTTCCGTGAGTCGAGATGGAATTGAAGCCAATAGAGATGCCAAGCATTCCAGATCCAGCAGCAAAGATTAGGTCTAGGAAGCAGCGGGTTTAGTACCCTTCACGCCAGATGCTGTCTTGTAATCCACTTACATAGGGAGAATCCCGCCGAAAGAATCTCACGCCCAACCACACCGAACATGATTCTACTCGCGTCGTCGATTCCGTAGACCTCGGGGTGTTTTAGCTTAAAGGCACCAACCATGTAGTTGGACCAGGTGGTGATAATGGCTATAGCCAGAAGGCATAAAACGCCGGGGATGAGACCTAAGACGTTGAAGGCAGCCGGGATCGACAAGACACCTAGGCCGATTTGGGTCTTCATCATCAAGACTGAAGTTCCAATCCATCCAACCTAACTCTTGTTAAATCCTGTAGGAGCATCATACGTATTACCACATACATTACGATAATTTGGCCCATCTTCGGTAATGGGACCGAACACGGCGTCGTGAGCCACAGTATTGGTTGAAGATATCTTTGTAAGCGAGTCCACCTTGCCCAAGACTTCCAGATCGTTCTCCCCGATCTTATTCTTAGGGGTTATTTCGGCAGGGTTCGACATTTCGAGACAAAGAGACATTAGGCAGGTGTTGTTGGAATGATACTGGCAACGACAAACCGATGAGAACCTGTGTGATCTTTGAAAGATCCATCCTCCGGGTATTAGGCCATGGCGTAATTCTCCGTGCCCTCTCAAATCTCTAATTTTCCGGGCGACCGTAGTGTGTCTTTCGATAACGGCCCAAGCTTATCGCTGGCGTTGATATTGACCAAATCGTGAAGCTCCTCACGACAATGCAGGGAATGGCCAGAGAATGGACGAACTTGAAAATGGTTCAACTTTTTGAAAGGAATCGATGATTATCTTGGTGTTTTCCATTTCTCTTTTCTTGTCCTTTCCCACGTAGTCAGCGATATAGCTGTGCCCTTTGTGGTCAGTGTCTAGATCGAGAAATGGCGTACACGGAATTTCCAAGTCTGCTGTAAAATGCCGGGGAGGCCCAGACCCCATCTCCCCCGCATTGTATCTTGACACGCATGGAGGGAGCACAAGTTAACTACCCCACACTCGGGAAAGGCAAAGTTGACAATGAGGTTAGATGAGACTTAACCTCCTTTCCCAATCCCCCCTCTTTCTATCTCTCGCTAACCCCAGTACTGATTGTGCCACTGCAGCGGTCTTCTCAGTGGGTTTTTCGTCTTCCAGGAAGTCTTGTCTTAAAAGACGCTTCATCTAATCTGAAAGGGTAACGTAGAGGCCTCTCTTTAATGATGTCATGATGCATCTGACATTCACCCTAGTAGATAGGTATATCTATCATTTCTAGGCCATGTCGCCCTGGATCGGACATCTATGTCCAGTTCCACGGCCGGAGCGTGATCGGGTGCCTAAACCATCAGTACGGATCCCAAAGCCCGGTAGTTAGGCATTCCTACTAGCGGTTCCATTTCCGTAGCCTGTTGTTGGCTTTGGGTGATGGAGGACTGCGCTTGCCCTGGGTGTTGTCCGTCTAGCACCTAGTCTGAAGGTCGAGTGTTTCGAGTAGCCTGTGCTCAGTGTGCTCGCACATGACCGGTAGACAAAAACGCCTCTGCTGCTGTTAAATATGAGTTTGAGAGTTTGGGAGGGTCACTCACCTAAGATGAGGAAGCCAGCATCAAGAAGCCATGTCACCCAAACGGCCACGGCAAGGACCTGGCCAAACCCCCAATCATTGTCTTCATAGTCATATCGTACATGTTTGCGCATTCTCTCTCTACTAGTCTGAAGACTGAGATAGAAATTGAGAATAAGAAAACTGGCCACAGCTGTGAAAACGACGGATACGCATGGCTCTATCTTCCAGGAAGATTTGCTAGACGGAGGAAAGCCAAGCGGAGAAGATCCTCCGCCTAAGAAGCTGTAAGTATATAAATCCGTTGCTGAAAGCCAGGATGGGTATGCCGTATGCAAAGGATAAGACGAAGAGAGCACACAGACTGTAGAAACATTCGGGATTATCTTTTCGAATGAAACGAATGGAGGATACCCCCTCAGGCTATCGCAATCTTTGGCGATCTACTCAGAAAACGCATAAACCCAGACCTACTTTCCACCAAGCGGTGATATGAGATCTAGGCTGAACCGCAACTGTGCACTTTGGGCGGGTATGCATATCAGGACCCCAGTGTAGAGTACGATTTGAAGGATCCATTGTATCTTCGAGTCAGCTGAACAGCAAAACGCATAAGATGCAGATCCTAGCACGCAAATTATGACTTGGTACCAAGAGAGGAGACGAATGAAATGGGACTCGAATACGGGGCACATTGGATCTTGTCAGATGACGGTGGAAATCACCATACATGTGGCGGTGAAATAATTCTATTTGTGAGTCGGGGGCGCAAGCTTGAGGAATAGATCAACCCAGCGGGAGCGGTCTTGTTGAGATTGAAAGTACGAGAATGGGTTGTTTTGCTTATCAATCAGGATGACTGCAACGAAGAGAACGGGGCAAAAGATCAGTAGCACGGCGCCTTGAGTGGCGTACGAGATCATAATTTACCAACAAAACGTTAGCCGACTTCAAGTCACGTTTTCATCCAAGAACTTGCCCCAATGCATGATAGGTCGGGATTTCCGGTGCCGTAGATAAGCTGACAGACGGTGTCACAGGTCTCAATCAACAAGGCCACGTTAAAAAGCTCCTAGTTCTGATTCAATTCATCAAAGTGGTCCTGTAGGCCAGAGAATGCGCAGGGGTCCTCGGGTTCACCTGGCTTCGCTGGTGGGAGGGAGGTTGGAAGACTCGAGGGCTTCAGGTCGTCAGCGGTAGCCACCACCATCGAAACTAAGGCTAGCCCAAGAAGACACATGGCCTTGGGCGCGGCCATTGCGTCTAACGAAAACCTTGACAGGGTACTAGATTTGAGGCGTGCGTACTGATGTTGGATATTAGATGTTGAAGGTTGACTGATTGATCCCTTTAGGCTCCGGGGGACGGCGTGCAACAAACAACGCAAAAGTGAAAGAGGATACAATTGAATAGCCGAGGTTGGATTGCGAAATTATGCATAGAGGCGTCGCTGGTGGTTGTAGAGTAGTTGTGATTGGCTTGGTTGGTTCAACTTCAGCCTTGTTTGCTTTGTCCCATCCACGGCGCTCACACAGTCGTCTCTTAATTTTCCCGCCTATTTTATATTATTTACCCCTCATGAGACGAGTGGGCTTTCTTCCATCCATCTCTAAAAGCATCAGCGCGGAATAAATGCCACAGCACGGCGTTACTATCCGCTATAGTAATTGCAAGCCGAAACCGCCGCCCTGGCAGGGAAATGCCAGCTTTTGCCTGTCTGTATGGAATTATTAGAGTAGCTCACCTCTCCAGCGTTGAGAAATACGCCGTGATCAATTAGATACTCGCACAGCTGGATCTCGCGGCTGGGCTTGTTGTCGCCTGAACTAGATCCCTCAAAACACGATAGCCAGCTGCTAAGGTCGATAAATACAAACAGACCGGAGTTAGCGTCCTCATAAGGAATTCAATGCTGGATGGGCTCGGTTCTCGTCTTTTCATACGAGTCTTCCAACCGACTTTGGGGTAAAGAGAGCTATTCATCAGCAAGATTCTCTTGGGCAATTAAAACTTGAGCAAAGGAGCAAGACAATTTAGTAATTCATGTGAACCATTTGAAAGGCTAGGTTAGGTTCCATAGTATCATCTCATCGAGACTGAAAAGATAATTCACGTCACTCACCTTCGCTACCTTGAGCGCCTGTTTGTTTCGAGTCACGACAAAAGCGATCCGAAGACCTCCCACGGCGAAGTCTTTACTGAGGCCATAAAGACAGTGGAAATTTGATGTCTAGGCTGCATACCCGTCAAGACTGAGCACCAACGAGAAGTTATCAGTCGATTTGGGCGGAAATCGAGACATTGCGTATATTTCATCACGACTAGGTGCATACCTCATTATCAAGGATATTAGAACTTCCCCAAGAGTCTTAATCATGCAAGCCTTAACTACCCTTCCGCAACATATTGAGGGGAGGCCGCAAGGATGTCAGGCGCTAATTACTGCCAGAACAGGAGACGCTCTCGCTCCCGTGGTTCCCTTTCGGTTAGAACATGCTAATCTTGCACCAAGCCTCAAATGGAGAACCAGACCGAGCGTTTGTTGCACTTCTGTAAAAAGTGCGAACACGGTGTTTGCACTCGAGATGTATAGATATACGTCATGGTGTTCAATAGTAATTTTTGGAATTCTCCTCTCGACTGCAGAAACACAAACAATACCTTCACCAGTCATCTTCATAATGAGAATCAGAAATGCTTTGTTCTGGGCATTACTCGCCCCGGCTCTGGCCATGAACTCTGATAAATATGTCGTCCACAAGTCCAAATTTGATCCTTCTCGCCAGATGCGTGTCAAATCTCATCCTGAAGGTGCCGTCTGTGACGGGGGTGTCGCAAGCCATAGCGGTTGGGCCGACTTGGGCAACCATCACATGTTCTTCTGTAGGTGTTGCTCTTAAACCGCTGGCATAATCTGATCAGCATATGATAGGGTACTACGAGTCTCGCTCCGCCGCCCCAGATGCACCCGTGATGGTCTGGTTCACGGGAGGGCCTGGGGGCTCCAGCCAGGCTTCCGCCTTGGTGGAAAATGGCGACTGCAAGTTTGATAGAGATTCTCAAAAGCCAACTCGCAACCCATACGGGTGGACTGAGGAGTTCCACATGGTCTATATCGATCAGCCCGTCGGGGTCGGCTTCTCTTATCTTGACCACGGAAACACCCCTTCCACCACCGACGAGGCCGCTCCTGACGTGGTTGGATTCCTTCGCCTTTTTGCGGAATCGTTCCCTCACCTTGCCAAGAATCCCCTCCATCTCGCCGGGGAATCCTATGGAGGTCGTTGGATCCCAGTATTTGGCGACTGGGTGAACCAGTATAACAAAGTTGTGGCGGAGGAACAACGTATCCCGCTCGCCTCGCTGATTGCCATAAGTGCCTGGTCGCACCCTATGGTACAGCTCCCCACCACTTACGATGTCGCCTGCTGGCCTTTCAAGGGTTACCCGCCTGCTCTGAATGACACTACCTGCACCGCCATGGCTGCCGAGTATGAGAGCTGCAAAACTCTACTAGATGCCTGTGACTCCAGTCAAGATGGCATCATGTGTGGCGAGGCGGCAAAGCTGTGCCATAAAGGTATTCTTGATTATCTCTACACCCAGAAAGTCAACAAGTATGACCGCCGGATGGTTTGTCCTGCTCCTAGTCAATGCTATCCCATCATGGACGAGATGGAAGCCTGGATGAATACCGAAGCTATTTTCGAAGACCTTTTGGATATCACCAACCAGACCTCGGGAAAGAAGGGTTCTTACCAATTCATGGATTCCCAGACCTATCTGAACCTAGTTGCGTCGGGCGACTTGGTTGTGAATAGTCTGAAGCATATCGAGACCATTCTTCAAGACCGAGTCGTCCCTGTTCTGTATACGGCGAGTGATGCAGACATGATGGTCAACATCAAGGGTGTTGGTGAGGCATTGGATAACATGCGCTGGCATGGCAGGCCCTTCTTCAAAAACGCCCCCTTTGAAGAACTGCCCTTTAAGACCAGTGCTGGTCATGCCGGAGGAAGGGTTAAGAAGAGTGAAAAGCTCTGGTATGCCGAGTTGGCCGAAGCGGGCCATATGGTGAGTCTCCTTCGGTACTTTATATACCCAATCACATCTAACCACTGAGTAAAGGCACCATACGACCAGCCAGCGGGGACACTTGAGCTTATGAAGATTTGGCTGGCTGGAATTAACCATGGCTTGGTAGGATTGCGCAAGGATGATAAGCAATCTTTTCTTGGTGCGGATTTATAGTGGTCAATTGAAACGTACTGGTAGGTGGTAGGTAGGAGGTAGTTGGCGGAGCGTACAAGTACTATTAAAATTTGTTCCTCAGTATTCATCACTCAACAGTTCTCCATATCCAGCAGCCGCTCCAGTCCTACGGGGAAGCCATATCGGAGCCCATGGGCATGCTTACGGAGCAAGTATTGTGACTGTTGTACATGTCAATTGAGGGGGTGAAAAGAAGGGCATATGATGCAAGTACCCAATTGAGATCGGGAGAAGCACCTATTAAAGACTTCATGGTTGTCTAGGCAGGCACAGGAGTTGGTATGGCCAAGTAACTGGCAAATGCAGGCGATATCACCAGGGCTGTAACAGACTACTAATTGGAGGTAGTTCGTGGTTATAAAGATGATTTATTTTACGGTATTTGGTTTTAATACCATCATATATTAATGTCTACTTTTTACTGTTGTGGCTGACGGCATCTCATGGACTTGTTAATGTAGGCAATAATAATAAAGATGGTTCCCCAACGTATCAGGGGGGAGATTCGTACGTGTAGACGGTAGTGCTCCAGCTTCTATATATTTACCCAGCCTATTTCTTGAAAGTCCATGTCACATCCTCCCAACCAGGCCTCCTACTGAGCTTGAAACCGGGGCCATTAGCTCCCCATACAGGCCGCCTTGGCGCCGATCCGAAGATGGGATCAGTCGAGTCAGGCAAGTCCAGTCCTTCTACCGTCAAGCCCAGGGCCAGGACACCAGTGAACCCCAGAATCTCGGCGAAGGCAAACTTTCGGCCCGGGCAAAGATGACGTCCGCCTCCAAAAGGCAGCAGAGCACCTCGTCTCGCCCTTTCGTCCTGTGCAGTAGGCTTGATGAACCGCTCGGGATTGAAAGTGTCTGCATCGTTGCCCCATACCGTATCGATAAAGTGAGTCACCCCTGGTGGCCATTGCACGTTAGTTCCCTTCTTCAGTAGATACTCTCGGCCGTCCAAGTCTTGAATCTTGGTGTCTTTCATAGCTCTCCTGTTTCCAACACTGTGGAGATACATTCTAAGCGTCTCCTGATAACAAGCGTTGAGTACTGGGCAGTGCTTTTCGAACTTGGTAGAATCAACCAAGGCTGTCCTTCCGTTAGGACCATCCTCAATGGTGGTGATTGCCTCTATCTCGGCTCGTACACGTTCCAGGTATCCAGGTCGGGCAAAGAGGTTCACAAAAAGCCAGAATAGCGTCGGGATGGTGTTGGTAGACCCGACCCACGGCAACATGAGTTCTTGAACAGCAAGGTCCTGATCGTTGTAACCCGCGGCTCGAAGGACCGCAGTACGTTTCCGAATAATGTCAGAGACATCAGGTCCTTCCTCGCATCTAGCCTCGTAAAAAGGGAGAAACAGTTTGTTCAACTCGCTCCTTGCCGCCACAGACTCTCCTGCAATTAGATTGGGGGCCACGTTAATAGCTAGCAGCGTAGCACTCTTGTCAAATGTCCTAGAAACGAGTATCAATGGTCTGTTTGGGGTTTGAGTAGAGAGTGGATGACGTACCATAAAAGGTGCACATGTTCTGGGGTGATGGGGTTCTTTTTGCCAAATAGAGCAACAGCCGTCGCTTCTGTCGTCATATCGCGGATCCATATGAAGGCATCTGGGATAGCAACAGACTCATTTGGCTGGATAACATTGATGTGTCCCATCATCTTTTCGAGTGCCACCACATTCAGTCTATGCAGAGGCTCACCCAACAAAGATGAGTGAATGATGTCTAACAAATCCTTCATCACAGTTGGGCGGGCGATGACTTCCACTTGTCTCTCGTTTTGCCCAAATATTCCTTTGGAGAACTCAACAATGAAGGGGTCAAAAGAGATGTCATTGTTGCGCAAGGCTGCCTGAATGAGACTGGGCGAGTTGATAACGTATAGCTTGCCATTCAGCATGGGAAGTGTACAGATAGGCATACGTCGTTCCTTACTGATGGTAAGTTAGAGAACCAAGTCCATAGACTAATGAGGGTTTAATACTTACAACAAACGCGTATAAAAGCCAGCTTTCTCTCTCATCATGGAGATGATATGGCCAAAGATGGGAACCCTTGGCTTCAACAACGGTGGCTCAAGTGGATCCATAGTCGGAAACAAACATGCTTTCAACAGGTAGAGCAGTCCCGTCAGGGCTACTGCCAGCCCTGCGGTCGACATGGACAGACTCTCGAGAAGCATCTTTGTCAGGTCGCACCAATTGCCTCGGAGATGACCAACGAGGGCAGTTGTCGGTAAGCACCGAGTCTCAAGATGCTCACCGCAGAGACTTTATGGTGGTCAGGGGAATAATCACGGCTAATTCTAAAATGTTAGCACGTGACGTAAGCCCAATTCCCTAGCTTTGTATTGGGTAGTTGCTTGGACTTTGACCTCGCTAGGACAACTTGAGCTTAGTGCTTAGAATATTGGCAGGCCTTGAACCCCTGTGGACTCGTATGCTGCCTGTTTGTATCTACTCCGTAATCCTGTGGCATTGCTTGATTCGCGTATCATATTGCCAAAGGTTGGTGCAGGGGTTGAATTTATCCCGCGAATAACACCATCGTGGCCAGTTCCATCCTCCAGGATGGTAGTGGAGATAAGATCATTGCAGGGATGCCACCCCACCCTAGAGTTCAGCGGACCGCCCTGGTTTGAATGCGTTCTGATGAGATAAAGGTAAAGGGCGAGGATTGTATCGATGTAAAGTGAAAATGGGAACTTAATAGCTGAAGTAGGCGCGTTGATACAAAGCTTAACCAATGAGGTTTAAGGAGAACGCCCAGTCACAACAGTGTGAAAGTCATGCTGCAAATACCCAACTACAATCACAGCAAGAAAAGTGTGGCATTGCATACAGGTACAACAGTTGATCACTCTGTAGGAACGATTATTTTCCAGATTCAAGGAATAAATTGATTTGCCTCTTGAGATTACTTCCCCAGACAGCATTCTTGAGAATACATGCCTTTCCTTTCTCTGATTACACCATTGGGTGGATGACACCTGGCAGACAGCCAAAAGGTATAATTTGTTCACAGATCTGATCACGTTCGAGTTCCTAATGATAGCAAAGACTGAGAGTTACCCTATAATTGGCTTTAGGTGGTACAACTACTTGACTACATAGATACTTCTACTCAAATCGTAGTAAGACTGTCCATGCAATGTCATTGTCTCCCCGCCACCTTCGCCGCGTGCCTGGCCCTCACAATCTGTTTCTTCCACGAGAGGCACTGGGAACAAGCTACAAGTTCGGAACTGGTCAGCTGGGTCTGCATTCCAAGAGAAACGGCGTGGAGAATGTCAACACCTACTCCCGCTGCTATGCTTTTCGCACAGATAAACTCCGTCCCCATTTTGTGAAACGGGAGGACAAATGAGGGCATCTCTATCAGTGGCATCGAACTATTCACCCCAATCAGTTGTCAGGCCCTCAGAGCTGGCACTAATGATCTGGTTCATACTCCGTAGAACGCGTCGTTTTCTTCGCGGAAATCTGCACTACAATCCTCACACTATTGTTCAATTAGTTTGGAGCTTTTGATGCCCAACGTCGAGTAGGCTTACCACTTCCTGGAGGTGCTCCGCGCAGAACACGCCATCGTTGATTTCGACAGACGCGGCGTCCATTGTGGTGACTTTGTTGAAGGGGAATGACAGTTGGATAGTATGGTAGTGAGGATAGGCCGATGTACAATCTCGAAAGGTCAGGGACAGCGAGAGGGAGGGAAAAGAACTGCGAGAGGAGGATAATGCAGCATAAAATAGAAGACAAAAGCGGTGAGGGATGGTCGTTTACATCGACGTCATTCAAGACGCTATTGAATCTAAGACTGAGACATGAATCAAGACTTTGGTCGTCTGTTTCCTGTTTGACGATAATGTGGCTGGCTGAAGTGGCTAGGCGCTCCCAAATAGCTCGTAGAGTGGGACGATCTGCGGCCCGAGCTGTCAAGATCTGACAAGATCTGCACTTTGGATAGATTGCGTGAATGGGCAACTGGAGATAAGGCTTCTCGCCAAGATCTTTTGAATGGACTAAAGACGCTTGTGGGCCGTCGATCGAGATTCTTAGGTATAGTAAATGTGATTTTAAGTAAAAAATATTTAATCTGTTGATGATCATCTTCGCGGCCATAGTGTGTCTTTTTTATCGTTCTCTTCTCACAATGTCCCACTGTGTCACTCAGGCACTCTTGAAGCTAGATGGCGTTGTACTCGGAATGTCAAAATGCTTCAAGAGCTGACTCATGTGCTGAATGACCGGTACTTGTTGTCCAAATAGAAGCCGCTGGGATTCCTGCGTCGTAGGCAAATACATGATGGCAGTTAACTGCGCATCCAACGCGCCTTTGATATCCGAGTCGGCAGAGTCGCCGACCATGATTGCGTGAGGAGAAGCGTTGAGTTGTTGCATGGCATATTGAAAGATACGCAGATCGGGTTTCTGATAGCCGGCTTCCTCCGAGGTGATGATGCGGTCGACTAGATGGCGTATGCCGATAGCCTCAGCCTTGGCTGCTTGATCTTCCGTTTGCCCGTTGGTGATTATGCAAATTCGATATCCATGCTTGCGTAATCTAAGTAGCGTCTCGACGCTTCCTGGTGTTGCTCTTCGATTGGCTCTGTATATTGTCTTATACCCACCACGAAACTCGTTGACCTCGTCAAGGCTGGGTTTGGGCAGGCTAAGAGCTGTGAAGAAAAGATGGACCTTCCGCGTGTTGGCCTCTTCGAAAGTGATCGCCTTGTCCAGGTACTCATCATATGCTTGTTGAAGGGCGGTGTTGTACTTGTCCACCAGTTCCTCCACATTCTTTCCCGCAAGAATAGGATATAGTAGTTGCATTGTGGATATTGCAAGACGCAGCGAGTGGTCGTGGTCGAACAGCGTGCCGTCTAGGTCAAAGAAGACGACCTTGGTGGTTGTCGGTTCCATGGCGATTCCGTAGTGGCGTGCAAATAAGATAGTGCCCAAAGAACAGCGAGTTGAGATTAACTTGCAACTGGGTGACGAACCAAGGGCCAAGATCTTGACTTAAAGGTAAGGAATCGGCCCAATTTTCATGGTAAGTTTGAAGATCCAGCGTCGATTTAGTAAACCACTCCCTTCAAGGTTTCCCAACAAAATTTGTCTTTCCCTTCAACTGACCCAAAACGTTCCTACTAGCATTACAGACTCATCAACCATTTATCAAGGTACTCCGAATCCTCCATCTTTCTCAGTAACTCCTCATACTTTTCCCCCTCTGACATACCCGCCTTCAACGACTGAGGAATATTAGGGCATTTCTTCACATCATCCCACTCAGTCGCGCCAAAGTCCCGCAACACGGCGCACCGCTCTTCCATGGTTCCACAGGCGGCCAGTCGGGACCAGTCATCTGGCTTTTCGGGTGCGTCATACTCTGGCAGCCGCAGAGGCGAGTTTCCCGAAAAGGTTTTGAGCATAAGAACAGGGTGTGCGTTCTCTTTCGAAGTGGAAGAAGGCGAAGACGTTGAAGGATAGCCGACGTGTAGGTTAGGTGGGTAATGGTAACCGTAGGGGTAGGACACATCCGAATACTGTGCCTCGAATTTCAGGCTGGGCCACCATCGAGCACCGAGCTGCATAAGACGAAGGGCCAGTGTGTCTTCCTCCTTCAGGGATTCTTCATCTGCGGGAATTCGGGAATAAGATCCTTGGGATGAGCGTGGAAGCCCAAGCCATTCCAGTTCAACGCCCGTGAATTGTCCCAGGACTACACCACCCACTGACGGATAGGCAATAACTGTGCAGTCATTGGGACCGAGTACCGTTCGGTGCTGGTGGCCGTTTGGGGGCTTAGCAGAATCTGGGCACAGGGGGGCAATGCTTTTCATTGTGAGATGCTGTTTCTGCTCGACAATGAGGAAGAGGGAAAAGAGGGCGGGGAAATTATGACACAAACACCCAACATAGTCACGTGGGAGCAAGAACAGAGGCATTCGAAGAGTCAGCTGTCCTTGGCCAGGTGGAAAGGAATGCTTCTCAGCCCGACTTGCCAAGTCATCGTCTTGAGAGAGACTGGACCTTTTTCTGCCCAGGGCTCTTCCGCTTGCGGAACTTGGGTAATGCGATGGCTTATGGATCTGGTCATAATCACCCCATCTTGAAAGCTGATTTGAGAAACTATGAGAGTCGTGGTAAGTCAAATGGTCTTCCAAGAAACTATTCGTGCTAATACGACCAGCTGATACCTTCTTGCAGGAGTTGCTGCACCTTGATCTGGCCGCCAACTCCAAGGACGGTAACCCAAATCCAGATATTCGGGATCTTCTCATCAAATTCACTTTTGGCACTGGCCCCGATAAAGGTAAAAAGTCAATATGGACAAAGGTCTACGGCCAACGCCTAGCCAAGATTCTGGCCCGTTTTCAGCCATGGCGGAAAGATCAGCCTCTGGGGTACTTCATCCAACGCAGTGACGACAGCTACACCATGTTCATCCTGGCAATGTACGTGCAGAGAAAGTTTGGATATTATCCATACATCCCCATGATCTACGACCAGCTCAATGACATGCCTCTCGTGCCACCTCGGGATCGGAACGATCAGCCCGGACTAGGGTTCGAACACAACGATACTGAGCCGGCTGTGCTCCTTGACTTCACACAGGACGGTGACGGGATTTGCCCATCTCTCTACGAAGGAGGGTCTGTGGAGGACCTGGAAGTTGGTACTCCTCATGATAAGTCCTTGTATACTGACTGGTACTGGGAGCAGTATAATGGCTGGATCAAGGAGATTGAGGTCTTTCTCGGCACAGGAGAGAATGCAACGGCTGCCTAGGGCCTCTCATCGAGGTTAGCAGTGATAGTATACTTGTTGAAGATCATACGCCCTTTCGAGATGCAAATATGCAAATGGACAGACCGGTCATAACTCCGGAGTGAGTGTTTACTCCCCATCATCGGAAAATAAGCAAGACTTCCAGTTTCCCGTTTCCACTTCCCCAGGTTTCATCACCTGATGTAACAATCTACTATCTCTCTCATCAAACATCTCCCTGCTGTTAACGGACCATCGGTGCGCAGTGGCAATGATCCTCCGTACCCCGCGTTTACGTGCGGATCCGCGGGCTAGATGTGGTATGGCCAGTGTCGCCCATCCGTGTTAGCGCCGATAAGCCCCCTGACCCTAGACTCCAACACCATTGTCGTTGGCTGGGTTGTCTCGTTATCATCAGCATGCGCGGAAACGATTAATGGACGCTGATACTCGTGGGTGCTGAGTGCTACTCGGAGTCCAAAGGAGAAGTATATTGACTGGGCTGACAGTCGAGAGTGTCACCACCACGCCATGGTGTTTGGGAACATCAATTTATATCTCGGACGAGCCTACTCCCCCCATCAAACAGGGCTCATCTCCCCTTCACGGCATCTGGTCTATTCGATCCAGCTTCTCATCACTTGTTTCTTGTCTACCTATCCTCACCATGGGTTCTACGACCGCCCCCACCGAGAAAGATGAGTCTTTGAGAGATATAGCGCTGGATTTACCCAACAAGGAGGGGCCAGAGAGCATGGTCCAAGCTACAGATGGTGCCAGTATTTCCAATGGCGAGACCGAGGAAGACGATCCATACAAGCCACTCTCAGGCGTGCCCATGTATGATGGCCGTAGATTGGTGACCATCCGTGCCATCTTGACTGGTGGTGTGCTTGGCTCTCTGATTGCCTGCTCAAACCTGTATCTCGGTATGACTACCTTTATGGCGATGTTGAGACCGTTGGACTAATGCGAAAATATCTAGGGTTAAAGACTGGCTTCGGTGCCGATGCCTCCTTGTTCTCAGCCATCTTTGGCTACGCTATTTGTAAACTCCTCGAAAAGTCCAAGGTGAGTCATCGCTTGACCCCCGAGAAGCAGGCATCTTCAACCTAGACCGCGCGCTCACACGATCGTAGATACCCTTCCTGTCCGGCCACTTCGGTCCACACGAGAACAACATCGTCCAGGCAACGGCTCTGGGATGTATCGGCGTTGGCTTCATGTTCATGAGCGGCGTGCCTGCCATGTACCAGCTGAAGCTTCTTGGACCTGGCCCTCAATCCGACTACGGAAGAATGCTCTGTCTCACACTTGTAGCCGGGTTTTGGGGCCTCGGTTTTGCCGTTCCTCTCAGGCGCATGTTCATCCTCAGGCTGGCACGTCAACTGAGCCTTTACTTTCCTCTGGGACAAGCGTCAGCCATTACGATACGCGCTCTTCATTCAACGACTGAGGGCTCCATGGGGGCCAGGGAGAAGATCAAGGCAATCAGCTACTCCTTTTCGGCATCTGTTGTATGGTCCGTCGCCACCTCTTACGCCCCAGGAATTCTCTACCAGTGGAATCCCTTTTGGTGGATCTACAAATGGGGAGGCCATGGTATTCTCAGCGCCGTGAACTGGGGATGGCTCTCCTGGCAATGGTCCCCTTCTATGATCGGAGTGGGCATGCTCATCGATCTTAATGCTTCTCTGTCCTATCTTCTCGGAACAGTTCTGGCCTGGGGAGTAATTGGGCCAATACTCGTGGCAAAGGGTGAAGCCATCGGGATTCCCTACGATCCCACCAACCCCAAGCTGATCACCTACAATGCCTTTGTTCCCGAGCAGCTGAAGACGAACCCTTCGCCTCGATACTGGGTGCTGTGGCCAGCCGTCCTGATGATGCTTGCTGTTTCCATCGCCACAATTCTCCTAGAGACCAAGAACTTTGGAAAGCTTGGCAAGTATGGACTCCAGCGGCTGGAGTCTAGGGTTGCTAAGTATACGGGAAGACGCCTGCTCTTCAAGGCCGACTCTGATCCGGGCGCTCTGGCTCTTGGAGACTTTGAAATCCAGGACCCTGTGCCAAAGGAATATCAGGTTCGCTGGTGGGAGTGGTCATCTGTGACAGTTCTGGCATTCGTGTTTGCCATGATCACTCTCAAGTACACCTTCGGTGTGCCCCCTACACTCATCCTACTCAATATCTTCCTAGGCTTTATCTGGTCATTCGTAGTGATCCAAGTCTTTGGAGCATCTGGTACCAACCCCATCTCAGCTGTTGCGAAGGGTTCCCAGTTTATCACCGGCGGCGTGCTTCGTAACCAGGTCGAGAAGCAGGGATTTGACCATGCTGCCCGCTCCACTCTCGTGGGGACGGTCTTGTCTTCTGCGGCTGCCAACCAGGCTGGCGAGCTGTGCCAGGATTTCCGCACAGGCTTTCTCTTGGGAACGCCAGCCCGGGCTCAGTGGCACGCTCAGTTGTTGGGTACGCTCATAGCCGTCTTTCTATCCCCAGGCCTGTTTGTCTTGTTCACCAAAGCGTTTCCATGCATCACCGATGCATCGGCCACAACCTGCCAGTTTGCTCTGCCATCAGTCACAGCATGGCGAGTTGTCACCGAAGCCATTCTCGCCGAAGACTTTCCCATTAGCCAGTCCAGTTGGATATTTTCTGTCATCTTCTCTATCCTGGGAATGGCTCTTATTGTCCTAAAGCGGTACTTGGCACAGAGGTCGCATTTAAAGAAGTGGGAGGCATTTGTACCCAACATGTCGCTTGTTGGACTCGCAATGACCATTCCTGGGTCTACCACGACAGTCACAGTGGCCATCGGTTCAGTCATTGCGTGGATATGGAATAAGCGCTGGCCCAAGTCCCACGCCAGATTCATGTACGCCGTCGCATCAGGCGGTATTGCCGGAGAGGGTGTTGGCTATGTTGTCCTCAGTGTTCTCCAGATCGCGGGGGTCGGCGGCAGTCAGCTTGGAACAATGATCGGATGTCCTGGAGGTGCGTGTTGAGCTGTCGGAATAGGCTTCCAAAAGGAGTGTTGGCGTTGGAACCAGCGCCTACTAACCCTGATGGGGACATGGAGTCCGCCGATATCTTGCAAGGACGTCTGTATTCATAACATCATTTTCGCATATATAGGCTAGTATGGCCGATCTGATATCGCTTCTCCTCCCAAAGACAAACATCAGGTTTCTTTAAGCCAATCTATCATACTGTTTCATTGTTCATGACGATCGACGACAACCCACCAGCATGAAGTATACCCCCATCTTCACGACCGAGGGCGCTAAGCCTCTCCCGCAGTTCTCACAGGCTGTTGTGTACAATGGCCTTGTGTATGTTTCCGGCAACGTTGCTTTCAAACCTGGGCCCAAGGCTGAGCTGGTGGAGGGTACGACAAAAGACCGAGCGGTAAGTGACGGGACCTGATATCCCAGTTGCAAAACTGAACCCAAAGTTTTAATTAGAGGCAAATCCTTTCCAATATTCAAGCGGTTTTGCAGGCAGCTGGAAGCAGTCTTGATAATGTCATCAAGATGAACATCTACCTCACAGACATGGGCAACTTTGGACTTTTGAACGAAGCATACGACGAGTTTTTTACCAAGGATATTAAGCCAGTATGTGTCCCTTTGTGAATTAAAGAAGAAGAAGAAACTAATATTAGTGATTCAGGCCAGAACTTGCGTGGCTGTGCACCAGCTGCCTTTTGGAACCGACGTTGAGATTGAGTGCACGGCGTTCGTGAATGTGTAGTAGAGCTCAGTGAGATGCGGGCCTGGATTAGAGGATGTAAATAAAACCAAGCCCTAAGTTCTGATGTCCATTCGCTGCGCTTGGGTATCAACAACGTGCCTTTCCCATCTCTGAGACCTTGTGTGAGCAACTTGCCTCTAGGATACTTAATTGTCACTCCAGTTTCTTTTAGTAAAACCTTTTAGTAGAACCCCTTCCTGATGACATTCGGCGCTGCAAGACTGTACTGAAATCAAAATGGAAAAGAAAATGTTACTGACTTGAGTCATGGATTGGTGTCATCTCTTCCTTTTAGATATGAGGAGTCTACTATTACACTGGAACGACATTTTTTAACTATGCGTAAGACTGTATCCAACTCAATGAAGAAATCAGACCTAAAACCAACAATGCACGTGCTGCTCTGCCAACACTCAGACATGATTTTGAACCATCAGATCAACTAAATGGGAGTAGGCCATAGCAGCTGACCCTGAGGCGACTTGACCAGAAGTCCCCCCTTCCATACATATCGAATATTCTCTGCACTCTCAAAGAGATGAATATTATCCAAAGGATTCCCCTCAAGTGCAATCAGGTCAGCATCCCATCCCTTCTGGATAAGCCCCTTCTTCGGCGCAAGGGCTCCAAGTGTCTCGGCCGAGTTGATGGTCCCAGCCTCGATGGCCTGGAGCGGAGTCAAGCCCGCCTTGACGGCAAGAGCGACTTCATGACCGTTCTTACCATGGGCCGTGTCTGTTCTCGGATCAGACCCGGCAATATCGGTGCCCAGGGCGATCTTGACCCCCTTGCGTACCGCAGTCTGGTATGCTCTCAGGTGAGACTCGGCAATGTTGACCATCTTCTTGGCCGTGGGTGGGTTAAGCTTATCAAGATTCTTAAGACCCGCTTCAACGACATGACGAGTCGCCACGAGCGTGATGCCTCTCTCTGCCATCAGCTCTGCTGCCTCATCATCGATGTAGCTTCCGTGCTCGATCGTATGAGCGCCCGCCCTAATGGCTGCCATGATGCCGTCCTTTCCGTGCGCGTGAATACCTACCGACCGACCCTGGAGAGTGGCTTCGTTAACTAGAGCAGCGAGCTCTGCATCGGAATACTGTCTGTACTTTGGGTCGTCCTGAGTGCTGAGGACACCACCAGTGGCAACCACCTTGATACAGCGAGCACCTCGTCTGATCTGTTGGCGGACGGCGGTGCGACATTCGTCCACGCCATCAGCTATGACAAGAGCACTAACACCCGGCCAGGGGTTGCTACTTGAAGTGCCCTGGCGCGAGTAGACATAGTCAGATGGCAGAGTGCAAGCGTCACAGCTTCCACCTGTTATGCCAATAGCAGCACCCGCTCCAAAGATGTTGGGCCCAAGGATGATTCCACTTTCTATCAGAGGGGCCGCCTCTGTTGCGTAAGAGCCCACATCTCTCACTGAAGTAAACCCGGCCATGAGGGTTTGGTGGAGGCCGCGTGTGATGGCAGCCCCCAGCGTTGCAGGGTGGGTCAAGACCATGTCGGGAAAGTCGACATTGACGGTCCCGATAAAGTGAGTGTGGCAATCCCAAAGACCCGGCAGAAGATATTGCACCGACACTCGTGGTAGTGACGCGAGAGATCGAGGCAGCTCTGACTGGGGCCCAACAAAGGTGATGGATCCAGTGTCGAGAGATATCCCGACGGCAGCGTTGAAGATTGGTTCGCCCCGTCCTGGGATCAGACAGCGGGCAAAGATACAGGCCGATGAAGAGTTTGCGTCATGGTTGTTGGTTTGGTAGGGTGTATTCACTCGAGAAGAGACGGAAAGCTGGGTACGTGGGGACGCGTTGACGGCAGTCCAACCATCGATTGAGTTGTCTGAAGAAGGGCTCCATTGTCGGTAAGGCTTTTCATGTGTATGTTCCTCATGTTGGCAACTGCAGGGCGGCTCCACTTGATGGTGGCTGTCTGGGACAAAGTAGGCCTGACTTGGATTCATGGTGTTTGGGGTTCGATTCTTTAGAATGGTCATTTCTTACTGTTTTTCCTCAAGTCTTTAAACTACTCTTAATACATTTCCGTTCGATTCAATCAGTCTGAAGTCCTCGTCAGTTCGGAACCCTGCATTTGGTAGGCGTTTAGCTATCTCGTGCGTTCCCGCACACCCGATTAAGCAAGTCGGTCCCCTCGCCCAAAAGGGGCTCCCGATCCGCTACCTTCAACCTCATGATCCACACGCATGGTCCAGTTGGTCCAGAGCTGACCGAATCCGCCGGATCCCCAAGAGAGTGGCGTCGAGGTCTTGCGTAAAGACAAGCCGAAAATGGCCAGGGAGATCGCAGCCGGTGAACTAGAGGTCGGTTAATAGTGCACTTGAGTGGAGAGTGAGATGGCTTACCTGGCCTGCATTCAAGAAGACCCCGTGATCAATGAGCCATTCGCAGAGCTGAAGTTCGGGGCTCAAGGCATTGTCAGTCGCTGGTGGTTTGCCGGCCGGGTCTTGAAAATGGTGGATCCAAGCGCTCAGATCGATAAAGACGAATAAACCAGCTTCGGCTCGTTCAAATGGAATTCTGTTTGTCTCGAGTGCAGTGGAAACTTGGCGATAGGCATGGCTAAGCCTTGGCCTGTACACGTCCAGATATTCTTGAACCAGGTCCAGTTGCTGGAGAAAGCGAGTCACGAAGTTGTCTGACATGACGCTGAGCCAAGTGAACCATCTGTACAACAAAGATTAGTTAGAGACGATTCCTGAACAACTCGTGTAGTCTGGAGTATGCAGGAGGACACCGACGTGATTTTGGAGACGGCAGCGCGAACTTGAGCATTTCTGCTGACGAGGAATGCCATTCGTACGCCCCCCATATTAAAGTCTTTGCTTAGTCCATAGAGGCAGTGAACATTCTCTCGAGCAGAGACACTGAGAATGCTGGTCATCGGAACAAGGTTATCGCCATTGGGATTGTTGTGATCGTCCTCATTGGAGAAGGTGGACAATGCGTAAATCTCATCGACGACGAGATGCATCTGTCGTTGGGCACACCACGACGCCAGTGCCTCGAGGGTCTCCTTGGAATACCATCGCCCTTGGGGATTTGAAGGGTTGGTCAGGCATAACATGCGACACTTGACATTGAGTTTGTCCTGGGCATTATCGGCGGCAGCTTCGAGTGCCTCAATGAACTCGTCCAACCCGTCAGCCCCGAATGGGTCCTTCAGGCCAGTCATCGAAACTGGCACTGTGGCAAGGCCGGTTCGTACACTTAGGTCAAAGTCGAGCATGTAAAATCTGGGGGTGGTATAAAGAGCTCCATCGCCTTCATCACAGAGAGTCCACGCCATCATGTTGAGCAGCGAGGTGACTCCGTTGGCTGCCAGTACCTGCTCAGCAGCGACTGGCTCTGCTGGATCGAAGAAGCGGTTAAAGAATGCGGCTGCAGCACTGAGTAGGTCTTGAGACCCGCTGAGAGGCCCATAAGACAAGGCTTCAGACGTGAAGTGTAGATTTTTGTCGGCGTATGCCTTCATCCAATCCTCCATCAGACCGTTGAGCGCCCCCGAAAGGTTGATAAGACCGTCCGGCTTGTTCTGAGAGTCATATTTCGGTCGAGATTTGACTCGTTGCATAAGAGTCCAGGCGGGACCTTGGTCCAGGGTGGCAGAGGCTCGCGCCGAAGGTGGGAAATTTTGAGCCATGATTGAATGATCCGATACAGTTGAGACGGGTGCCCAGTGAATACCAAGAACTAACAACTTATCTATAGTGGCAATAGGCGGGGTTTTGCTGAGCTTGTCGACTGACTCTGGCTTCCATTGAAACCCGCTGCAAACCGAGATTTGCTTCAGTGAAAGCATGGGATGGCGCGGTGTCCCTTATCACCACTGCTCGGTCTGTCCCTGTCCACTAGGAAAGCGAGTGGCAGTGGGCGGTTGGGGCCTACACTAACCCACTAAAGGACGGAATGGAGCTCGGTTATCATTATCATTTGGGCTAAAGCTGCTAAAATGCGGGGGCGCCGATCCCGTGTCACGACTGAGCAGACTGCTCTTCTCAACACCAACAGCGACTGGAACCATTCGAAGCAGAACCAACGACATTCAGCGCCGCGGCAGCGTCAGGGTGAGATACAAGCCAAGATACGCGACAAGAAGTAGCAACAGGAAGCGGTCTGGCTGGCTGCAAGAGGCTCGCCATGTATGCCCCTGCGCCACCACGCAACAAAAAGACAGACATCACACGCAGCAGAAGTGGCTGCGTTCGATGCCGCCAGAAACGGAGAAAGGTACAGTAACGTTTCGGAGAAATCACTCTCCTGCATCTGTTGACTAACACCTCGCATAGTGTGATGAGGGCAAGCCGAGCTGCAGGCGCTGTGTTACAGCCATGGCCAACTGTGAGTATGGGGCTATCACACTCAAATTTAGGGAGGCGACACGCTGGGCAGCGCAAAAGGTTGAGCTTGGAAAGGGCATGCCTTCAGCTGCGATAACGAGGACTACACTTCCGCCACCCCAGAACTCAGCAGAGATCGTTCAGGGGCACAGAGGGCCCATCTCAGACGAAAGCACTGTCTCACCTGTTTACCAGCAGGTTTCACCGCCTCAAGACACTGAAGCTCCACTGGCAACTTATTATCACGATGCACCACCTGCCCCGTTCCTGGTTGAACAGAACGACTGCTGCCAGAGCTCAGCCGGGGTCCCCGAGCTAGGCGTCGAGGTTGATCCCTCACCCATATCTGTCACCGCTTTAGACCCCCCTATAGGCAGTCAGGGCTCCGTGCCTGGGTCTTTGCTGCACTCTTGCTACTCACCAAAGTGGAGTGGTGCCCACCTGAGCCAGCTTGGGTTTGATCTTGCATCAACCGCAGCAGATGCCGACGATGCTTTATACCCCAATCTCCTTGACTTTCCTGAAAATCTGGTAGACACTGGTTTGTCAGAGCCTTACTGGAGCGAGATTATGATGCAGAACCCGGTCGGAAACTCTCCGGCGTCATCACTTCAGCAGTCAACTGATACTGATGCCCAGGGGAACTGTGACATCGTTCCAACATGTCAGCCCTTAGTACTTGACCATCCACAGCAACTATCTGACCAGCAACAATCATCTCCATCAGCTGAATGGAATTACCAAACATCAAAAGCGAACACCAGCCATGGAAACCGTCTTATATCTGTCCAGCTACCATGGCCAAAAGCTCAGAAGCCGCCCCCTGGATCAAAGATCTCTGTGGGCCACAGAATCTACCTGGCCCATTTCAAGGTCGCCATCTTACAGGCTTTCCCCCTCGAGCTACCATTCTTATGGGACATGGTTATCAAGTCGGAGCCCGTCCGTTACGCCGCTCTATCGCTTTCAGCAGCAAATCTCGCCAACTTACAGGGCCAGCAACCAGACGACAATGAACCCGCTTGGGTTGCTATGCCAGTTCACTCTGCTAGAGCTTCAGCCTTCTCTACACACACTGTTGAAGCGTTGGAAAACGGTACAGCCGTACCTTTGGATGCTCGGATTGTAACGATGATTCTAGTCGTCTTTTACGAGCTCGAAGCCAGCTCTTTCAGCAGTGCATCCCACTCCCTTTCGATATTGAATGTCATGATCCTCAGCTGTCCCGAGGATGTCTTGTCGTCAGCCAACGGCCGTATCATCATTCAATGGTGGCTTCACCTTCGCACCTTCATAGCCAATGCCCAAGGTCCCTATAGCCTCTACGGAGCCGAGGATCCCGCCGAGTCATTGATCAACCAGTTAGAGGTGAGGGTCGCGGGAGCTCCGCAGATGATCGACTTGATTACGACCAAGGCCACTCGAATTTGGCACCGCGTCCTAGTGGCCAAATGCTTCGAAGTACCAGAAGACAGGCCAGTCGACACTATGAGAAAAGTGGATGACTGGTGGAGGATCTTGAAGGGGAACCACTTGTGCGACCCTGCACGAGATGACGAAAGCCTGATTCTGGGTGAAGATGAGCTTTATGAGGAATTGGAGAACTTGCAAAGGACCTTGGACGCTTGTGATGCTCCAAGCGACTTTCGGCCAAGCATGCTCGAAGAAGGTCCAGCCTCTCGAGAAATCTTGCCCCTCCGCTTCCCCAACCACCGCCGCGCTATAGAAGTGGCGGATTTCGCATTCGCTCACATCCTATGCGCCCAGGAGCGTCTTCGTGCTATGGTGGAACACTCAACAGACCTGCCACGTCAGTTCCCGGACACGGCTTTGGATCCAGCGATTACCATGGACGCATGGGTTTATCTCTTATTACGCACCGTTGCTGGTCTTGATGTCTCCAAGTGCGCAAGAGAAAACACATATAGGAGAGGAATCATCAGCTCCCTATTTTACACTGGACTTTTCTATCCTGGCCAAGTCTCATCAAAGTTCATCACCGATGCCATCAAACGAATGATTGAGGCCCGAATGGAGTTTGAAAACCCCTTTTACCCGCTCCGTGCATTTATCGACTTTCAAAACTCATTACAGCACCAAGTGGCGGGTGGCAGGACTATATTCTTTGTTTGTTCGACGTATGATGAATGGACAACTAGGGAGACCGTGTTATCTGGATGGGAAGAGGAGTATTTGATGGTTCTTGGTTGCGAACCGGATGGTCGATACTTCAATGATTTGGTCCCTTTTACCCAGACATAGAAGTGTGGAAGGACTCTCTTATATCATCACACCAATAGTATATGTAGTATATGGCAAGAGCACATGCTAGAGTACCTAAACAGGGGGCGGGGGGTCAAGGACTATTCCTTCTTCACATCTTGCCTTGCTAGGAGGCCAGCTTCATCCCATGGTGCGAAGTAAATAGATATTTAACAAACTCTATCACAGTCATTGGTAATCTCTATTCTTGGACAGTTATCTCGAAGCAACGTTTCCTCATTTCGAAAGCCACGCCCCCAAGACGGCTGAGATTGATTCTGGTTGAAAGTAGGGCGCAAAGTGCCCAGCCTCATCAACAGCGTAGAATTGAAGACGATCAGTTCCCTTCCAAAATCCACCCCTCTGTGCACTCCGCCTATCTTCCTTGGAGGAAACCAGCTTGCCTTGTTTAAAAAACCAGTTCTTGTATCTGAGGCTTCGATATCGCGCTTGATCCTTCCAAGGCTGCGCGTCCAACAATCGCATTTGACCGGGGGTGTTACTAATAGATGGTAGTTAGATTCAAGGAAAGGAGAGAAAAAGCGAATCCTGACGGCTCAAAGAGGGCACTTACATGATAATGTCATTGTTACCATTGATGACCAGGATTCGAATGTCGGTGTTGTCAAGTAGCCAAGTCAGCTCACGAGTAACAGGCCGATACAAGTGCTCGGCCTTGACCCAACGGTTATTGGTGTCAAAGTCAATCAGCTCAAAAGGTAATCCCGAGAACCCAAGCCTTTCTTGTACCCAAGGTTGGTTAAAGAATTTCCATGTTTCCCCATGAGCAAAGTTGGAGCACAGCGGAGGCTTCTCACAGGGGTGACGACCTGGGATACATCAGCAATCTGAAGCAGGAGCTCGAGATGATATTCTAAGACCGGCTTGGAATATTTGATTAGCTGTGACTTACTATCATAAGGATCCCAGCCTCCTGGGCGGATATCTCGAGTATAGTACTTCCCAACAGTGCGCTCACAAGTGACCATCATTGAGAGGCAAACCTTAGGGTTGTAGCTCTCTCTGCAGTGAGCTCCCATGAGCTCACAAGTTGGCACTGCAGCAGCCATCTCGGCGCAGGTAGCTTCGTTCATCAGTGGTGCGGTGCGTAATTGGGAAACAGGGTCCCAGTCAGTGCAGAAAAAGTCGTAGTAGCCAGAAGATTGATAAGATGAATCGATGTATCCATCAACGATAACGGCCGAGGAGATGTTGATGTGAGGATCTAGCCCTTGAGCGACTCTCTCATGCTCTAGCTCCATGATATACTTGGTATAACCGGTAACGTAGTGGCCTCCCATCGACTCGCCTGTTATGTGCCAAGGACGCCCGGAGAAGTCAGGGAATACCTCTGTAGAGAGGGTGGATAGGAACGAGTAGATATCTCGCGCGCCTTGCTCAAGACTTACGGCAATGTCATCACGGTCGGCAATCTCTGAAAAGCCAACACCGATCGGCTGGCTAGGACGACATGTTAGAGAGATGGACATATCAAGGATCAACATTTAGGACCGCCACTTACTCGATATAAATGACATTAGCGTGATCCGTCCACGAATACTCTAGGCGTCTTGTCGAGTTTCCATCTTGATTGACCGCACAAGGGCCGGTGCCGAGGAAGCAGCCTAACTCTCCTGTTGCGCCAGGGCCGCTATTGATTTCGTGCCGTCAGCGAATAGTGCTATTGGCTCATTTCCCTTGAATATGATACTCACCCGCTCATCCAAAGTAGCAGAGGATCCGTGTCTGGCTTGTTACGGCTCTGGAAGTACCCTAGATAGCATTAGTATGGCAAGTCAAACAACATTAACCGGAGGAGCGGGAGTAACTGCTCACAAAAAAACATGGATTTTTCTGATGTAATGTTGACGGTGCCAGTCCAGTATCGGGATCCAGCGTCGCAGAGATCAGGGGACTGCTCTCTAACATCAAACTTGACATTTTGATGGACATTTGACATGGGCTTTTGGACCTGGGCGCTGACCAGGCATCCTATAGCAGCCAGAAGCATCGCCGGAGTCCTTCGAAAGAGTCTCATTGTTACCGGCTCGTGATATGGCACGCTGGAACAAGAAGTCAATCGATATTGATAACAGCTTTTCACAAGGGCATTCAACCGGTGGAGCAATATTACTTATTTCCGATATCACAAAGCCGGCCCCTTATTGGGAAGAGTTGCGTGGGTAACGTTAAAGGCGCGGATCGGAGGACCCGATCTGGTTTAGCATCGCACAAAATTTCCTTGTTAGTACTGCGGTGGATAAGTTAATTGGCTGTTCAAGTACCTGTATCAGTCGCATTCATCGCACGGGGCAGACTCAGCAGCAAGTTGAGATTCTCACAATAGTTGTTTGAGCAACATGCTACGACTTCTCACCTGGGGCCTTGTAGGCCTGGTCGCGCGAGCACACGCCGCTATTCCACTGGTAGCTTCACCATCACACGTCAATCTCGACACTCCCTTCTCTGGGCGTCCTGGCGTCGAGCCCTTTACTCTGCGACTTGGTCACGACACGGCCAGTGTATGCAATAGTTCGACGCCGGGCACGTCTGGTTACATCACTTCCAAGGACACACAGGGAGGTAAAAGTTCAATCTTTTTCTGGTTCTTCGAAAGCAAACATGATCCTAAATCAGACCCCGTGATTCTGTGGATGACTGGGTATGGTGTCCATCTCTTCTACCACCGTTTGGCCGAACTACAATTGACTGTTGGTTAGTGGTCCGGGTGCCTCATCCGTCGGTTACGGGCACTTGATGGAACTTGGACCTTGCCGTATAGCTCCCGAGGGCGGATACACTGTTGACAATCCATTCGGATGGAATGCCAATGCCACTCTCTTGTTTGTTGAGTGAGTCAATACAAAAAATGATGGCATATCGTTACTGACTCTCCATTCTACTCAAGTCAACCGGTCGGGGTCGGTTATTCCCGCGGAGAGCACAGCTCACAGGGCCTTCAAGATGCTTCCACAACTATGGACCAATTCCTACGTCAGTTCATGGTCGCGTTCCCTGATCTAGCCGGCCGAGACTTTTACATAGCGGGCGAGTCATACGGTGGCTCATGGGTTCCTGCTCTGGCTACGACAATACTACAATCTCAGAGCAACACCACCGATGATGCGGAGCCTATACAAGTCCAAGGACAAGACCGTGGTGTTGATCCAGCCTCACACGACCCTGACAATAGCCTACGGATTAATTTGAAGGGCGTCATGATCGGTAATGGCCTTATCCGACGATCGATACAGAACATTGGTTTCTTCGAGACCGTCTGCGCTGGACCTGACAGCTTGTTCAACACGTCTCAATGTTTGCAGTGGGCTCCTCGAGCCATGTGGTGCGAAGAGAATCTCGTAATTTGCGAGACTGAAGGCATGAAATCTCCTGCCTGCAAAGAAGCCGAGACCAAGTGCAGTGCAATCGGCAGTGTCGTCGTAGAAGACATGCACCGCAACCCATATGACTTCCGTCAAGAGTGCTACGACCCTGCAGCTTGTTACGCAGAGATGCAGCACATCGATGAGTATCTGAACAGAAGTGATATTAAAAAGGCGCTCGGGGTATCTGAAGAGCTGCCTTTTGTCGGCATATCTTTTGACGTTTTGGGGCAATGGGAGAAGGTAGGCGACTTGTGGAGATCAAGTGACAAATACGTTAACTATCTGCTGAAATCTGTAAGTGACAAGGCACCACTGACTCGCTCATGCTGACTGACACATTTACAGGGTATACGTGTTCTCATATACGTTGGAGACAAAGATCTGTACTGCAACTCTGCAGGGATGCGTCTCCTTGTTGACCGAGGCCTCAACTGGGATGGCCAACCCTTTATCCGTTTCAGGGACTTGATGCCATGGTACGTCAGAACAAAGGTAGCTGGTCGATGGAAGTCATTTGAGCCTCTTACATATGCCGAAATCTCCAACGCTGGGCACATGTCACCGTTTGACAAGCCTGAGGAGGCACTGACCCTGATCAACACCTGGATTCAGGGAACACTTCCAAGTTCGTAATGTCAGCTTGCATATAGTTCTTCAGGGCATATCGGTATGACTGAGTATCATTTTCAAATTCTCAAGCCCATTGGAGTATACTTTGCTTGCTGAACTATGTACTACCTTTCAAGAAACCCAAGTTGCAAGTAAACGACCAACTGAAAATAGTCACGTAAAACATGGCGTGTCGAAAGACTGCAGGCTCAACTTCATAAATAATGATTCCTTCAACGTAGGAATATGATCTACACTACATATTCAAGTAGCAGTTGGTGCTATGAGAAGGAGAGCTCTCACGCCTAGTAGTAACACCCATTGCAATCTCTCAGAGTACATCTACGTATTACTCCCAGTGACGGGTACCACTAGCTTGGTTTGATGCCTAGTTAGGCCAATTAACCGCTCAAGGCGCGCTCTTGTTGACCGTTTTTGGCAATCCTTTACCGTCCAACCCTTGCATGGTAACTGATATGACCCGCATTCAATGAGTTTGCCACCGTGTACCTGGTGGCAGGGTCCTAGGCATCCTGTTTGCTCAACCTGTGCTCTTCTTCACGTGGAAATATCTGTTCTTACTGCAACCTCTCGTTCAAACGACCTTCTCGCACTGGATCCAACATATCATATCAGTCTTTTTGCCTACCCCTAGTGCTGGTCTCCTTCTTGCCCATGGACGTTCGTCATAATGATTGACAATCCTCTGCAGTGAGTATTCAATACACAGACCCGAAACCTTTGGCTCACAATATCTATAGGCTTTCTTTCCTAGTCTGTGTTCTGGCTCATGTGGTGACGGCAGTCCATCGCCTCGGCTCTTCAAGACATGGCCGGAAACAGCGGAATTTTGCATGGACTGCAACCAAAACAATAGCAAGTGTAAGACAAGCTGGTATCTCGAGAGAAACACTGTACGCTGACGGCCTCTTTAGATAGCTAACGGGGCCCTCATCTTAGTTGGCATTCTAGCCTGCTTGAGATGGGCACAGAGGGAGACACGTTCGCCAACAACAACCATTTGCCTACCTTCAACCATTGGAGTAATAATCGCATCGGCCACTTCTCTTTTATTAAATTCTTTGGATCAGCCGTCTTTGCTACAGGGTATCTACGAATTGTCATCATGCGTCACCTGGACCGTTACCCTGATTTCGGCTCCCACCTTGGACTGGCTCACGGTTTCTATCTCGACCTTGTACCTATTTGCCTTGATCACTACGTTCGGTACCCCTTGGACCCCGGATGCCTCGAATCTCGCCGATCATCCACTGTCGGGGGCCCCTTGGCTTCACAGAATCGCACTATCCTTGCTTGACCCCTTAATGAAGCTAGCGGCGAAAGGAAGTCTGTCCAGCGACGACACCTGGCCGATTGACCGCCAAATGTCAGTCAGGCACTCACTAGAGCGTCCTGGCCTTCAACCGCACGCCATACGTCAAAGTCTGTCGGCTGGACTTGGTCGGATGCTTTGGCGCAACTTTGGGGTTGAGATGATGGTGAGCTGCCTCCTTGCTCTCATCAGCGTGGCAGCAGCCTTAGCACAGCCATTCTTTCTCCAGTCCTTGCTAGAGAACGGCGGTATACCCTCAGTCTGTGGGTTGTTCGCAGTAACCATCATGGCGGGTGTCACCGATGCTCACATGAGACTTCTTCTTCGCAAAATTGGAGTGCAGGTCAGGTCCGCTTTGACTGCGCTGCTTTGTGATGGATGCATGTCCATGGCGAAGGATGAAGACTCGGCTGCTGATCCTACAGTCTTGATCGAGGTTGACTCGGCCAAGATCTTTGAGCTGATTGAACAATATCATTTGATATGGATGGTCCCTCTGCAGGCCATCATCAGCATTGCCGCGCTGATTCTCCTTCTCGGCTGGCAAAGCGTCCTCGCTGGATTCCTGTCTCCGGTAGGGCTTCCTTGTACTCTTTTGCATCAGTGTTAAAACTTTATGCTTACTTTTCTCCAGCTTGTGGCTTTACCATTGATCACCTCTACCACCAACCATATTTCTCGACAAATGGCCCTGGTGATGCAAGCCAAGGATTCAAGAATCGTCCTTGTTACACAAGTTATCAAACAAGTTAAACAAGTCAAGCTCGGTGCGCTTCAGGTCTTGTTCCAGCACAGGATAGACAAGCAACGAGCCCATGAGCTCAAAAAGTACAAAGGCGTAGCTTTTCTCAACGCCTGCATGGTATTTTACGTCTACGTCATGCCACCAGCATTGATCTCCATCACGTTTGGTGCAGCCATCTTCCTTGGGCGTGGTTTACCCAGCAACGTGGTTTTTCCAGCGCTTGCGTTTTGCTTCAACATTACCAGATCAACATCCTTGCTTCCTCGGTTGGTGATGCTCTACCAGGCCGGTCAAATCTCATTCGGTCGCATCAAAGACTTCCTGCTGACCTCTTACGACGAGCCTGTCATTATGAGCCAAAGTAGGATTCTGGATGAAAGACCGGTCGAGTTTGGAATGCGAGGGTGTAACATTGGGTTCCCAGCGTTCCAAGGCTCAGACAAGGTCATTCTCCAAAACTGTACAATAGAGGCAACATCAAACTCTCTTGTCGTTATATCAGGACCTGTTGGGTGCGGAAAGTCGACTTTGATCCGTTCCATCATTGGGGAAATCAAGCCTCATGTCGGCCATGTATGGGTCCATGGAAGAATTGCGTACGCACCACAGACTCCATTCTTGGTCTGTGGCACAGTGCGCGAGAATATCGTCTTCGGTCTGCCTTTTGATGCCTCTTTTTATGGCCAGGTTCTCGATGCCGCCTCACTCCGATCCGACTTGGCCAGGCTTCCCCAGGGCGATGCCACCATGCTGGAAGGAACTGGTGTTGCTCTATCTGGCGGACAGAAGAGCCGGATTGCCCTGGCTAGAGCGGTCTACTCCCGGCGTGAGGTGGTAGTCCTTGACGACCCCCTCGCAGCTGTAGATGCCAAGGTGCGGTCCCATCTCATCAGTCGTGTGTTGGGGCCTCAAGGCATCCTCAAAGACTCGCTTCGAATCGTTACCACGTCTTCTGAAGCTTTGATGTCCTGCTCTGATGCACTCTATGCTATCAAGGACGGAAGATTGTCATCGGCTGAACAGCCCCCACGAGTTGATCAAAGTGGAACAGACCTTGAACAGAGTGCCATGTCTGAAGATCTCGAGAGTATCCCCAAGACAGCGAAGCCCTTGATCGACTATGGAGCCATCAAGTCAAATGTTTCCACATCAGTAACAGCCCCTGACCCCGACAGCGACATGGAGAGCGCACCCCTTCTGGCACCAACTACCAAAACAAGTCAGTCGACCGACGTCGGTGGTGCCCCAGTGCAATTTGACACGTACTTGAGATTCCTCAAGCTTGCCAAGCATGGCGGTTGGATCGTGGTTCTCCTGACAGCTGGTGCTTCCAAACTGTTAGACATCTTAGCTGTCTTCTTCCTCAAGATGTCAAGCGATGAATTTGAACGTCAAGGACACTCACTGAAGCTTGCTTACTACTCAGGCTGCGCCCTTCTGGGTGGTGTCCTCTCGGCCATCTTCGTCCTCGTTGCCTACTACATCTGCGTCATCCCAACGTCTAGATCGATCCACGCCGACCTCACACGGGGGATTTTGGAGGCCAAGTTTTCCTTTTTCGACACAGTCAATATTGGAGATGTTCTCAACCGCTTCACCAATGACATTAACAAGGTTGACAGCTCGGTGTGTGGTGGTTTCATCAGCCTGGTCGCTCTCTGCGTTACGGCCTCCGCATCAATCCTCGTGATTGTGGCAGCAACACCATTGAGCATCCTCTACCTGTTACCCATCGGTGGTATTTACATGGCGATTCAATCACACTATCTGCACGCTTGCAGACAACTCAGACGCCTTGAAAACCTGGCTCGAGGCCCCATTCTCAACATTGCCAATGAGATTCGTGTTGGAGCCCCTGTTATCATGGCATTTGATCAGGCTGCCTCCTTCAAGGATCAGGCCAGGGATGTGATAGACCATCATATCCGTGTCTGGGTCCCCTTTGTATGCTTGGATTCTTGGTTAATTCTTCGTCTTCAACTGCTTTCCAGGTGCGTCTACATTCTTGTCCTTGGTTCAACCACCGCAGCATTGACACTGTCTAGCATTATCCAACTCTTGTCTGCCGTCCTGCTTCTGTGGCTTCGCACACCTGCTAGTACTCTAGGCCTTGTCATGAGCTATCTGATTCAGATCACATCGCAGTTCAACACTTTTGTTCAGATGCGTGCAGCTCTTGAGGCAGACATGACCTCTGTGGAGCGGATATGGTCCTACGCTGCCAACACGCCCGAGAACCAGCCCGAAGACGAAACAGTGCCGTCACCAAGCTGGCCTGTTGATCCAACCATCGCTTTCAAGAGCTATGAGGCATCATATAAATCTGGTGACAGGCCGTGCTTACGTGACCTGACCTTTACTATCAAGGTAGGCGAGCACGTTGCGGTGGTTGGCCGGACCGGCGCAGGCAAGTCATCTCTCGTTCTCGCGCTACTACGCGCCCTAGAGCATGACTCCAACAAAGGTGGCAGTATCGCCATCGACGGGGTTGACATTGGGAGCGTCAACTTGACACATTTGCGCAAACGTATAACCCTTCTTCCTCAAGAACCTTCCATCTTTGGAGGAACCGTCAGAGATAATCTCGATCTAGAAGGGACGCGGACAGATGAGCAGCTCCGTGGGGCTCTTGACGTTTGCAAAATGCGTCAGATATTTAACATTCAACCTGGCCAAGATCCACTGGACTATTACGTTTCTGACTCAGGGTATGTGGACGGCATGACATGATTCAATTTGCTAACCACTGTTTGTCCAGGAGAAACTTGTCTGGTGGGCAAGTTCAAATACTCGCACTCGCGCGGGCCATTCTAGCCAAGAGTAAGATTGTCATCTTGGATGAAGGTGCGTCATTTGTTTTTATTCACATGCATTGTCTAACCATCTTGTCCAGCTACTGCTGCCATGGACGCCTCAACAAGCACCGTCATACACAACGTGATCAATCACAGATTCCGCAGCCACACGGTTATTACCATAACTCATCATATTGAATCGGCTGTAAGCATCTATTACGTGACGTTCAGCACGCATCACTGACGCATGTTCTGAATAGCTTCAATATGACAAGGTTCTCGTGATGCACGATGGTCGTGCGGCCCATTATGGTGCCCCAAAGGAGTTGCTCAAGGACAAGCACTCAATTCTCTCAAAGCTGGTTGCCGATTCTAAAAACAAGGTATTAAGCTAGGTTCTTTATTATAGATGGTGGCAATGGCGAAATTCGCGAAGAGAGGTGCGGGTGCGGGAGACGGAGGTTAATGAGAGAAGGGAAGGGGTGGCATAGCGAGTTTTTCAACAGAAGTCCGGGCTCTTCTCCATCAGGAAGCCCTTTTTTCACACAGTTTCTATCGAGCTTGGGGTGAGCAATTGCATCAGCGTATGGCAACATTTCTTTAACGCCCTCTTAGAAAATTTTCCATAATATCCCAAATGGCCCAAATCGAAGCAAGTCGAGCCCCCCTGATACCATCATCGTAGGTCTTTACCCGATAATGAGTAGCTACATATTTCGTCAGGTCCCGGTGGGGTGATGTCATGTTGGGAAGATTCATGGCCATGCCAGGTGTTCATTAAGGCTGATTCTGGGCTTCTCGTTCATCATTGAACCGGCTAATAGACCACACTTCTCTCAAGGGATTGTCCAATAACAACACACAAAATAATAGAGAAGAACATGGAGACTACAAGGCAAGCGGGGAGATACTATGCGATTGCTTCTTGATCACCAGCTGTCCCCTCTGTGCCCAACGTTAGGGAGAATGTCTGTTTGTACGCAACGTTATCGACCTAGAGTTAACTTCAAGGACATGATTTGCACTCTTATGATCCATGCTCGGTCGGGTTCACCGACCAGCGCGCGGTTAAAGCGAACCCGGGCTCCACTATCTTGGGATATCACCTGCGATGCAAATGGTGAGCCTTCACCAGAGAGGGCAGAGCGAGTTGACGTCCTGTAGAGGAAAGCGAAGTGGTATTCCTCGTCCTGCTGGCCTCTTTGGGTATATAATCTCTTCCTCTCTTTGCAGATACAGAAGACAAGAGACAGCTGCATCTGACTTGTTCTCCCAGCCTCAATTCACTCTTATCTTTCTACAATCGAGTATCTTAAGAGCTTCTGTCACTCCTCTTTCACATCATCTTCTCCTCAACTGCCCCAATGACCGTCCCTGGAGCCAAGGATGAAGCGATACAGCATGAGGACGTCCTGAGCAGCCACAGGGACTCCAGCAGCGGTAACGAAAAGGAGGCTCTAGACAAAGCCCCTATTTCTACCGGTGCTCGTCTTAACAACCCTCTGGCGGGCATGACCCGGGAGCAAGTCATTGCAGACGTTGAAGCATTTGTGAGCGAGCGTGGTGTTGAAAAACATCGGGACGACTTCATCAAGGGCGCTCTTGTTGCCCAGGTTAACAACCAGCGTGGCGGCTTTGAGACTATTGACCTGCTTTCTGAAGAGGACAAATGTTATCTTCGACGCGAGGAGATGCACCGCTGGAGCCAGCCATTTAGGCTCTACTTTCTCTGCACCCTCTGCGCCGGCTGTGCCATCGTCCAGGGAATGAATCAGACGGACGTGAATGGCGCCCAGGTTCGTTGCCCCCTCCAGATCGCGTCAGTGCAGCAGTCCAAACCTATGTACCTAGCTATTCTACTTTGACGAGTGGAACATTAGCCTCATTAATAGTGCGCCGTACCTATGCTCGTCAGTCGTTAGTTGCTAGTCCAGCCCCTTCCTCAACAAGTATCTTGGACGACGTGGAACCATCTTCACCGGCTGCGCCTTTTCGTTGGTCACTGGCTTCTGGATGGTCGTCTGTCAATCGTGAGTTTTGACATCCAGATTTTTAAGAACAAGAATACTAACCTCGAGTTCACGCTGGCACAAGTTCAAGCTGGCACAAGTTCATTGCCGCTCGGTTCGTTTTAGGCTTCGCTGTTGGCCCCATGTCGAGCACTGCCCCTGTATACTCCGCCGAATCGACTCCTAAGAATATCCGCGGTGCCCTTACTATGATGTGGCGGGTAAGTCTCTCCCTGATACTTGAATGCTGTCTTCTCCTCTCTGGCTAGGCTCTCAAGGACCAGAATGGCCCCCCGAGAAGACGGCGTTCCAGATGCCGAACGATTCTGATCAAAATTACTAGATGTGGACTGCTTTCAGTATCGCCGTTGGAATGATCATCTTCGTCGCCTTCAAGGACTGTGACTTCCTCGGCGAGAACTCCCAATGGCGTTGGATCATGGCCTTGACATCTGTTCCCCCTCTGATCGTCATGTGTTAAGATTACTTCTGTCCTGAGAGCCCTTGATGGTACATAGAAAAGGGTCGCTTTGATAAGGCTTACCAGTCGACAAGACGGCTTCGACATTGTGCCGTTCAAGCAACCCGCGACATGTACTACGTCAGCAAACTCCTTGACGCCGAATCTAAACAGCGAGAGGGCCACAACGCCTTTAAAGAGTTCTTCACAGTCCGCCGTAACCGTCGTGCCGCCCAGAGCGCTTGGTTTTGTATGGTAAGCAGGACCCTCTGAAGTTCCCCTAATCGCTAGTCAAGTACTGACGATGAGACAAACAGTTCATGCAGCAGTTTTGCGGAGTAAACGTCATTGCCTATTACTCTACTAGCATCTTTGAAGGCGCGAACTATGGCCCCAGCCAGCAGTCCATGATCGGCTGCGTGACTACGGGACTCTACGTCTTCATGGCGTGTTACTCTCCCGGAATGGGCCCTGTTCCCTTCACGTATAGCGCCGAGGCCTTTCCTCTGCATGTCCGAGATATCGGAATGGCGTCTAGCACTTCCATCACCTGGTGCTTCAACTTCATCATCAGTCTCACGTGGCCTCCTCTAGGAGAACGTCTTGGTGATAGCGGCGGCTTCTGCTACTATGCAGCCTGGAACCTCTTCGGCTGGGTTATGGCGTACTTCTTCTTGCCTGAGACTAAGAACCTGACCTTGGAGGAGCTTGATAGTGTTTTCGCCATGAAGAACAGGGATCACGCGGGCTATTATCTCCAAAAGCTGCCCTGGTATCTTAAGAAGTACCTTCTGTTCCAGGATGTGGCGCCGTTTCCTCCGCTTTATGAGTTTTCCTCGACTCACGGACACAACACGGGCGGTCTGTCCGCATAGGCCGCCCAAAGCCACACTAAGAGTCCTGCCAGAAGTGTGCATCGGGGGGGCGGTCATGGGGAACTCCCAGACGACGCACGATAAATTGGCAAATCGCATGAGATCTTTGGTTCAATATCTTCTTTCTCCATGCTTCTCTGTAGTTTTGGGACCGGCAAGAGTGGCAAGCTTGAGCACACACTTAGTCACCCACCTTGCATTTCTCTATAGACCTTACTCTAGATGTAGAATAAGAGGAATCTTTTCACAGAATAAGTACCATATATCATCATAAAGCGAGTCCTAATTTCCCGCCAACCTGTAAGCCCTTCCTTTCAGGGAAGTTTAGCACTGTGAGCGAAAATCAGACTGTGTTCTAGACCGGCATGGAGCAATGACACATGCCTATGTCCGCCTGGATAAAGGATCGGATCGGCCTACCGAGGATTTGACGTAATCCCGTGGTGTGTTTTACTTCTAAGGGATTGCTCTAACAAGGCCACTCCTTAATCCAATCCCGCCTTGAGGTGCCCTACCTGACGATTCTGAATTGCCTTTGCCGATTAGCCCAGGACTCCACGCGGTTCCTCAAGTTATCCAGTCTCTCCTTATCCCAAAATCCCGTTTCATAATCCCACCAGCCCCATATTTCGTGAAACCAATTGGAGTCTAACCAAGGCATCCATGGCGGGGGACTATCATACCTCACATCTTTCTGCAGCAATATTGGCGGCCGCTGCAAACTGCAGAAATGAAAGAAGGTCGCCACCACAAACTCCCGTTGAGTTTGACCTTTGAGTTCTTTTATTTGAAGAAGCATGGAGTAGCCTTTTGAGCAGAGGTACTGAAGAAATGCTTCATGCTCCTTCTGAGAACGAAACATGAATCCAAAGAGTCCTTGTGTCCCTCCCATATTAACCCAGTCGCCCTGGTTATGCAGGCCAGTGTCAACTGTCCTCAATAGACGCGAAAACCTATCAAGGATGAAGTGCAGCATCGTATAAAAGTTCTCCATCCTCTGTCGGGTTGCTAGATATCTATTCGGGTTGGTTCGAGACTTGCAAATGAGTCTCCGAAAGGCCCAGTCTCCTTGAAATAGAACCTTACCGTCATAGAAGAAAGCGTTGCAATAAATGTCGAAACAGATTAAAGACTCCAGAAACCTGGCACGCTCTGTGGTAGACAGTTGCAAAGGCTCATGCCCGAGGTTCGTGAACCAATGTGCCCCAGCAACTTGCCCAATATAGCGTGTAGGGTCCTGCTGCATTGCCTCCCAAGACTTCCCGGCATATTTTCTCATGATGGCTTCTGTATCGGATATGAGGCGTTCTAGATGCGCGAGCTTTGGCAAGCTATCTCCCCAAATGAATGAGCTGTCCTCTGCTGCTGGCCACAGGCCTGCTGACTCTCCATCCGATGCACTTGGGCCGGATTCTTTCAAGGAGCCCAGGAGGTGTTTTACGAGCCATTCCACGGCCTTATCGCCTAGATGGTCATGTTCTTCTCGGAGGCGTCGAAGGCGGATGCCGAACAATGCCATGGGGAGCATTTCGCCAAGTTTCATCTTGACCATGCGATGTCTTGGTCCCAAAACTAAGCATCGATTTGCCTTGAAATATGACAGAGCCACTGGCGAGGCCTAGATAAGGCACTGAATTTCATTGATGGAACAGTACTCGCTCATTACCTCTATGAGAAGCTCGGGTGGAAGAGTTTCGAGGCCCTGGGCGAAAAGGCCTGGTGGACAAGATAGGCGGCCGTAAACGAGGGCTGACAATCAACCTCTTGGAGCAAAATCCATGGCGTCGTGTGTGATGAACGGATTAGAAGCAGATGACAGAGGTATTAGCAGAGATGTTGACAGGAGAAGATTGGAAAGAAGGCAGGACTTTTATCTTCTAGCACTTGTAAGCATACAAGGTTTACAGCAGTAGTCTTAGGTTTTTGCTGGAATTTCATGGCTCTATGCAGCCTAGAGTTTCATTCAAACTACATCCTAAAGTAACCCTATTGTGAGTACATTCTCTTTGTGTCCTTATGCTCTATGGGGACCAGGTCGCGATGAGGTGCTGATGATAAAAGCCCTGGTGGAGAACTAGCATAGCCAACCGGGTTAGAGATTGCCTGGCAATGTACCTATCTACCCAGAATTAACGAAATAGCAATCTATTGAGGGTTTTCGCCCAGGCACCAAATCCCGGGTAGTTGTTGAGTCATCTGCCATGAAGTCGACGGAGTTACTTATCTCTCCCGGTGATGATCAGTATGGTACCGGTTACGGTATCGGCTATGGTATTCAGCTCTTTTTATCTCAACATTCCAGGCCCGTGTGGAAACCAAATTCGATTTGCTTCGGCTATAGATGTGTATCCTGTAATTCCTTCAAACTCTCACAGAGTATATCTAAATCCATCCCTATCCTCACACAGTGCCTCTCCCTTGTCGGCTCGCTGGTTCTGCCATCGGAGCAGGACCATGGTAACAACGGCAGTAACCACAGCGGCAATATTGATCGCCATGACGGCAATAATTCCCGGGAGGTAGTTAGGAGCATCTTGCTGGCCTGCTTCAAAGTTAGAAAAGTCATTGGATACCGTGGGTTGATGGATACTCACGGAAAACCATGCTTGAGTAGATTCCACCAACACCGCTCATGCTAATGAGGATGGCGGTTGAGACAGCTCGTCGGGAGTCGCCCACAATATTGTTGGCCTGCCAGGCGAGAGTTGTGACAACTAGACCGTTGGCACCAGCAACACCGAGAAATGTACCAATGTATCTGGGGGTAGGCGAGTCCAGAAATCCAGTCAGGCAAAGCCCGATGATACCAATCAAGCCCTGGAAGACAACGAATGGGCCACGCATCTTCATCTTGTCAGCGAGCCATGAAATCGTCATGGCCTCGACAACCGAAAAGAGCGCTGGAGGTGTGCTGAGAATGAAGGACATCTCCAGAGAGTATCCAAGACCGCCTCGAAGGATGATTGGGAGGAAAAAGAGAAACGCATACACGCCGACAGCACCAGCCATGTACATGAGCGAGTACGCCCAGGGCTTCCAGTCAGCAGCCGTTTTGGCAATCACCTTCAGGGTGACCTTTTCGCGCTCCTCGGGCCCACGGTCGGCTGCGAGTCTGGCCTTGACAAAAGCTCTTTCTTCAGGTGTGAGGAACGTGTTGGCGGACGAATCGGGGAAATCGACGATGATGAACCATGAGCCGACGCCGGCTACGACCGTGATGGCGCCTTCAATAATGAAGATCCATCGCCACCTGGACATTTGACGGTCAGTTTGTATTTATTATATCCCGAGGGAGAGCACATACCCTTTGTAGGAGTGGTGTTTCGAGATCTGGATGAGGCCGTAGGCGAGGATGTTTGCAAAGGCAGAGAGAGCAGACGCCGTCAAGAAAAAGCCGGCCATGCGTTTCTGCACTTCGTACCGTCTGTACCACGAAGACACCAGGTAGACACAGCCTGTGGCGGGATTAGCAGACGCATCGATATTCCACCTCAATCAACTAACCTGGAAAGAAGCCGGCCTCAAAGACACCGAGAAGTGACCTCAACACCGCAAAACCCTGCCAGCTATGAAGGAATCCGATGCCAAGCGAGACGAGTCCCCATGCCACAGCCAGAAACGCAAGCCAATTGGCAGCACCGAGTTTGTGAATGAAGGCGTTGCTAGGGATCTCAAAGATGATGTAACCAATGAAGAAGACCATCAGTGAGATTGAGGCGCGACTGCCCTGATCAAGACCGAGGTCTTCATCCATGCCGGAGATGCGCGCAACAGCAACATTGGATCGGTCGACGAGGGCGATGGTGTACAGACATCCAAGGATAGGGAGAAGTCGCCAGTCGACCTTGCGTAGAACCCTCTTCTCGAATTGGGCGTCTTGTTGTTCATCGCCTCCGTTCTCGGCTCGTTCGACTTCATCCTTGGACATGTCGATATTGTCGTCATGAGAGATGGAGTATTTGTTGTCCATGATCATCGGCGAAGCAGGTTGTCCTGCTGGTTGAAGTACACGATGTAGGGTAGGATGGATGGTGGAGGTGATTCAAGATGAGTCGTGAGAAAGATTTAAATACATGCATGCTCTAAAGAAGAAATCATAACATGGAAGTGGTCCATGGTTCCCTCTCTCCATCTGAGATTTCTGTACCCCTGGCATCCCTGGTGTTGTGGTCCATCGGCTAACCTCCGTCATCCATCGGCTATGGAATGTTCGGCTATGGGTGTGTTTAGCGACTGTCAGTTGACCGAACCACTCGTGAGGGGTAAAACCGACTACTGAGTGGCTCCATCCAATCAGCCGTTAGTGATAAGAAAGTCCTGATAAGTGACTCGCTTGTCGGCGAAGTTTCTTAGGAGCCAAAGTACACCCTCTAGGATCGTGGCCCCTCATACAATTTCCATTCCTGGAATAGACCATCCTATTCAGAATTCAGCCAATCGGTGCCCTCTCGCTCCGGATCTTCGGGGCTTGGCCGGCCCCTTCATCCATGTTTTGCGGGGCCCCGGATTTTGGGCCGCGGACCGATCTCGCTCATCTTTGCGCACGCACATCGCCCTTGCATGACTCCTCTCTTTGGTCCTCCTTGTTGTTTTGTTACTGTCAATTGACTCTTACGGAAAAATGGAACCTCTCACCCAGCGCTCACCTGCCCCAACACAAGCGCCCAACGCGTCAAGAAGAAGACGGGGAACGGCTTGCGAGCGTTGCAATCGGCGTAGAACCAGATGCGACGGATGGACCAACGGAGTTCCTTGCTCGGCGTGTAGAAAGAGCAACAATCAATCCAGATGCGTCCTGATTCAGTCGAAGCGTCGAAGGTATGATCTCCACGAGTTGCGACTAATGATGTTATCTTCTGACTTTAATTGCAGAGGTCCGGATGGACGGTATACCTATCAGGAGGATCACGAATCGCATCAAGGTCCCTCAGTTGCAACCTCTGAGCCACTAGCACCTACTTCAACAATTACTCAGCCACCTGAACGAGATGCTGCGAGTTGTGATGACACGGCTGCCGATTCAGGTCAACCAATAAACGGACCCTTTGATTCGGAACTGCTGTCTGCAGTTACGAGTCCAGACGAGAGACCCAGAGTAGCCCATACGCAAAATCCCACATCACCATCCACTGTTCAACCAAGTTTTGTGGGCGAAAGCTGGTACGCGTCCTACTTCATGAGGGGGTTTGCTCCTGGCTGCACCAGTTTCCACCGCCCAATCGATGACTGCAATCGAACAGTTCAAAACGTCTCCCGCGATACACCTAGGCAAAACTGCCCCAGGAGGTCACCACAGCCACGGGGCCGAACCGAGCTATCAGATCTACCACGCCCCGACTTGATGGACCGGCTCATCCATGCATACTTTGACCGGTTTCATGCCTTTTGCCCGATTGTCGGAAAGGAGTTCTTTGCTGCTTCGCTTCATGATGGGACCGTATCTGGAACTCTCCTGCGCTGTGTGCTCTTCGTCGCTTCTCTGCATTGCGATGTGGAGATACTGCATGTTATGGGTCACAGCACTCGATTCGATGCTAATTCCGATCTCTTTAACAAGGCCAGTGCATCATTCGACGAGGATACACAATCTGACCGGACCAGCATGGTCTTGTCCTCATATTTACTCCACTACTGGTTCGGTAATCCTACCTCCTACCGTGATTCGCATTGGTGGCTTGCAGCTGCCATCAGGTCGGCCCAGTGCATGGGCTACCACAGGAGTACCAAGGATAGCCAGATGCCGCCCCAGGAAAGGCTGAGATGGAAGCGCATATGGTGGTGCCTCTATGTGAGCAAACGCCGTCTTTCTACTAGGTCCCAGCTAACAGAAAAGATCCGCGATCGGCAGACATCCCTCTCTACTGGCAGCCCCATGGTCATTAATGACCTCGATCACGATGTCGAAGAGCTAGTGATGAACGATTTGTCAGACGAGACTCCAGAGACAGCAAGGTATATAATCTCACAGATGGAGCTGAACAAGACCGGTACGAAACCCCGAGCCAGCTGATGGGGACACGATGCTAATGGAGCAGCGGCGCGACTGTATTTTCTTCACTGCTCTCCGTTACGACTCCCTCTAAGTAAGGAGGTTTCCGTTCGCCAGACTGCTATGGAAGATATCCAGATGACCCTACAATCATGGTACACGACCTCTGAAGGAATTAATGTTTCCAGGAGAGACCACCATTTAACACTGACCTTGAAAATCTGCTACTAGTGAGTTTCCATTTGCCTTGCTTAGATCATCATACTCATACAGCCAGTTACTACTTCATCAATCTCCTTCAGCGCCTACAAAGACAGTCTAATAGAGGCGGTGACACTAAGCCGATTCTTGATGCTGCTCTTCAAGTCTTTGGTCTGGTGGAAGACTCGCTCCTGTACTGGACGCCAGAGTATTTCCCCATGATTTAGTGAGTGATTAATTAACCCACCATTGCCTCACTGTGCTAACTTGAAGCACAAGTGTTTCTGCTCTATTCTCTGCCATGATAGCTGTCGCTGCTGATGGTAGCATGTCCCCGCCCAGAAGCGACCAACTCCTCTGCAAGATACGCCCAGGTCTGCTGGCCCTGAAGCAGTTCGAGTCAGTCTACAATCTGGCTCGATGGATTCGGAATTTCTTTATGGATATCTTAAATCGTTCCGAGCCACACACTGGCGACAAGACTGCCCGTGACCAAGGACTGATCCCACCACGCCATGTTCAAGATGGTCAACCCATAACACCTGAGAGTGTCGCTCAAGCCCCTGCGGAGAACACTGTAGCAGATACTCCAGTAACGGCGGAGCAGCCTGATTACTCGACCCCAAGTTTAAATGTCGAAGACGCAAGCTTTCTATTCGGGCATGATACCCGTGAGGATGAGTGTCATCACCCAGAACTGACACGCGTTGGTGGATTCTGGCCGGCATCCCTGGTGACGGGCATCTTTTCTGGGACTCATAACAGCGATGTGATGGACTTCCCCCAACCTGATTCCATTCAGTATCAGGCCATGCACTTTTTAGCCGACTTGGGCATAGCGAGTTCAGATTGTGTGTAAACAAGCAGATGGGCTCTTTGGTCGATGGCCAATGCTCCTGCGGGGTTGACTTTTAGGGGGTCGTAGTCACCGAATAAGAAAAGTTCTAATTCTCGCATCGCGACTCATCAACCTCGAAATCTGTACGGTGGCTCGCCAAGGTGTGAGCCTCCTCCCTGGATAACCGCCGAACCGAGGCCTCATTACCCCACAAGCTAACCATAGCTGAATGACTTCATCGGAGTTCGCCAAGCCCACTATTGCCATTGCGATGTCGAAGGATCCCCAGAGTGTGGCTCCTCCATAGCCGAAAACTCAACACCATAGCCGAAGGCCATCACCGATCTCCACAGCAGAGCGGGTCTGGATTTCAGAGCTTCGTGGTAGATTTAAGGAAGGACAAGCTGGTACCAGAAATTGCTATTGGGTTATTTCTCTTTCTGGAGTATCTTTTCCTCGAGGCGAGTTCTGAACTCTTGCACATGATGCTCACTTCACATGGACATCGCGTGTCGTCTAGACTTGGCGGGTTACTCCTCCAGCACGCTTCCCGGCAAACCCGCCCTCTCTCAAATTCAAGGGGATCATCGCCGAGACCCAACAAAGATTTCGGAAAATATCTCGGTAAGCATGATAACCCTCCCTTGCCTGGTAACCACTCATTGGACTCACAATATGATAGGACTATTTTCTTTGGGAGTGGCTGTAACTGGTGCTGCGAGTTTCGCAGTTCTCAACAAATCATCTCGACAATCATCGACATTACCACTTTCCGAGGCCCCAAAAATACATCACGACACCTCGGCAGCAAACATTAAAGCAGCCTGTCAAGAGTTTGAGCGGATCATTGGGAAAGACCACATCTCGAGCGAAAGAACTGATCTCGTCACTCATTCTGGCTCAGATTATCAGTCATACGCCTGGACTGAGGAAAATGCCATCCTTTCAAATGTCATCCTCTATCCAGAAACGACAGAACAAGTCTCACAGATCGTCAAAGTCTGCTTTCGTCGCCGTTTACCAGTGACGCCATACTCTGGCGGTACATCAATCGAGGGCCAATACATTCCCCAATTCCAAGGCGTCTGCATCGACTTTACCCGCATGAACCACATCAAGGAGATAAATCCTGTTGATCTCGACTGCACAGTCCAGCCTGGAATCGGTTGGGTGGATCTGAACGACGAGTTGGCGTCACATGGTCTTTTCTTCCCGCCAGACCCAGGTCCTGGCGCCATGATAGGAGGAATGGTTGGAACTGGCTGCTCAGGGACAAACGCAGCTGCGTATGGAACCATGAAAGATTGGGTCCTATCGCTCACGGTGGTTCTTGCCGATGGGACCATTATCCAGACGCGGCAGCGAGCAAGGAAGTCCAGCGCGGGTTACGACCTAACGAGGGTATTTGTTGGGAGTGAGGGAACTTTGGGACTGGTCACCGAAGCCACTTTGAAACTGGCAGTGAAGCCTCCGCACGAAGTCGTGGCTGTCTGCACATTTCCCACACTGCGTGCCGCAGCATCTGCGGTACGTGAAGTGGCCTCAAGTGGTATCCAAGTGGCGGCAGTCGAGATTCTCGACGAAGTCCAGATGAGGAACATCAACTTGGCTGCTCTGACACGACTTAAGTGGAAAGAAGAGCCCACGCTGTTCTTCAAATTCGCCGGCAGTGATGACTTCATCGTCAAGCATATCGCCAAAAAGGTTGGAGAGATAACCAAGAGAAACGGCAGTTCGACGTACACCTTTGCCTCTGACGAAGGCGAGCGAAATGAGTTGTGGTCTGCAAGAAAAGCTGCTTTGTGGAGTATGCTTGCCCAGCGTCAATCGCCAACAGACAAAGTCTGGACAACAGATGTTGCTGTTCCATTAAGCAGACTCCCGGATATCATCGAGCTTGCCAAGGCCGACATTGAAGAGTCTGGTCTTATGGGTTCGATCGTTGGACATGTGGGAGATGGAAACTTCCACACATTGCTCTTGTTCCCAGAGGAGAAGAGGCCCATTGCTGAAGCGGTTGTGCACAGGATGGTAGATATGGCGATCGAGATGAAGGGTACTGCAACTGGCGAGCATGGAATCGGTCTTGTCAAGAGAGACTATTTGGAGAAGGAGCTTGGGAAAGAGACGGTGGACACCATGAGGGCTGTGAGTATTATTCCGTTCCCAGAGATCACTGTTTGCTAATGCCACAGTAGATGAAGAGCGCCTTCGACCCAATGTGTATTCTGAACTGCGACAAGGTCATCCGTATGAAGCCAGTAGAGGAACAATAGAGTCAATGAAGCTCTTGAACAGTGACACTGAGTTTGCCGTTGTTATCAAGCTACTCAAAGCATGCCAGGCAACGTGGCAGCGGAGCAGCCGGGTTTGTCAGCCCTAAGAAAGACAACAAGGTATCATCCGATCTGTATTCTCCAGCCGGTATCAACTTTGCATCTCACCGAGTTGTCGTATGTCACGTGAATACCATCCTGAAGAACTTATAACCCAGAATTACTTTAGGCAAAAAGAGCGAGGTTTTAACCATAGAGGTAGGTAAGTGTTAGACTACCTGGTTGTCTATCATGGTTCTCCGAAATAGCCGGGTACGAAGCGCTGCATTTGGACTTATTCACGCATCAGCCGCAAAAAATCCCTCTTTTTTCCAGCAACACGAGTAGTATTTAGGGCCGTAAGTGGCCCACCCTTGTTCCTGACCAGTGTGCCCTTATTTTTAAGCTTACCATCATGCTTAGCTCTGCAGGGGACACATGCGAGCTGTGGCCATCAAGGTGGACGGGTAGTTGTGGCGTTCCCAGCCTTCTGATAGTTCATGTCCATGAGCCCACCAACGTGCTTGGCCAGGCACCTGCCTGTCTTGGTAGTTGGACCGTTCCTTGACGGGCGGATGAATCGGAGGTTTGGTCTTTGTAATGACATCCAGGTACCCGGTTATCATTATGGGGCAGTTGAGTCAGTCCGGACTGAGTTTATTCATTGGAGCTCTGGCTAAGTATGTACTTCATAAAACGTAAAACGAGCGACATCAATCATGAGATGAATAGAATAGACACGATGAGTTTCAATCCCCACTTCCTCCACTCTCCCTTATGTCCCTTGTTTGCCATGTCGTCACAAGGCAACGAACGAGAAGCGAGTGTTGGCGGGGCTCTCTCTTCGCTTGGGTGTCGACCTTGTCCTTGAGTTAGCCGACAGTCCGGGCAACTGGTAATCCTTGTTTCTTACCCCACCTAGTGTGCGTGACAGTGCCAGCCCTGATCGGCGGTATCGGGGCAAGTGAATCCATGGGTGCTACCGACGAGGTGGCACTCCTCTCCACAGAGCGCCCAGACGTCACCTCCCAAGGCGGAAGGGCAGCAGAAGTACTCTGCGTCGCCCTCGTGAGTGTGTTGGCTGCAAGCCAACTCTGGGTACTCAATGGGGCAATCGTCACGGCGAACCAGGGTGTTGGCTGGGAGTGCCATGACGGCTGAGAGGGAGAGGCTGACGAGGGCAAGGAAGGTGGTCTTCATCTTGAGATTTTGTTAAGAAGAGAGGGGAGAAAGATGATTCTGCTTGAGTTTTTGGTGAGGCTTGGTTGTTTCTTGTTGTTTTTCAGGATTTATCCCTTCTATTTGTACTCGAGCGTTGAACCACGATCGGACCGTCGGCCTGTCCAAATGCAACTTGATGCGAGGAGCAGATCCCACGAACAGCATCAAGCTCGTCCGAGTCCGTCTGGCAAGAGAGGGGAAGACGCAGTATCTCTGCTTCTGACCTTTGTGAGTTCGCAACACGACCAATCCAGACCTTGAATCCCCTCTCTTCTCACGATAATCAAGGACGTGGCTTAACCAGCAAGGTACTGCGTGGGCGACATCCCGCGCCAAGAAACCATCAAGGGATTCAGCTCGGTCTTCTGACCAGGAACAATATCGCCATGACTGTGTGATGTTGGTGATGGAGTTTTGTTTCTCCAAACATCTGTCAGTCACGAACACAAACTGCTACCAACTGGCGTAACTGACTGACCATATAAGATGCTCAACTTCCCGCTCATTCTACGATTTCTTCCCCCTTCCTCAGCAGCCTCTACTTGCCAACCCATCGAGGCCTTTCTCTCTAACCTGCACCAGGAAAACGCACGCACGGCGCTTTCACTGGGCCAGCAAGGCTCCCTCTGTTGCAACAAATCGCGTGCAAAAGCATGCATGTCAAGATGCATCTAGTCAAGTTCTTCCTGGCTACTTGCCTTTCTCAGGCATGGAATGTCTCCGCTCGGCCACGCCCCCAGGCCGAAGAGGCATGCACCCCTCATGATGACCATTGGCATTGTCCTCCTGGTGTACAGCCACCCACCACGCCTCCCGGTCAACCTGATCCTACGAGCACGGCGCAACCTCAGCCAACCATCACCGCCCCCCCAGCAACAACTTGCTTGTAAGTACTGCGTTGGGTTGGAATACTTGTCGTGCTTTCAACGAATTTGATATGATGCTAGTATCAGATGCTAACCCAGAAAAGTCCTACCACCACCGCAGTTCCTCAGTTGGTAACTCTCAAGTCGAACCTGGAGGACTCCAGAACCTTCCTTCGGTACATGAACCCAAAGTACTCAACCTCGGGTGCAGTCTTCTCTGGTTACTCTGTTCTCTGGTATTCCTCAGAGGGCACGTACACTCGAAGCACTGGTGTCATCACCGTTACCAACACCTTGTTCTACGATTCCAACGCTTTGTCATCTGAGGGTTACGACATCACCACCAAGACATCCACCCGGACGACCTGTGTGACTCAAACCACCGATGGCCCATCAGCAACCTGTTCCCCACATGGAGATCACTGGCATTGTCCCCCAGGTGTTGAAGAACCCACGACGCCTCCTCCACAGGAGACAACGACATCTCCCCCAACAGAACCCACGGGAACCTGCTCCCCACATGGCGACCATTGGCACTGCCCCCCTGGGGTCGAGGAGCCTACGACGCCTCCTGCTCAAGAACCTACCGGAACTTGCTCTCCTCATGGTGATCACTGGCATTGTCCTCCTGGAGTTGAACAACCAACAACACCTCCGCCTCAAGAGACTACAACTACTCCAAAGGAACCCACGGGAACTTGTTCCCCCCATGGAGATCACTGGCACTGCCCTCCGGGAGTTGAAGAGCCCACTACGCCACCCTCGCAGGAAACCACAACTACTCCGAAAGAACCCACCGGGACCTGCTCTCCTCATGGCGATCACTGGCATTGTCCTCCTGGCGTTGAAGAGCCCACAACACCTCCCCCAATCATCACGTCCAAGTCGACTTTGACCACAGGCAAGGATGAGCCTACGGGAACTTGTTCCCCCCACGGAGATCACTGGCATTGCCCCCCTGGAGTTGAGGAACCTACGACTCCTCCTCCTATCATCACTTCCAAGACAACGGTGACTACGGGTAAGGATGAGCCCACAGGAACTTGCTCTCCTCACGGCGACCACTGGCACTGTCCTCCTGGCGTTGAAGAGCCCACGACACCTCCCCCAGTCATTACATCCAAGACAACCAAGACCACACCCAAGGATGAGCCCACTGGTACATGTTCCCCTCATGGTGATCATTGGCATTGTCCTCCCGGTGTGGAGGAGCCAACCACCCCACCCGCCAACCCCACCACCGGTACGAACCCGTCCCCTACAGGTAGCACCGAGTGTACCCCCCATGGCGACCATTGGCACTGCCCACCAGGCGTTGAAGAGCCCCCGTTCCCTCCTGGTCAAGGCTCCGATAATGGAGACGGTGATGATGATGGACACAACGGCGGCCAAGACCCAGGGGAGTGCGTTGCTCACGGTGACCACTGGCATTGTCCCGATGGAGTAGAGGAGCCTCCATTCCCTCCCGGCCAAGGTTCTGACAACGGAAGCGGTGGCGATGATGGTGCCAACAATGGTAGCGAAGACTCTGGGGAGTGTGTCGCTCATGGTGATCATTGGCACTGCCCCGATGGAGTGGAGGAACCTCCCTTCCCTCCTGGTCAAGACTCTGGTAACGGAGATGGTGGTGACAGCGGAAACGGCGGAGGAGAAGATTCTGGAGAGTGTGTTGCTCACGGCGACCACTGGCATTGCCCCGAAGGTGTTGAGGAACCTCCTTACGCCCCTGGACAAGAGCCTGGTGGCGATGGTGATAACTCAAGCGGTGGTTCGGGCAGCGGTGATGGTGCCGCTGGTGAGTGTGTTGCTCACGGTGACCACTGGCATTGTCCCGAGGGAGTCGAAGAACCCCCTTACGCTCCTGGAGAAGAACCAGGCAACCAGTCTGGCTCTGGCGATAACCACGCTGATGGCGATGCCGAGGGCACAGAGTGCGTGGCTCATGGCGATCACTGGCACTGCCCCGAAGGAGTTGAAGAACCACCCTACGCTCCAGGAGAGGAGCCCGGTAGCGAGGGCGGCTCTGGTGATAGTTCTGGCGATGACTCTTCTAATGAGTGCGTTGCCCACGGCGACCACTGGCATTGTCCCGAAGGCGTTGAGGAGCCCCCTTATGCCCCGGGAGAAGAGCCAGGAAACGAATCCGGCTCCGATGGTGGCCATAGCGGTGACGCTGAGGGCACTGAGTGTGTGGCTCATGGAGATCACTGGCACTGCCCTGAGGGGGTTGAGGAACCTCCTTACGCCCCAGGAGAAGAGCCAGGCCATGAGTCGGGCTCTGGCGATGATGCTTCTACTGAGTGTGTGGCTCACGGCGACCACTGGCATTGTCCAGAGGGAGTTGAAGAGCCATCATATGCGCCGGGAGAAGAGTCCAACAGCCAATCTACCTCTGGTGATGAGCATGCAGGCGATGATGCTTCTACTGAGTGCGTTGCACACGGTGACCACTGGCATTGTCCTGAGGGAGTTGAGGAGCCTTCTTACGCCCCAGGAGAGGAGCAATCCGGCTCTGGCGATGAGGCTGAAGGCACCGAGTGTGTCGCGCATGGCGATCACTGGCACTGCCCCGAAGGAGTCGAAGAGCCTTCGTACCCCCCTGGAAGCGAGTCTCAGGCTGCTGTCACAAGCCCAACCACGCTTGTCACCGTACCTGAGCCCACCGCGACTGAGGGGTCGCCTGTTGTTGTAACGGGTGCAGCCAGCCGATTTGTTTCTCCAGCCCTTTCGGCGTGGGTTGCTGTCATGGTTGCCGCGAACCTACTCTAAGCAGTAGGCTGAGTCATGGCTTGTATCTTAGAAGCAACAGCCGCCCATGTGTGAGAGTTGGGGTGTAAATGGAAGGATGATAGGTCCAACAATGGTTGAGAGATTCGCAGGATATAACTTACAATTCTTGACATTCCTTGGTAATTTAATATAATCCAGCCGCTCATAGGAGTGTCAATTCTACGCTTGTTGTCACGTAATATGTATGAAGGCCTTCATCCTCTCGCTGTGACTAGAAGATGAAATGAGATCATTTGGCCAGCTAGGGCCCTATTTGGTTTACTCGCTGTAGCAAGCCCATGTAAAGCACGAACCTACCAGCAATGAAACTTTAGAAACTCCAGTCAAGTATTAATTAGGAGAATAAATAACCTTAATTCGTAGTCAGTCTATTTCTATCCTCGCTTTGCTTTGTGATCTTGGGTAGCCATACTGGTGGTCCAAGCGGATCCGAGTCCGAAATCATGGTCAGTGTCGCGATGAATGGGAATTTGCGGTTATCAGTCAGAGTCTCCAAGAGGACCTGAATCTAGATAACGCTAGAGACGCTGCTGTAGAAACTCTTGTTGACGTTGTGGCTGCCATGTAGCGAGTGGTCATGATAACGTGGGAAACCTCGGATTGCATGGACCCGCCTCGTGGGAAAACAGGCCAAGCAGAACCTGGCTGGCAATGATGCCATACCCCTTGCCACCGCGATAAGGGATGAGAAAGCTTAAGGTGACCGCTGTCCAGATCCTACGGTTGTAAGGTCTTGGTACGCCATTGACCATGAGTCGAAGCCGTACCAAATGCCGGGAAGAAGATGATGACACGATAGGCGAGAGTGAGATCTCGGCGGCTCCGCGGAGGTCGGGGCCAGAATTTGACCTTGCATCAGATCTCTTTGCTTATTGTCAGAGTCTGGAGCAATCGAATCATGATAAGCATGCAAGATGAATCTCATGAATCTACCGCATTGAGTAACTGTCGTACAGTAAATAGAGCCAATTAGGCCCCCTTATCGTCATGGGGGCCCCCTACCTTTTGGGTGGCCTAACGGCCTATTTTTCTGTATCACAGTAACGCAGTCTATCACACCAGGATCAAGGATACGCGCAGCATTCCGATAGGGGTAAGTCCGAGTCTAGCTACTTTTGGGCAAAGACATGTAGCTGAGTCGTGAACAGAACAGTCCGAAAGTCCGAAGGTCCGTCAACCGCGGACCTCTGAAAGTCCGAAATATCTTGCAGAGACTCGTCAGTAAGTGGAGAAGACTTCACAGTACAGGAGTGAAGCTCAGGAATCGGTATCAGGAAATCATCGGAATAGGATTCCGCATAAGAAGGTACTTATTCTCCCATCACGCCACAACAATACAACTCAATCAACAATCGAATCAACCGTGCATCATCAGAACTCCATTGTCCATCTGTCCACAATGGCTCGCATCCCACATCCCCTGTCGCAATTGAGTCTCGACGAGACGGCCTTGGCGCGAGATGTGATTCGTCAGGCTCACCCTGGCACGCTCCTCAACTTCCGCGTCATCTTTCTCCTTGAGCCTCCCAAGGCCGAGGTTGAAGCTTACCTGGAGCTTGAGCATTCCGGAAACCTTACTGCAGCTTCACAGAGACTGGCACGATTGGCCCAAGCTTGGTATGATGTTATTGGAAGCTCGCGTGTGCCTCAATACCATGAGACGGTTGTCGATCTTCGGGCAGCCAGCATCGCTGAGAAGAAGGTCATTGACGCCAAGAGCCAAGCCAGTCTCTCAGTGTCAGTTTAACCATTGACCCTTCTTTCACTATTTTCTTACTGACTTTCTTTTAGGTGGGAGTTTAACCAATTGGTCAAGTGCGTCACAGAGAACCCAGAAGTCCAAGCAAAGGTCGCCGACTTGAAGCTCCCAGCTGGATTCGAACTCGTCATCGAGCCTTGGCCATTTGGTGCCCCCGATCCTAGAGATGGAGACGACCGACTATTCCAAGCTTTGATGTTCGCTCAAAGAAGTGGAAACCCTGACTCCAACTTTTACGCCTACCCGTTGCCCATCATCCCTGTCGTCAACATTTACAACCTCGAGGTTGTTCGCATCGAGACCCCTGCTACAGGTGGTGGAGGCGATTCTCTGACAGAACGATCGAACTATGCCGGTATCGTCGATCATTGCACCGACAGCGAATACGTGCCGGAACTTCTCCCCGGCGGCACAAGACAAGATTTGAAGCCTCTTACTGTGGTTCAGCCTTACGGACCTAGCTTCAAGATTGACGACGGAAATCTCATTCGATGGCAGAAGTGGCAGTTTCGCGTTTCGTTCAACCCTCGTGAGGGTGCTGTTCTCCACGATCTCCGATATGACGGTCGAAGCGTTCTGTACCGTCTGAGCATCAGCGACATGGTGAGTACGGGATCGAGAATGTGGATGGTCTTGGATAATCCAGGCTAACTCAATCAACAGACCGTCCCTTATGCTGATCCGAGAAACCCTTACCACCGAAAGCAGGCCTTTGACTTTGGCGACGGAGGTCTCGGTAACGCTGTCAACAACTTGACCCTGGGCTGCGATTGCTTGGGTGTCATCAAGGCAAGCTGGCTTCCCTGAATAGCATTGACCCAAGACTTACATATTCTAGTACTTTGATGGTGTACTTGTTGATCACGAGGGTAAGCCCCAGGTCACCAAGAATGTCATCTGTCTTCACGAGCAAGATAACGGCATCAACTGGAAGCATACCAACTGGCGAACCGGTCGAGCCGTCGTTACTCGCCGCCGAGAACTGGTTATCCAGTTCATCATCACCCTTGCCAACTACGAATACATCTTCAACTTCAAGCTCGACCAAGCTGCTGGAATAATGGTGGAGGCCCGCGCAACCGGTATCGTTTCGGTCGTCAATATCGATGAGGGCAAAACCGCACCTTGGGGTAATGTCGTCAACCCAGGAGCGTTGGCGCAGAACCATCAACATGTGTTCTGTGTGAGAATTGACCCTGCTATTGATGGTAGCCGCAATACCGTCGTCCAGGAAGAGAGTCTACCAGTGGCGATGAACCCTTACTCCAACCCTCAAGGCAACCTCTACGAAGTCCGCCAGGTACCCATCGCCAAGTCGGGAGGATACGATGTTGAGCCATTGAACAACCGGGTCTTTAAGATTCAGAATACGAACAAGCTCAATCCTGTCTCGGGCAAACCTATTGCCTACAAGGTCATCACCCCAGCTACACAAAAGCTGCTTGCGGATCCTCGAAGCACCCAAGCTCGACGAGCTTTGTTCGCCAAGCATCATCTCTGGGTAACCAAGCATAAGGACGACGAGTTGTATGCTGGTGGTCGGTATACGCTGCTGAGCAAGGATGAGATTGGTGGTGTTGCAGATGCTGCTGCACGAGATGACGATGTGTTGAATGAGGATGTCGTGTTGTGGAGTTGCTTTGGCCTGACGCATAACCCCCGTGTCGAGGACTGGCCTGTCATGTGAGTCACCAACACTCCTTAATACCTCCATTGATGAATCTGTTGCTAACAAGTTGTTCTTCTAGGCCTGTTGAGATCCTGCAAGTCTCGCTTACTCCCGCCGACTTCTTTACTGCGAACCCTGCGCTCGATGTTCCCTCGAACAAGGATTTGGGCTCCAGGTATGTAGATGCTTGCTGCAAGGAGAATAAGCTATAAAAGGCTTTGTATTTGTTTGAGAATGATTAGAGCGTTGTTCAAGTCTTGTGTACGAAGAGCGTGTACTGTTGATGGAACCTATAGACAGCGAAGAAGATCTCGCTGGTTGAAGTAAAGTCGAGAGAAATCTGTTATTCCTTTAAGCAAGTTTTAAATACAGAATGAGTCTAATAGAAAGAATACCGAATGTGAAAAACAAAGACGTGATCAAAGTCTTCGATGCAAATACGGCTCTTTATCTTGGATCTAGAGACCTTGCTGGCGTTAACAGTTTCCCAACATCCTACTTTTCATTATAGAAATCTTCGCAAATGCCGACTCCACGAGAGTCATGTTGGTCTTTGCTACCAAAGTCTTCCAACTCGTTGGGATGCTCATGACTTGCCTCTCATGGAGAGCCTCTATCATGTCTTTCCTCATTCTCGACCCCACGCCTAATTTTTACTTGTCGTCTCCTTTGGGAGTGCTACCAAGAACACATAATTGAATCTTAATGTACTCGGCCAAAATCCGTTCGTCATAAAGTACCTGTGGCAACATTCTAGCGGTTTACATGATGGGGAAGAGGCCAGCCCATGATTGACGAGATGTCAACAACCGCGGACAGCGGATTGTTCAGACTGCTCGGGTTGGAGATCACAAGTCAATGGCCTATTGACTGATTCCATTCTACCCAACTTACATCTCTGTGGTCAATTTCTTTGACCGCTAATGAACCAACAATCTATCGAGGGTGCGATTTGTAAGTCCTTCGCCACATGGTGACCCATGAAAACTCAAGTCAGTGGAGTTTACCGGTATCCCACATCCCAGAACGTTCCTGACAAACTTCGAAAAGATAATGAATACGAGGTTATTGGATAGATGTTATCTTTGCGGCATTTGACGAGACTCAAACACGAGTGCAACGCAATATATCCGCGTACTCATGATAAGTCTCACATTCAGTGTAACAAGTTTTTCTTCAACGACTCAGCTGCCTTCGCTTGAATGACCTTACTGAACTCTAGACCACTTAATGTCGACCATTTAAACCACTTATGGTAAGACCATGAATCAGATCCGGGGTCAAAAACTCACTAGGGGACCCATGCAAAGTCCGAATGTCCGTTGATAGCGAATTACCTGGGTCCGAAGCTCCATCGTGGCCACACGGGCCAAAACACCTCGGAACCAAAACCTTCAATTCCGAGATCCCTGGCTCAAACATTGGCATATTGCCCGACCGTTGTACGATTCTTCGTTGAGAAGGGTACGCTCGAGCCAATCACCTCATTGCCAATTGCCGTTCCTCGCCTCCAGCGTTAGCCTTTAACGATCTGCGGGGAAGAGATCGGGTCATGCAGATTAAGGGGACATATGACCGGCTTTCCCCAGATTTTGAGGATTCTCGGGCTCGTTTCCGAGCCGCCCGCGATCTGGGGAGCATCTCCAGGCTCTCGTGTCACTAAAAACGACCTTCAGGTCAACTATGCCCCCTGCAAGTTTTGATACAGAGCATTGCATGCAGTAGATCAGCACTGTTTTGCGCCCGGAAACATGGCTCATGAATTCCTAGATAAGCGACTTTTGTGTGCGTGTGGCAGAGTGTCTTATCAGCAATGCCACCCATGCAACAAGCGGCATGGCCTAGCCGGCTATCTCTTGTCCCAGATAATGCCAGCCTCGATGTGGTAACAAGCAATCTACCCCGCAATCTCAGGAGGCGAGGGTTCCGATTCCGACACGTTTGGGCTACAGTACAAAACAATAGCCTTGTCCATAGGTAGGCAGATGATGATTCTCCATCATCAGGCTTCATGCCAATATCGCAATCATGGAGAAAGACGGTATCACCGCGACTCGGACCCGAACCAACTCGGTCTCGAAGAATCCTCAGGATGATGATGCTCGACGCCTGGCCCAGATGGGCCACAAGCAGGAGCTCGAGAGATCGTACTCCCTGTTTGCCCTCGGTGCTCTTTGCGTCTGCCTCATGGCAACCTGGGAAGCGTTGTCGACTGTCATTGCTACAGCCCTGATCAGTGGAGGAGCGCCGTGTTTGTTTTACAACCTGTAAGTTGTACCGGAAAATGCTCAGGGTAACCCCTTTAACGCAGTTTACATAGCCTCCTATCCACGTTTTCCACCATCTGCATTGCTTGCTCCCTGGGAGAAATCGCCTCGATCTATCCCACTGCTGGTGGTAAGTTCAACCAGCCTTTCACTGACCTGGGTAAAACTCACATAACCCTCCTTCTAGGCCAGTACCACTGGGTCGCAGCCCTCTCTCCGTTATCGATCCGATCTCCCTTGGCTTATATGACTGGATGGATTTCTATCGGAGGTCAAATCGTCCTGACTTCCTCTGCCGCCTTTGCAGCTGGCCTGCAGACCCAGTCTCTAATCATCGTAAACTCTGACTCTTATATCCCTCAGCGCTGGCAGGGTATGCTCTTTTACTGGGCTATCCTCACATATGCGTTGGTCATGAACATATGGGGCCATAGGCTACTCCCTACGACCAACACCATCTCGGGTTTGTGTGAAACTCCTGCTCCAAGGTGTGCGATGCTAACTCTGTTTAGGTGTTCTCCATGTAGCGGGTTTCATCTCGATTCTTATCGTCTTGGGCGTCATGGCTCCCAAGAACTCAGCCTCCTTTGTCTTTACCGAGTTCACAAACTCAAGTGGCTGGTCTAGCGACGGTGTTTCTTGGCTCGTTGGACTCTTGAGTGCTGTGTATCCCTATCTTGGGTAAGTTTTGAAACCTCAAGACTCAACGTTGAACTGTCTCTAACTGCTCAACTTTAATCAGTTACGATGCTGCGTGTCACTTGGCAGAGGAAATGCCTAACGCGAGCAGAAACGTCCCCCTTGCTATGGTCGGCAGTGTCTCCGTCAACGGACTCATGGGCCTCATCTACGCCATCGTACTCCTCTTCTCGACCGGTCCTCTCGAGTCGCTTCTACAAACACCTACAGGCTTCCCATTCATGCAAATCTTCCTCGACGTAACCAAGAGCCGAGCCGGAGCCACTGTCATGTCTGTTGTTATTATAACAATTGCTATCGCAGCCTCGGTTGCAGGTGTCACATCCACCTCTCGAACGCTGTGGGCTTTTGCTCGTGACAGGTCTACTCCTTTCGACAGGCACCTCAGTAAAGTCAACAAGAGCCTCCAAATCCCCGTTCACGCTGTTGTACTAGTCACTGTCCTTCAGATGCTGCTTGGTTTCATCTACCTTGGCAATACCACAGCTTTCAACGCCATCCTATCTATGGCCATCATCGGCATGTACACAAGCTATGCTCTCCCTATCATTCAGATGATCTGGGCTAGAGGCCGTATCATCCGTTCCAATGATTACGGGCCTTTCAAACTGGGTCCCATCCTTGGCCCTGTGGCAAACGTCATCAGCCTGATCTGGATTACTGTTGTCATCATCTTCAGTGTTTTCCCCAGTTCGATGCCAGTCATTCCACAAAGCATGAATTATTCCATTGTTGTTATGGTCGGCTGGATCCTGTTTGGTATAGTATACTACATCTTCTACGGACGATTCAAGTTTGAGGTAGCGGCTATCACGGATGTTCTCGATGGAGTTCCAGGTTCAAGGCCTTGAGTCAAGAAATTTAGTTGTCGAGAACTATATTCTAGAATGATATCAGCATGGCAGGTTTGCGTCTGTATGTTCTACTGTTCAGTGGTGTCTCTGGGTTGCAAGTCACACGTCTTTAAGAGTTTGTTATTTAAGACTTGTCAATCTTGTTCAGAAAGTGCCCCTTCACTTCGTTTCTCCTAGTTTTAAATACCACTCAATTTGCTTTCTGGGGTAATCATTCCGTCGACTGAAAATAATCTACCTTGCCGTACCATTGATAGGGTCCTGGTAGCTTCAAATCAAGGAGCCAGGTCAAGTGGATATCTCTACAGGCCTACTTTAGATCTTCGAGAATATATAAGAGACTCCTTGTTTTCTAAAAGTTTCCAGAATCCTATAAAGTCAGCGGTATAGTCAATACACCGTCCCTAACCTGATGCTGTTGATAAATCTGGGTGAATTTGTCGGTATTGGCTTGCGTATACTGATCCTAACCATAACCTTAACCAACTACAACCCTTATCCCAACCTCACCCTAACCATAACATATATCCTAACCTATGCATTGGATAATAGGTGTCAAAGGGGGTTGGCTCACGAGGTGGTCGGGGGTCGGCTTGACAAACCACTCTTGGTGTACCCTGGCGGATTAACTTGTTTCAACTTCCTCTACATTAGAACACTAACAGATAAGACTCTAATTCCCGCCCGTTGCTGGAGTATCTGCTAGTGAGATAACGCGGGGCTGTAATCACACACACCTTTCGGCCACTCAGAACTTGCTCATTTACCGATTCGTAAAGCATCATGTGGCCTGGAGGCCAACAAGGTAGATGCCAACCCGTTTATTTGTCTCCGAAAAAGTGTCCGAATAAGCAGGGAAAAGAGTCCGAAGAACCTGTGATGACTACTTTGCACATGTTAAAAGGCCCTGTCTGATCTCTCCCCAGTCGTTAGCCAACTCTTCTGTTTAACATCCATAAGTATTGCAAAGGAGTTGTGACTTCCGTCAACTGGCCTGCCTAGACCTTCCATCACCAACCTCAGTAAGAACAACACGATATGTCTGAGACAAAGGCTCAGCACGAGCTTCAGCAACGCTACAATGCAGGGTCCCAGTCTCTCGAGGATCCCGAAGTGCAGCATATGATCAACCAGGCGGATGAAATGATGGGCAAGCCGGCACGCATGCTAATCACACAAGCAGGGCTCGCTTCTATCACCACGAGCTTCAATCTTGTTGATCTTGGGTGTGGCACAGGTCTAGTCGCCTCTTGCGTCCTTAAAGCGGTGCAGCCATCTGTCTTGTCGGAGAGCAAGATTCTCTGCACCGATGTCAATGCCCGGTTTGTCGATATCCTCCTGCAACGCATACAGAGGGACAAGTGGATCAACGTTGACGCAGCCGTCGGCGATGCTCAAGTAAGTTCTCTAATAACAAGTTGCAAGTATTGGCCATCTAATCGAACTAGATCTCAGATCTTCCCGAGCACTCCTTCAGCCATGTGACCATCAATTTCGCCATGCACATCATTCCTGACCCGGCTGCAGTCCTGCGCGGTAAGTCTTCCTATCTTCTTCTTCCTAGTCTCTCTGACCTCTGACCATATTCATAAGAAAAGCTTCGCATCCTTAAACCCGGCGGTATCTTGGCATTCACTGTACCACATATCAACAACGGTCATGACGGCGGATGGGTACCGGATCTTCGCTCAGCTCTCGAGTCTCTTCCCTTCCAGACGCCGTTTCCAGACCCAATGCCGGTGGCCCTTCACGGCAAGCCCCAATGGGTAGAACCAGAAGGTATCAAGGCAGAGTTGACCGATCATGGCTTCATTGATGTCAAGGTGGAAACCATGGAGATGATCCATCCGGTTTCTAATGCCAAGAGCTTTCTAGCCTCATTTTCAATGATGATCAAGTGGGTAATTGACACATATTGGACTGCGGAGCAGAAGCAGCAGTATGGAGATGGGTTCAACAAGACGCTCGTAGAGCACCTTGAGTCGAAACATGGTGGCAAGGGTTGGGATCTCTACTCAACCGCTATTGTTGTCACTGCTCGGACGCCACAGTAGTTGTATATAAAAGACCGATGCGACGATGACTGGTGCAAAGATTGATATGTTGATAAATAGCCAACCACCTACTGGAGGGCTAACTAGTGGGCTGAAGATAGTAAAGGCTTCAAGCCGAGAAGTATTTGTGCTCAATTGTCTTTGTTCGTGTTAAGAGGAAAAAATACATTTTAAATGCCATTATTAATATTTATTCCTCAACTTTTATCAAGGATTTATCAAGGACTAACCAACCGATGCCGGGCGTGCCACTCTAGCAGTCGCCTCTCCGCTCTTCTCGTACGTGACTGGACAGGTTCGTATATTTGATCAGTGTTGTAGAACATTTGGCCAATTTTGGAGAAGCATAGGCTAACTCTTGAGTTATTCAGACAATTGTGGCAAGTATAAGAAAGTCAGCTCTTAGTAACGTACTAATTATGACTGGGTGAGTGGTGGCAAGGGGGGTATGTAACTTGAAAGAAAGAAACCCTGAAGGTGCAACAGCTAAGAGGTGCACGAAGAAAGTAGGTTGGGTTATGAGATAACGACAGGACATTAACCAATTCACAGTATTATGTCAATGTAAATAAGTAACTACCGACTTGAGGATCAACTACTAGGTTGAAAATAATAAAAGGCTTCAAGCCAAGAAGTAAGAAGTATCTGCCCCGACTTGGCGCACCTTCCATGATAGACCGACGGCGAGGTTGATCAGACACCAGAATCATCCTGGAATGGACCGCTGGCGTTCCAATGGTTCTTGGGGTTAGAATACCACAGGTCCCAGTTCTCGCAAATCCTCCTTGTTTCTCGCAGTCTCTTCTCGGTCATCAACTTTTTCAAGTCTTCCTCCCGCTCCATAATCTGCAACGCCAAACCACTTGAAGCATGCCAGGCAATGTGACAGTGGAACAGCCAGGAGCCGGGGTTGTCAGCCTTGAAAGCGACAACGAGGTAACCCCCAGACGGGATCAATGCAACATCTCGTCGTGGGGGGTTATCAAACTTGAGTGTCACTTCACCCTTACCAAGGCGTGTGGAATCATTGCCTTGAGCGAGGAGAGCAAAGTCGTGGCCGTGGAGATGCAGCTATAAATGGATCAGACCAATGACACTTCTGGCGTACCAGGGGGATTGAACTCACAGGATGTGCAACAGGTGCAAAGATCTTTTTTTTTCCAGCAACAGTGGTGTTGGGGGCCGTGATAACGAGGTAGACCCATCCATCTTTGTTTTCGGCGGGCACTACGACGTAGTCTTTGGGCCACGGATCCGTCCTGTTGAGCCCAGTAATGGTCGGCTTGGAAAAGTCTACCCACAAAGGGTTGTCCCCAAAGGACCACCAACTAAAGTTGTTTCCAAGAGCAGGTCTATTCTCAACCTTTTCCAACCCAATGTCGAAGTTCTGGGACCCTGAAATTTGATGAGTTGTATGTTCTAGTATCAGCTTGCCAGGGAGTGATGTACTCACAGTTGGTCAAGTTAACCTGTGTAATGTTCCACTTGTGAATGGGTACCAGCTTGTCGTAGTCCTCATCACGGCAGGCCAAACTGTATGGGTCTCTCCAAGTAGTAGGCACACTCGTGCTGCTGGCGTTGTACCGAAGGATGCCCTGACGCTCGTCGGGCTCATTTCCAACCTCGAAACCCTTGCATCCATCTGCGGGAACTGTGCGGATCCAATAGTTTCCATCTTCCGACTTGGGATAGGTGATGTTGTTGATTGGGTTAGCATGGAGAACGATGTGGTATCTTTGACCTGCTTGATGTCAGTCATGCATCTCCACGTTCCAGAGATCAACTTACCGATGCCAATGAGGACATTGGACACTTTATAGGGTTTGATGGGGACAAAGTCAGAACTCATAACCTCGAACAAGTGGTTGTCAATGCTAAAGACAAAGGTTGTGTCGACGGATGTGTTGATGACACGCAAAAGATATTTCTTGCCCTACGGGTACCTGGTTAATATCTGCATCTGCCATGGTCACATTCGTAGGTGCACAAACCTGGGTCACAGTCATGTTGAACCGCTCACGTGGGAAGCTGCCAGCAAAGTTTCCTACGACTGTGAGTGACGGAGTTACAGTTGTTGACAAGAAGAAACATACCAACTCCATTGATCAGGATACTGTTCATCCTGGGGAAGGTAGGGATCCGCGTCAGTTCTCGCTCCCAATCTTGGAATGCACTTCGATGGTTCCAGTCTGTGATCAGGATCGGGTCTTTGGCCTCGTCGTAGTCGGCTGATGATGGCCCGAAGATGGTTATAGGCCCCGCCAGGCCGTCGGCGTACTGCAGAGAGTAATGGCTATGGTACCAGGAGGTTCCGTACTGGAGAGCCTTGAACTCGTAGGTGAAGGTGTCGTTTGGGGCGATTGGGCACTGCGTGACACCATTGACGCCATCCATCTCCATCGTCTCAAATTGTCTAAGACCGTGCCAGTGGATAGTGGTGCCGTTGTACTTGAGCTTGTTCGTGACGTGAACTCTGATCGTATCTCCCCAGCATGCCTGGATCCAAGGGCCAGGGTAGGTTTGGTTGAAGACCTTGCCTTCAGGGTTGAGTACGCCGTCTCCGTTAATAGTCATGTTATCAACCACGAGCCAGTACTATAGAAATTGTGGTCAGATAAGAAGCGATGACCATGGTGATAGGATCTGCTTACTTCTCTCAAGACCCCTGGTGGGGCATCTATCTCATAGTTTGTCGTGATGTTGAATTCTTTCTGAGTGTGTTTATTTCTGAGCCAGCATTTTCGGTTGGTCTCACTCGCGCATGACACCCAGTCATTTTCAAGCTCTGGATACCTGCAAGTGAAATTCTTGACCGTATCTGGGCCATGAGGTGCAGGGAACTTGGGGTAGTCAGGAAGGTTGTGGTCAAAGGAGAAGATGGGTTGCTGGGAGTCGTCATGTTGGCCGAGCGGTATGGAAAAGAATGTGGCAACGCAAAGGATGAATGCTCTACAAGCCTCGTAGAGCCCCATGTTGGATGGTTTTCAAGGTGTTTCTCTAGAGAAGTTTGGACAAGTACGAAGGACTTGAAAAATGAGTAGAAGAGGAGAGAGGCCCCGGATCATGGAGCTATCGTTTCTTCTCTTTACATCTTCTCGCCATTGAATTCCCCCCTCACTTGTCTCCGGGTTCAGCTGCGGGCGAACGATGTGATAAGCCACACCAAGGTCAAACGTGATGCACATGCCTTAAGGTTGTCTTGGATTGCCTATCAGTAGCATACAGGTCGAATCCGAGGCACGGATTACAGCCATTTGGTGGAGCTGGTCTGAACCTAATGGGAGCTATTGGATATATGCAAGCCTTGAACGATAGCGCAGTTCGAGCAGACATTAACCCCTGTCGTCAGCCGCACCGAAACGGGTTCTAGCCCATGCCACTTTCGCTTTTCCCCTCTCCAAGACAAATCTTATTCGCTGACACGCCTCGTGTGATGAGAACAGGGGATACGTTTTTGTCGAAATTGTTCCAGGCTAGCTAGCCGCGTCGTGCCGTCCCGTGCAGCAAGCAATACCTCCGCTTACTCGCATCAACAGTCAGCCAGCCTCAGTTCCAATCGTTACCAAAGACGGATGGAGAAAGGAGCTTTTGTCGCTGCCGAAGGCCATTGCCGAGCTCCTTGCTTAACTCCATACAGCTGACGCGCCGATCTGCAACGGCGTCGAGGAGCTTATTGATATCTATGACGTGCGAATCACACAAGGCTTGACGTGATCCAGCTGATACACGACATTTCTCTTGAGTGCAAGTTTAAGCCAGAATGTCCCGAGCCCACAATGTGCATACACAAGCCGGCCAAAGGAGATTCTCTAAGCACATCAAGGTACTTGGTCAAGGGCTCGAGGAAGGGGTTGGGGTGGGCTTCCCAAATCAAGGTACTAACATGCCTTGAGCTTTACAGACCAGGAGGCAGACAGCTATCACCCGTTAGACCCCACGTGGCGTAGGTATGAAAATGTCCCAGAGCCCTCAGTTGGCGTCGGCACATGCAAAACGACAAAAGTTTCGTGGCAGAGACCGTTTGCGTACAAAAGTATCATCAGATCCAAAAGCGATGAACAACAACTTTGAAGTGCTTGCTTTGCCAAAACAATCTCTTAGCGCACCCATCTCTAAGCTTCCCAGACACACAGCAGAGGACACAAGGCCTACAGGTTGTGAGGCCTGAAGAACAGAAATACCCTATAGGATCACAGCGTGGGGAAAACAGCTGGAATGTGAAAATGTGACATGCCCTTTTCTCCAGCCCGTTCTCTCGGAGCCGGCCCCAATCTCCGCTCGAGGCTGGAACTCACTGACAAAATGTATGCCTTATCATAACTATGCCCTACTGGACAAATTTCGGGTTCTTTTAGGGAAGACAAAGTGAGTCTCACACAACGAACTCAAACAGTTCATAATCACAAAACCACCGTATTCCACGTTCTCAGAGCTTGGCCAAGAACAAGGCAATTTGACAACAGAGCGCACACACACGATTCTGACAAGTAAATCTCAATTGACAAGAGTAATAAGAAAAGGAAATTCGTCAAACGAAAGAAATGTCTAGTTACCCGCGCCAAACCAAAACAAATAACCCAGATCATTAACATTAAGCAAAGCATTTGCCCTCAACCATCTTTGCAAAAGTGACTGAAGGTGCGTCCACCAGCCTCCAAAAGATATCGGCAAGCCAGATGAGGATTGGGATGTAAAGCACAATGGAAAATAACCATGCAGCTTCCTTCCAAAACCCGGGATCCGTGCCAGTGAAATTTTTCCAGAAGAAATCTATCAGAGGCTTCCCGATCAACTGGTTTCCGAGACCGTGTACCAGGTACAGGGCGAAGGATATCTTGCCCAGATATCGGATTGGCCGTGTCTCCAGGACGGCTTGGCATCCCTTCAGGTAGCTAATAGCCGAGACAACAGTAGTAGCTCCAATCGATAACCATACATTTACTCCGTAACCCGGGTTATCTTTGAACCAGCTGGCCATCCACATCCATCCTGGAGTCGCATCTGCTCCCTTGTTTGGGTACGAGAGAATGTACAGACCCAGGATCAAGATGAAGATGACGCCAGCTTTCCGAACCTTTTCGCTGATCTTTCGAGACCATGGCATCTTGGCAAGAGCCTTTTCCAGGTCGAGATCATCAATCCAGGTCGTGTCTGTTTGGCCGGTGTTGGTGGGTTCAGAGAGCAACAAGAGATTGCTTTCTGCCACGACAATTCCTGCCAGGAACAAGGCCATATTCCATTGTTCCTTTGCCATGAAGTAGACAACTATGACACACACGGTTACCATTCGAACCCAAGCTCTGCACCGTGCAAGGCCCAGGATCGTTATGAATAGGATCATTGATCCACGGAATTCGATCGGGATTGTCCAAAGGTGTCCGTTGAAGTGAAACCCGCCATTGCTAGTTACCAACGTGAATGGGTTCACGATCCGATCAATATCATGAAACAGGGCCCTCGTGTCGGACCGAAATGTTGCCCCTTTGTGTCTCTTTGGGGAGATGTTTGCGAGGTGGGCCAGGTAATGGAGAAATAGCGAGGTAAGACTGGGAATGGCCAGTCTCATGCCACGACGAAAGACTGACGATGATAATCTCTTCAAGAGTGTACCATGGTCTTGCTTGTGTATGAACTTTAACGGTGAGAAGGACAGGGCATATCCAGAAATGACGAAAAAGATGGCCACCATCGCACGGCCGTGGACAATGAGCCGTACGAAGGGCAGCTGTATAAACAGACGTTTGTTCTCTCCAGGACCACCATATGCCCAGAAGAGGCCAGGGTGCCCGTACATCGTGTGGTGGAAGAGAAACACGAAGAACGAAGCCACACCGCGGAGCCCATCGAGCCAATCTGTACTGATCCGACTGCTTCCGGCTTGGCGTGTGGCAGATTGGCTTGGCCGTTCATCCTCAGAGGCATCGTGTCGTAGAAAGCTGGGTGTCAAGATTTCCTGAATCTTGATGGCGGCTACTTTCCAAGGGCTGGGAGGAGGAGGAGGCGGCAGGACGAGGGAATCGAGGCTTGATCGAGAAGAAACACTGCCGATTGCATTGGTCGCATTGTCAATCTCGATTTCTTGCCGTGGAAGGGCCGTATACGCCGGCTGGCTCATGATGTCTGAGAGGAGAAAAAGGCCGACCAGAACAAAAAACCAAGAAACCAAGAGTCGCCGAGAATGCGGGAAAGGGAGAGATGCAGGTTTTGGTTGCTGCACTCAAAATACATATATACTCTACTTTTCTTTTCCCCTGATGATCCTGTGGTATGGCAGCATCGGTTATTTGGAAGCCAACATTGTGTTAAAACCGAGGCTTTTGTCATGGTGGCTTACTAGATCACCAAGAGGCAAAACGCCATGTACCCAGATGCCCGATATCTCTCCTATGAGCAGCGCTATAGCAGATTTTGCTCCATACTAAAGTCGCGTTCCAATCTGCCCCTTTTCTCAAGGGAGACGTGAGACATTTAGTCGAGGGCAACGCTGTCCTAACCCTGCAAGGGAGGGATAAGCAACATTAGCTCGCCTCGCTAAGCGAGTCGGAACGCAAGGGAGGCCCAACATGACAAGGGAGTCTTTTGGATTGCAAAGTATACATTAAGCATAAGGCTGGTGAGAATAAGCTTATTCCTACATCGTAGGGCTGTACGATTTCGACCATGCAAGGCAGAAAGGTGAGGCAGAGATGATCGACAGGTTCAGCGCCTCTATTTGTGGCGGATTACACGACGAGGGAACGTGTTGCTATACATTAGTAGCTTGGAAGAGCCCAATTCGACTGTGCCTCGGCTGCCTCTATCATAACAGGACCTCGTTAGTCCCTTCGGAGTAAGGGAATGGGATCCAATTCCTTAGTCTCAGCCCAATTCAATTAATGTCTCTGCTTGACAACCTCCTTGCTGCACTGTTCCATTAATCGGTATCCTTGCAGAGTCGAAAGAGGCAAGAGTCGAGATTTCGTAGCATCTCTTGGTAAAAGCCAACGATCCTCAACCATCTCTTTTTTTGAGAGAGAGAGCTGAGATCCGGGTTTAAGAACGTTCCAGCCACGGTGGCCTTGAAATGTCTGGTTTCACACTGATACTACTTGACGTGCGATCGACATGATTCGCGTTGTTTGTGGCAAAAGCGCTTATGGCGTTGCTTGTAGGAATTCTAATTGTTCGCCTCCAACTCCTGGGAATCGAATTTCAGCTGGCGTTGTTTGGCATTCTCCTTGGACCACCCATGCGAGGCTGGCCAAGATGCGAGTGTTGGTCAGAAAATTCCTGGCAGAGGTCTGATGTTTCAGCAAAGTCAAATGGCGAGTTAACGGTGGAGCAGCACTCAGACAAAAACCGCAACAATCTTGCAGCCTCATAAGGCCTTATCCGAATTTTCGACCCAGTTAATCGTGTCATCTCCGAGTAGGCTGTGTGTTGCTGATGCGAGACCTTGTCAGTTCCAGATCCTTGAAGTGAGACATGCTAGACTCCATGTTGATGCCAGCCCTGTTTGAGAATCTGAGTAGTATTGAACTTGGTGCTACAAACATTATGATATCTCCCATCCCCCATCACCAAACCGCTTCACCAAGCCTTATGATCTGCTGTCTGTATGTGGGATTCAACAGTTTAGTGCTGACCCAAGCGCAACTGAACGCTTCTCTGGTGAGCAGTCTCGGTGGTGGCAAACTTCCAAGCGGGTACACCACGCTCAAAGAGTTCATCCAGCTCCTCATATGTTCGTCCTTTAGTCTCGGGGAATAGGAAGATCGTAGGGATGAGATAGACAACTGTGATGCCACCAAAGAAGAGACCGATTTTCTGACCCCAACCGGCATTTTGGTTGGACAACATCAGCGGCACCGTGTAGTTCTAAGAACAATTAGAAAGAATCCAAGCATTTCGCAAAAGTGGTAAAACTTACAAACAGAACACCGCTGGCAGACTGAATAATGGAAGCGAAAGCAGTCGACTTGGCGCGGAAGAGGGGACTAGAAACTTCGACCAAACTAATCCAGCCTATCATGATAGATTAGCAAGTGCTTCTGGACATCAGCTGACGCCAAGACGTACCAATTGGAGCAAGTGAAACGGCATAGATGAAAGCCCAGAGCGCACAGAGAGTAACCAAGGCAGCACCTGTGGCCGAGTTGGCCTCTAGGAAACCAAGGCCACCAACGATGAAGCAGAGAGCACCCATCACGATTCCACCATAGATGACGAGTGTACGACGGCCAGCCGTATCAACTAGATAAAACGAGGCAATAATTCCGGCCACCAGGACGAGTTGAATGATCAGGTTACCGAGAAAAGGATCATCGAGCTTAGCAAGGGCGAAGAAGTATGTAGCGTAGTTGAAGAAGAGAGGTGCGCCGACAAAGTTTTGGAAGGTAAATGGCAATGTCGCGATGATGGCTCTCTTGATGTTCAACCAAGTGAAGAATGCTCGCCATTGGTTGTCGGCGTGCGATTTTTGGAGTTCGACCGACTTGTCGGTTTCGTACTTGATGACGGCGTATTCGTGGTCAAAGTCGTAGCCTTCGACGTTGCCAATGAGTCTTCGTAGAGACTTTTTGGCATCTTCGGGTCTATCGTGCATAGCATACCAGACTAATAAGAAGTTAGCTGGTGCAACTTACATGGCAAGGCATAAGAGGCTGTACGCACCTGGCGACTCTGGGAGATAGAGCATGGGGATAAGCCAGAGACCACAGAAGACAAACTCGGAGAAAAAGATGTTGCGGAACTTGAGGGGAGTAGTGTCCTTGAGGATCTTGAGACCAATGGCGAGGAAGAGCTGGCCGATAGCAAAGAAGAGCGAGAAGCCACCGAGCAGAGCGCCGCGGAACTGGGGCAGAGCAGTCTCTGACAGGTAAATCATGATGGAGGAGCTCAAAAGACCCGAAGCAAAACCTCCGACAAGTCTAGAGCACAGAATGAGTTCCCAACCCTTTGCAACGATGGCGAGAACGATAGACTGAAGGATCCAAACGTAAGTATCTGGCTAGTGACGACTAAAGAGGAGGGGGCGTATCGTACTAAGGCGAGGAACACGGTCAAAGCCCACATGTTGAACTTGCGACCGAACCGATCGGCCGTAATCGGAGCAATCAATTGAATAATAATCTGCGACGCAAAGTTCATGGCCTGCCACAGCGAGACATGGGTTGAGTTGAGGGCTGGGGCGCCCGTCTCGGGATCGGTCACGGTAGCGAATTGCTCGATGAAGCCTTCGTTGGCAATGATACTTCCGATAACGGAGTGACCGTAGCCGGAGTACCTGTATAGGAACCGTTAGCCATTCAAAGTAGCACAGACTAAAAGAGCAAGACTGGCGTACATTGCGCCGATAGATACCATGAGGCCGGTGGCGTAAAGGCGCCAGAACTTCCTCACGGCCTGGGCACGCGTCAAACCCGCAAAGGCCGAGGTGATTGGCGTTATCTCGTCGTTGGCCTTTTCATTTTGGGGGACATCGTCGATGTGGTTGAGCTCGTCGGCATTGGCGACGCTGGACTTGTCGCAGTGGTTGTCCATGCTGTTCCAACGCGTCAAGGGTAAAGATTGATAAGGCAGTGAATCCTATTGTGTGATTGGGTATGAACCTGGGTTGAACCTGGAATCAGACCTCAAGTTGGAGTCCAAGACTCAATCTTCTTATACAACCATGGAAGAAGCTCATCGGTTCCTAACACCATTGTTGATGGATCAGTCGGCTGTCAGTACCGATTGTCTGGATCGAGACAGGCCATTGATGTGGGGTGGGAGTTTCTCCGAGCTCAAGCTATTTTTCTGTTTGTGAGGCCGGAGAAATAGACCATCTCCAGATGGAGCCAGCATGGGGTATTCTCCGGTCGGTTTTTCTGATCTGATTGGTTGTCCGGAGAAACTGACACGGTGAACGCGTGGAGATTGGCAAACTCGACGCGGTAGTCTCACAACTTAACCGTTCCTTTCCCCGCGTTTATCACCCTACTATGTAACACAATCCCCGGATCACCGCTCTCTCCAAGCTCTGACGGTTCAAGCCGTTGTTCCTGACGGGATACCGAGGTCAAAGCAGCTTTCTAGGCCCAGCAGCGTGGCTCACCCTCTATTTTATCCGGGCGACCAAATTAGCCGCTGTTTCTTAAAGTGGGATAGTGTCACCTGCTCACCCCAGATCAAGACACATGACCTGGGGAAATACGGAACTACACGTATCCTGTTTTGTTTACGTACCTCGTACATCGCTGGATGATGCCGGGGCCGTCAGGCCATCAGATCAGGTCAGTTGGAGAATTTTCAGCTAGCCGATGTAGATCCGTTCAACCGGTCACAGGAGCACTTTTCGTGAATCCCCGACGCGTCGTAACTCAAGCCTCCACGGACCATCCAAGTCTACCATGATGCCTAACAGTAGCAGTATAGGCACCCGCATAGAATGCACAGCTGTTCTACCAAGTCGCGGTGCCGGCATTTCGTAATTGGCTTTCCAGAAGTAAAGTGTCTCTTCATCACCTTCAGTCTTTCCATCTCGGCGTCCTCCATTGTGTGAGTGGAATTAGGTGGTGATCATATTAGTCGATAGTTTGGTCGAGACGCGATCGCATCCGACCGTCGGAGAAATCGGTGGATCGAGGAGTTAGGTGTCAGACAAACAAATAGGCCCCATGCAAGTCACGGTAGACTACATTGATTCTCGACACAGGCTGTAAATCACCTCAGAGTCACAAAGATAGTTCCAAGATCCATACAGTTGACCGTCACATCTTCAAGCTTGTGTATTGGAAGCAGACCGGGGATGACCAACTGGAATAGCACTACCCTATACCTACGCATGAGCACAAAGGATCGCAATATTATGGAGGCCCCACGAGTAAAAACCTAATTTTGTAACTTGGTGAGGTACTTCATTCTTTACCTGAACGAAGAATCGGCCAATTCCTAGGGCTACTACCTATGCGGGTAATCCCATGACTTGAATTCTGGGTTTGCTGCGTATGTTTTCACGGCTTCATTTCGCGACCCAGGCCAACTGTGGGACGCAAAAGTGATGGGACGTGCACGCTTACCTAAGCTCTAAACCATGGCGGTTTTGTCGCATGTGCCAAAAAGGGATCTCGTGATAGCCTCATTTCTCAAATCAATGGGCAAACTATTAAGACGATTGTATCTACCCCGTCTTGAGCCTTTATGGTTAGGAGAAGTTAAAGGATAAAGGCATATTGGTCTTTTCTAACCACAAAGTGGATAGCGATAGCAAAATAAAAGTAATTTATCTCTTAATATTTTGTGAGAAGCAATACTCCCTGTAGCATAGTATTGACATCTCAACAAGCCCAAGTTCGCGTGATATCAACTAAAGCTCATCCCAGAATGAGTTCGATGTCTTCAAGTGGCTGGTTCTCCCAAACGTGTTGAAAGATCCGTCCCAATCCCTTGCGATACGCTATGCCATCACTCCATTCAACCCAGAGGATATTGACGAAGTCGTAGTCTTCTCCTAGTCTAGAGAAGGCATGCCCTTTCGAAATCGCGACAACCTGAAATGCTTCTTCTTTGCGTGATTGTCTGGTGGTGACGCTGTCATGCTTCTTCACGTTCGCGGCTGAGCTGTTGAGCTGGCGATGACCTCGTAAGCGCGACTCGTGTGTGCACTCTACCTCAGTAGGCTCGCCCTCTTCGTCCTCCGCATCCATAATCGAAGAACTTGTAGTCGCATGTAAGGTAAGATAACCAGCAAACAAACCGTTCTGGTCTTTCAGATATAGAGGAATGGGGTCATCGGTAAATTTCTCGAGAGAGGTAGAAGGGTAATGGTGTTCCCACTCGAGAATCCTTGCGTCTGGTTTTCCTTGCAGTACATTCTTGGACGACTCCCTCCAAAACAGCCCCTTCTGTGTTCGACAAGAAAGGTACCTTCCCCACTGGAATTCGTTGGAGGTTTGGCTCGATTTGATTATTGGAATGGGATACCAAAACTGAGTGTCCGGAGCATCCTCATGCATATAGTAGAAGGCCGGTGTTTCCTCTCGGGGTTTCCAAGGGCGGAAGTGCTTATCGTCTTTGACCATGGAGCTCTCGCTTTTCAATCTCGTCCAGCCAGACGGTAGATCGCCTCCCCCCTTATTCAGGAAGCGCTGCCTGTACTTGAACCCCTCATTCTGATAGGGTATGAGCTTTGGTTCGGATTCCTTCTTGTCTCGAGCGTACCATTGGACCAAGGGTTCTGTCCGGCAGCCATCAGAGTAGAAACGCATAGTTTTGCTGTATCGAATGTAATCGCTTGCTCCGATCCAAGACGAATAGTCCACCTCTGTGGCCCAGCCGGCCCAGGACCAAGTCGGTGGGCACTCCCCTTGCGCTTTTGAAGGGACTTTTCGGTAGATTTTGTTGGGGGAACCGGGCTGAGGCCATTGGGTATGAGGATTCGCCTTCCAGAGAAGCGCAGCATCAAGAAACATGATTGGAAGGCCCTGGATGAAGCCTCCCAGAAAGATACTGCTAATGGCCGTCGAGAACCCGGCAAAAGCGCTCAATGTGTCCTCTGGAAAGGTGAACTGCCGGGTCCCATAGGCTTCCACAAGCTGATTTAGCCCTGTGATGTCTGGAAAAGTAGTATTCAACGCCTCTTCGCCTAATACCCCCCATCCAGACCCCAGGAGCCTTGGCTTGTGATCGTAGTCCGAGTCCTCAGTCCAGACCACAGTACCGCAGCTCCATTGGACCGAGTCGTCACTGAAGATGAGGCGTCTGGGAGAAAACAAAGCTTCTTGAAAGGTCCAGCCTCGGCGACACCATGGCATTAGGCCTGTTGTATACTCTAGCCTCTCCACGAAACGATAGCCGCCTGCAGATACGGTTCGTACTTGAAGAGAGCGAGGCTCCGAGATATTTTCAAGGCCTCGTAGGCCGTGCCACGCGTCGGATGCTTGGGCAGATATTATCGTGAGTTTGGCACCCGCATAGATGGACGACATGTTGGTGATTTGGTGATGCTTGGATGCTCCATCGTCTTGGACAATGCATAGTGCATCAACCCATAAATATCTTTCGCCGAGCAACTTGACGAGCTCGATCGAGTCGCGAATGGTGCGGGCAACTTGCTGAGCTAGCGGGCCGGTAGAGAGAGCCCGTTCCTTCTGAAGCTCGGTCAAGTTGCTTCGTTGCGTCATCAGCATCGTCTTGGTGCCCCATATGTAGCTCAAAGCAACATATTGATGCCCCGGCTGCACGGGAACCAGGCAGTACTTGTGAGTGTCAACAAGCTACGCGGCACGAGAAGCAGGTAGTCTTTTAGAAGCCAGTGTCTGCTCACACTTGGAGTCGTGCGTTGTGCAACACGTGTCCTTCCACTGGCGAAGAATGGCTGAGTCAATCCAAGAAGGGTTATTGTCGCGTCCATGTCCGATGTTGCTTCCACCTACCGACTGTTTGACCAAATTGAAGTGGAATTTGTAGGCAACTCGCGGATTAAAGATGATGCAAAGGCCAGGATCATCGTTGTCAGAAACTAACTCGCAGGCCAGGCGAGACCTTTCTGGAAAGAAGCCCTTGAGTAGTTTCGGGTGGATGGTACAGTCTGAAGTTGGAGAAAGCTCCCCGATAGTATGCATGCCGGATGGAAGTTGAGTATAAGAAGGCAATGAACTCAGGCGCTGGATAATCTTGATGCACACATCGCAAATATGCTGACTTGTACCTGCGACGCGCGGTTCGTTAGTACTACTTGGAAAGATTTTAGATGGGATAACATTGTACCGATCTGACGAGGCTTTGGGTTGTTTTTGGGGAGTTGATCCATCATTTCGTTGTGGTTGGTTGATATGGCGTGGCTACTCTCTGCACGTTGGCGAGCCTTGCTGCCATTTCGAAGGAGGAGCAGGTCAAGAGGGTTCATCTTGCGTGGACTGGGGATTTTGACATAAGTGCTGTCGGATGCTAAATAATTGTTTAGATGAATAGAAGTGAGGTGCTGACTTTTAGCGATAATCCAACGTGGTCGGAGTGCCTGTTTTCTGCAGGCAGGACAGTGTCATTAATCGGCCTACCGATCATCAGGTTGAGGCTGAGCAGGCTGCGGCTTGAGGCTGATGTGGTGTGCAGGAGTAAAGTAAGATCCAATGAGTTGTCAAGTTTTCAGGTCGTCTCACTCGACTCGTATGATCCTCCTTGTATTCCTGCTGATAGATGACTATCATTAATCCTTTAGGCAGTAGTGGCAGCGACCAATCCTGCAAGGCATTTTGGAAGATTAGGCTGGATTCTGACAACCATAACGACAGAGGCTAACATATAAAATGAGCATTAGAAGTCTTGGGCCTTTTTCCTACAGTCATGATGGCTTCCCTTTCACTCTTTAGGCTTGAATCACATCGGTATCACCGGTCTTATTCCGCGGGAGTGTCCTCCGTAGCTGACAGGGAACCATTGTTTCACGGCTGGCGCTATCGCCGCTATTGAACGCCACTATGGATCCACCGGAGTTCGGCCCCGAGATACGGATACAAAAAGACAAGAAGGTGACGTTACTAGAAGCATAGAATGAAGATAAATTGATCGTGCAGTTTATGGTGCCCCGTGGAACTTCTCACGCGCGATGCTTGGTGTGTTCATCAATGATGAGATGCTGGAGCTACGGGCCTATTGTGTTTGTTTGACGTGAATCTGTCCCTGAGGCCTGATCTTATCCGCCAAACCCCGGCCAGAAGTGGATGCCAAAGACAAACTATTGAATTGAGACCACCAGATCTAAGCAAATAACGGCGATGCCACGCACGCAAGTGGATGTTCATTTCGGAAATGATTCTACGATCCTTGACACTTGCATTGTTTAAATCAGTTTGGTCCCAATTCATGCAAATTCTCGTCATTCTCTTCATCCAACTCCTAGACTTGCCCCTAGTGTCCGCCGTTTGCAATGATCTTCTCCAAGGTCTTCATTGCCATCACGGCTCTGGCTGTCAGTGGCTCGGTCAACGCCAGCCCTTGTCTTCCCAGCTCTAGGGCCTCGTCGTCCACTCTTTTGTCTACTTCTACTGTGTCTGCCTCGACGGAAACCACTGCTTCGACTTCGGGTGAATCATCGACCACTGCTACAGCGACAGCCACGACTACCGAATCGTCGACCTCGATAGAATCCACTTCCACCGACGCCTCGACTACCGAACTGTCCTCGACGACTGCTGAGACCTCGACGACCGCCGAGACTTCCTCGACTGACGCCTCCTCTACTACTATTGAAGTCACTTCAACCACTGCCGAGACTTCAACTACTGCTGAAGCCTCTTCGACGACCGCAGAGATCTCCACCACCGTCCAAACCTCCTCGACCACTGCTGAGGCTTCTTCGTCTACAACTTCGGTTTCTGTCGAGCCCACAAACTTTGTCAAAAACCCATCCTTCGAAAACGGAGACGCACCATGGCATCTCAGTTCGGGAGCTAGTAGGATCCCATCGGACAATTCGGATGGCAACTGGGCTGTGTACGTCTCAAATTTCCCAAGCGCGATGCCTGACTAACAAAAAATGTAGCTCCTTCACACTCCAGGACCCGGACGAGTTGCAATTTGTTGAGCAGGCTATCCAGGGCTTAACTGTTGGTGCCCAGTATAAACTGACCTATCAGTGGTGGACTCCATACTCTGCAATACCAGACGGCTGCTATTTTCATGTCGATTTTAACGGTGTAGACTCGCAGGTCGACCGCATGCCAAGCCCCAACGACTACTTTGTCGAGGCCCCGTCCGTCACATTCACCGCGAAAACCTCGCCACTGACTGTGCTGGTTGGTATATACTGCACCTCGACGCCTGCCTTCTCGGTGAATCTGGACTCTTTCGTGATTTTGCCAGTTTAGCCAGCTTGTTCTCAGAATGCAGGAGGAAACTAGGATGTCAAGACAAGAACGATGGCAGTCGACTTTTACTAAAAACATTAATACCCAAGTTATAGCCTTATGTACTGTTGTAGCTATTTAATAGAGGTTATATTGTTTGAACTGAATGTAGTTGTAAGTTGTAGCACGGATCTTGATGGGAACTGAGCTGGAAGATCGAAGGTAGTTGTACAACTTTCGCTGGGCCCTCCTTTAACATACTGGTCTTCCGAAATACCCTGAGAAAAGTGATGCTCCTCTATCATGTGACACAGTCCGTTGATTTGCTCATCATGACATGATTAGTCAGAGTGGAATGGCCAGTAATCACCTCTGAGGGAGGGAGTATTTTCTCCTCCGCGCGGGTCAAGTGAATGCTGGGGTAGAAATGGGGCAGGCTTTCTACTCCAACAAGGCGACTCGGCAGCCCCATTGATCTTGCCGAAGATATTCATCAAGGCCTTTGAGAGAGAATTTGCAAAGCTTGCTAACATATATGAACTGTAATAATCCGGCCTGGGAGACTTATCTCATTGTATTCTTCACTCGCTTTCGACATGGCGGCTCAACACGACTTACCGAACGGCAGCCTAAATGGCGTCAGTTCCAAATCTTTCGGCTTTATCGGGCTCGGGATTATGGGATGGGGCATGGCTAAGAATCTGAGGGCCAAGATTCCCGCCGAGTCTGTGCTCAACGTTTGCGAGATCAACAAAGCTCGACTGGATGAGTTTGTATCCTCAACATCCGGCAAGATTCAAGTTTGTAACAGTCCGCTCGAGGTGGCTCAAAGCAGTGTGAGTGATGATTCAAGATACCGTATGAACCGGTCTAATACGTCTCAAGGATGTGATTATTACCATGCTGCCTCGCGGAGAGCACGTTCTTCAAGTCTTTACAAACCCAAAGAATGGTCTTCTCTCAACGGCTTCTGGGACTAAGACCTTCATCGACTGCTCTACCATTGAAGTGAAGACGTCAAAGGAAGTGGCCGCCGCGGTAGAAAAGTCCGGCCGTGGAGTGTTTGCCGACGCTCCTGTCTCGGGAGGACAAGGCGGCGCCAACGGAGGCACCCTAACCTTCATGGTAGGTAGCACACCAGAAGTCTTTGACACAATCAAGCCCATTCTAGAGAAGATGGGCAAACCGGAAAACATCTTTCACTGTGGTGGCTCCGGTGCTGGACTGGCTACGAAGCTCATCAACAACTACCTCTCCGCCATCAACATGATTGGAGTCTGCGAAGGCATGAACATGGGCCGACTGTACGGCCTGGACCCTGCTCTTCTTGCTGGAGTTATAAACAGCTCTACGGGAATGTCGCGGAACAGTCGGGAACAGAACCCAGTGAAGGGTGTCTCATCTGTAGCGTCTTCGGCCACCGACTTTGAGGGCGGTTTCTCTACTGAGCTCTGCCACGGCGTTCTACAGATGTCGATGGAGCTCGGTGAGCAACTTGGTGCTAAGAGCATGTTGGCACCAGTGGTTAAGAACATGTACGATTGTGCTGTTCAAAGCGACAAGTGCCGTGGAAAGGACTTTAGGAGTATTTACCGGCTGTTTTCCGAGGATGAAGGACAGGAGTTGCCAGTGCTGAGTCCGAACAAGCTCAATGGGAAGAAGGAGTAATAGATGAATAGAGACTTTATTGCTCATCGACTTTGGCCTCGTAGTGAATTGTTCGTTTTTTGCCATAGGCGAAGCCCCACCATGATGAGATAACTGAGCCAGAACATCGTGAGTCTTGTTCAGCAACCTAGAGAATGGGGTTCTGTCATTAACGACTGAGCAAGCCATGTCTTTGCAGATTGTGGCAGTAGGGTGAATGAATATTCGCCGGGACTGGCGTCTGGTGATGTAAAAATATGGCTCCTTGCACTCTATTCTCTAACATCGATTGCAAACCATCTACTATGACCACATCAGAGAGCACCTGGAAAGAACCGACCCTCACTCTGCGCTTGTTTTTCCCAAGCTCCATCATGTGCAAAAACAACCTCGACTTCCTTCATATCTCCAGGATCTCGAATCGTCTCTCTAATGATGCGAAGAGTCTTCTCGGCTTGAGCCTTGTCCTGGTGAATACAGCAGACCACCCCTGGGTATGCCACGTCGTTCCAAGTGGCCACGTCCTTCTCTCCAGTCAGGAGTCGCCGATCGTGACACGAGTCCCCGGCCAGGTAGACGTGCTTACCACTCTCCAGTCGACACAGGAGGTTAATGTGGCCGTCAATGTGTCCTGGTGCGGAGACGACATGGACACTTCCGTCACCGAAGACGTCCATAGCAGCTTCAAAGCGACCCTTTCGGTGCCAAGGCTGTGAGAAATAGCCGGTCAGCCGCTCGGTTTGGGTTGTCAAGATCGTCTGTTCCTCCATCGGCGGAGGAGTCGCTGGTAGACCCGTTGACGGTAGCTCTATCGTCCTCTTCATGTCCAGCATACCCTGCTCGAAGTGATTATGACTTCCCGCACTGGTCTCTCCCTTGCCGTTGATGAGCTTTGCTGCTCCCGGCCCGACGACATATGTTGAGTTGGGGTAGTCAGAAGGCGTTCCGACATGGTCCCAGTGGAGATGGCTGAACATGACGACGTCGATATCGTCAGGCCCTAGACCACCATCCGAGAGTGACTTGATTGTGTCTGGGTCACCGGAAAGTGGTTGTCGGGTCTGGGCATGCTTGAATATGGGCGGGGCATAATCCTCGAGCTTCCGCCGGATGCCGAGATCGAATACGATCCTCGTGGTTTTTCCCGACTGTTGGTCCGTATGCTGGATCAAGAATGAAAGAGAGGGGACCGTTGTTCGTGCCGAGGTATCTTCCAGGGGCGTGACAAAGAAACGCTCTGGCAAAGTCAAGTATCCTGCCTGAAGGGCGTGAACCGAGACGAACGACATGATGAGAATCTGCGACAAGAGGCAGAAGCAGAGTCAGGGGAACAATGAAATGATAGTGGCTACATCGATATGCTATCTGTTTCTAAATACCGAGCCCGGCGGCCTTTGTAAATGCCGAACTCCAGAAGAAGCCGAATGAGTGCTGCTTCGGGACATCATATTTACCCCAAACGATCGCCCGCCGGAGGATGTTATCCCCTCCCGGGTTTCTCACGCAACAGCATCCCCGAAAGTCGTCAGGCATTTTTACCCCGAGGTGCTGGAGGAGAAAGACCCACGCTCCTTGACGACATTTTGAGCAACATAAAAGATACCACTACATGTCCGTGCATTGATCGATGATTTATGTGAAGAGTACACCTCGGACAAGTTTATTGTATACCCATTGAGAAATCCAGAGATCATTAGCAAGATGTCCACCGAAAAGAAGTTTGACAACCTCCACACCGAGATGTTTGATCTCGGCCTCCAAAACCGCCGTGAGGTTGTTGGAGACGCCTACGTCAACGCCGCGCTCGAGAACGGCAAGAGCGAGTTCGCCTACCCTGGTCAGCAGCTCGTGACCGAGTGAGTATTGTCTCCGCGTCTGGTGGCTTCGTCTAACTCTTCTCGTCAAGGTGGTGTTGGGGCAATGTTTGGTCACGCCCAGGTCTTGAGCGCAAGCAACGCAGCCTGTTGAGTACGTAAATATTCCCCTAGCAGGGTAACTGATCTAATCTAGTGGCCTCTAGACATTGGCATGTTGATTGCCCTCAAGAGCTGGCCCGAGTTGGGTGTCCATGTTCGTGGGGCCCTGAACAACGGTCTTACCGAGATTGAGATCCGTGAGGCCATTCTCCATGCTACCATCTACTGTGGTGTGCCAGCTGGTGTCGAGGCTTTCAAGGTTGCTCAGAAGACGATTAATGACATGGTTGAGAAGGGAGAGCACAAGAGGGAGTTGGCGCAGGTGTCTCCATTCCTCGAAAAGTCTGCGTAAATCGCCTAGCTAGAAGATACGGCTGCTTGTTGCCATAGTAGAAGAATAAACTACACGTAACACTCCATCGACATGTTCAAATTCGCCACTAAAAGCAACCAGTACCGTCAAGTTGTGTCTGCTTCGTCCCCAGTTCATCCGCTTGTGTGTGTGCTCTCTCCAGCTTGCCAAGAGTTCTCCATGCATTCATTAACTTTAACGAGAGCTCAAATGTCACAGCCGGACTAACGGCTCAACCCTCCTGTTCCAGACCCTCGGTTCGCAAGCAGACATGACTCAATCAGCTCCAAGTCGCCTCACTCACCCCATCTAGACCTCATACCCCAGATCTACTCCGCATAATTTCTCCCCCACGGGCACACAACCTGGTCCGTGGACCGAGAATCAGGGATGGCGCGAATGGGTTCACGGTTCGCCGCCGCGTTGCCATGTTGGACGTTCATCATGATTCTCGATATATAAACTCTCTCCGTGCTCTTACATGTCTTGTCACACACATATCTGCTTCACCGGATCTCTACTGCCATCATGTCGGGAACCAGCACGAGGTACAACTTCCTCATCATCTTCTTCGTTGCCCTAGGGTCCTTCACCTATGGCTTCAACTCGGCCATCAGTGGCTCTGTGCTAGGTCTTTCTTCGTTTCTTAACTACTTTGATCTTGTCACCAGCGGCCCTGGTGCCAGCAAGAGCAACCAGATCATCGGTGGTGAGTTTCGGCTACAAAAGACACGATACGACGTGGGCTAACTTTCATCCACAGCCAACAATGCACTCTTTGCAGGTGGTGGTATCATCGGCTGCGGTCTCGTCCCCTGGCTGCTGGACCGATGTGGCCGACGTCTTGCTATCCAGATAACTTGTGCCATTTGCTTGTTGTCAGCGGTCTTGCAGGCCGCATCCGTTCATGTTGGGATGCTACTTGTTGGCCGTTTCATCAATGGCATTGGAGTTGGCATGATTGACGTTGCTGTTCCGATTTATCAATCCGAAATTTCTCCTGCCAAGGTCCGAGGACGCATGGTTGGATCTCATGGATTTCTAGTAGTTGTGGGATATGTGAGTTCATGCATGCTGGCCGTTCCGTTGATGTGAAGCTGACTAGTCTTTTCTACTCAGGCTATGGCTGGATGGGTTGGCTATGGATGCTTCTTTATCACCAAAGATGCCCTCCAATGGCGCCTCTGCCTTGCATTCCAGATCATTGCCCCCCTCCTCCTTCTCGCCGGCTCTCCTTGGATGCCAGAATCCCCACGATGGCTGTGCAAGGTTGATAGAGTCTCGGAAGCACAAAATGTTCTTGAGAAGCTGCACCCCAGTTCCGAGAACCACCCCGAGGGCCACTCTTTCGCCGAGAATGAACTTCACCAGATCCGAAACCAGCTTGAGATTGAGAAGTTGGAGAATGCAGCCACCGGTTGGGCCGAGGCCTTCTCCAGACCTTCATACCGCAAGAGACTTCTCTATGGCTTCTTCGTTCAGTGAGTGGCCTGTCACTTTGTCTACAACGAGATGCGTACTAACTGTGTCCCTTTCAGATGCATCGCTCAGTCCACCGGCGTACTGGTTGTCAACAACTACCAGATCCTCCTCTACGATGGTCTCGGCCTGCGAGGTTCCATCGCTCTTATGCTCTACGCATGCTACAACTCTCTGGCTGCCTTCATGAACTGGGTCAACAGTTTGATCTTGGACCGCTTTGGACGCATCCGAATCATGGTCGTCGGTCTCATCGGCTGTTCCCTCTCTCTTTGCGGCTTCACTGCCATGGTTGCTGAGTTTGTCGGAACCACCAACAAGATCGGAAACGGCTTTGGAGTCTTCTTTCTCTACCTCTTTGTCTTCTTCTACGGTGGTACCATGGATGCATCGTCCTATGTCTATTGCGCCGAGATCTTTCCTACCTCGATCCGTGCCCAGGGAGTTGGCTTCAGTGTGGCTGGTTTGTTTATCATGACTCTGATCTACACGCAGACTGCTCCTACCGCATTTGAGAACGTCGGTTGGAAGTACTACCTCGTCTTCATCATCCTTCCCTGGATTGGTGCATTCATAATGCAGCGATACTTCCCCGAAACCGCGGGACTGTCTCTTGAGGATATCGCGGTTCTTTTTGGCGATGAAGCGGCCGTGAACGAGAACAACGAGTCGACAAACAAGTCGAGTGAGGGATCTACTATTCAGGACGGAGCTGATAAGGGAGAGACACGCCACAAGAATGTTTATTCTGAGCATACCGAGGTTGCCTAGTTGGCGGCGCAGTGCAACTGATGGAGATGAGGGCAAGGGAGGCGGATCTCGTTGACAGTTCTACCTGAGTTCTTGGGTAGGGTATCGAGACTCTTCAAGTTGCTACAGGATGTATTCTAGTTATTTGTCGTACGGTTTGGCTGATACGCTTTGTTCAACTCATACATCGCCACTCATACATCGCCAGTGCTATGGGAATGATGACATATGAGGAGGGTCACATAGAGGGGGAGAAATCAAGAACAGTGTTGATGCATCATTTGAATTGCTTAACGAGTCATCGAAATTCCCATGAGAGAGTTGGTCAACCTCCAATGTCATTAATCGACTGGGCAATAAGAGGAGACGAGCACGACGGAGTCATTGGAACTGGCGCTAACTGATGTCACTTGCTTACGAATCTTTTCTTCTCCAGCCTTTAAAGCCTCCAATACCGTCCCTCATTCAACCCGCTGTGGCTTAGCCCACTTCGATTCATGGTTCAATGACAAGAATTAAATCCAAGTCATTGCACGAGACAAAACCCAGTGACAATTGACCAGGGTCTTTTCACTATTGTTTGTTCATCCCCAACCACACCCAACTACCAATCAAGATACCGGAAATGCAGACTGCAGCGGTAGTGGAGCGCTTCGGCGAACCATACGTCTTGAAGCAGATCCCACGCCCCGAAAACCCTAAAGGGCCTGACCTTCTCATCAAGGTCCTCGCGGCCTCATACTGCCACACAGACGCCGTATTTGCTGCGGGGCTCTTATCTCAGGACTTGCCCAGGATCGGATGTCATGAGTTTGCTGGGGAGGTGGTGGCGGTCGGCCCTGAAGTCCGGGGTATCGCTGTAGGCCAGAGGGTGGGAGTGCCAGGCCGGGCGTATCATCCTTGCGGCTCTTGTTACGAATGTACGCACCCCGGACATGATGAGATGGGGTACTCGCCTTACTGTCCCCAAGCCGGAAACCTGGGTCTGACACGGGATGGAGGGTTTCAGGAGTACTGCTTGGTGGACAGCCGGCAGATCGCTCCCCTACCTGAAAGCCTGCACGCAACGCAAGCTGCACCGCTGATGTGCGCCGGTCTTACCATCTGGAGCGCTCTTCAACATGAAAGGGTGAGGAAAGCACAGCGAGTTGCTATCATTGGTGCGGGAGGTGGCCTGGGTCATATTGGAGTGCAATTCGCTGCATACCTTGGAAAAGACGTCCTCGCTGTTGATGCCGCAGATCAGGCACTCCAGCTTGTCCGACAGGTCAAAACCGACCTCGGTGAAGCGGGAAAGAGGGTGCATATTTCTGATGCCAGGAAAGAGGACCCGGAGACCATGAAAGCCTTGGGCGACTCGATAACCGGCATTGCGCCTACAGAGGTTGGGTTGGACGCCGTCATCCTTCTTCCAGAATCTCAAAGAGCGTTCGATATGGGCATGAAACTACTTCGGAATCACGGGACCATGGTTGTTGTCAGCTTCCCCAAGGACAAGTTGTCAGTCAGCGCACATGACCTTGTGTTCCGCGACATTGCTCTGGTTGGCAGTTTAGTTGGAAGAAACCACCAGTTGAGAGAGATGCTGGACTTTGTGGTCAAGCATCAGGTTCAAGTTCGAGTCAAGACGTTTCCCTTTAACCGACTCAACGAGCTTGAAGAGCAATCTCATCAGGGAGAGGGGGGCAAATTGGTCATTGATATGACGCTTCAGTAAAATAGGTAGCTATCAACACTCATTGAGCGTCTTCATCTTGATCAAGCTACATGTATCCGTGCATATACTCTGCTTACTCTCTCTCAAGAGTGTCTGCCACAATAGACAGGCTCTGACCGACTACATACACAATCTCAAAGACCTGAAAACCCTTAAAGGTCTCAGCCCAAAGCCGAGCAACAGACGCCGCCAATTTCCGTATCCGACTGGCGTGATCCTGGGCACCATCCAATGAATCGGCTAACTCAGTCTCATGAACGAGAGTGACAACCATGTTGAGCAGTTTCTGCTCGTCCGGCCGCAAGTCAGCTAGGCCGGACGTCTCAACAGCAAAAGCTAGTCCACGAAGCCATCTAGTGAGCAAAAAAGCACATTCGAGATTAGAAAGAGCGTGTTGGAAACTCCAGTTGAGCGTCAAGGTGCGAGCGACAAAGGCAATCCCAACGCGAACTGGGATGCTTAGTGCGTGGATGCACTGTAGAATAGCCCTATCGAGATGTGGTGATCTGTTGCAGACGGTGATCTTTCCGTCAGTGAATCCACGTGCAATTATAACTGGGTCCCGGGTGAAGAGTTGTCGAAAGGGTCCAGTATGTGCGTTCAGGCGAATGTAGACGAGGCGGAGAAGAGCGGTCGAGTTGAACCCTAACGGACCCTTGGGAGACGACGGGTCGAGAGTTGACTCGTGTGTAGCCTCCCAGGATTCCTGCCAGGCTCGCAGCGCTGCCTCCATCTTCTTGATAAACTCTTCACTCAGAGAGCCTCTAGAGTCTACAGATGGACCTAGGGCGTTGCGGGCGTAAAAGATTTGCAGGAACAGACCGTGAATAAGAGCGTAGTTGCCAAAAGCAGATATGGACCCCTCGTGGTGAACTGGTGCTCCGGAGAGGAGCTGCTCTAGTGTCTCCTGGAAGGGTCGGGGAGGCCAGGGAGCATTATTGTGGATGCTGGACCATTCGACCGATGTCTGAGCTTCCCACTCTGCAGCAGAAGCTGGCAGATTGAGACGGACTTCTTGGTTCAAGATCATCGGAGGGACGTTGAAGGCGGTACACTGGAGACCGAACTGAACGTATGCCACAAAGAGAGTGCGTCGCCTCTCCTCTGAGATTATCCAGTCCTCCCACGACGTCTCCCTTGTTGAAGAATCCTCGGCGTTACTGATGCCAAACTCGCGTACTAATGTTGCCACCTGGCTGGCCATGGACAGGGCATCTCGAACAAGTGCTTTTTCACCCCATGATGTTATCGCCATGAGGACCAGCAGTCCTTGTAGCAAGCGGATACCCTGATGTCCATGGGACAGTATAGGAGATGGTCGGTCATGCTGTGAGTCACCAGGGACGAGTGCGAAGCCTGCATATCCGGGGGAAGTATTTGTAAGTCGTGATATTGTCTCCTCGTGTAGCTGATCTAGACGCCAGTTGATGAGGGCCTTGGCAACACGATACAACTCCACGCCTTTTGCATGCTCGAAGCGATACAAAGCACCGACTGCAGCCAAAGACAAGATCAGCTCTGGACCCAGCTCTGTCGCCGTCAGGGTTGCCGTGTGGAGCATGGGCATGTGCGCATGGAAGCCACGGAAGTATCCCTCAAGGTAACGGGAGAGCGTGCGCCTCGAGGGCAGGGTAAAGGGATGGGGGGTGACCGTAGCCCATGACCCTATCCGTCTCGATAGCTCTTGATATTCATCGGGTGATATCCGCCAGGGACAGACAGCTGGTGCTTGCTCTGAAACGGAGAATGGCTGGTAGCTTGTAGTTGCCTGAGGCGGGGCTATTCGAGAGGATGCCTCCCGGTTTGGAGGTTCGAGGGATGGTAGTCTTGACACGACGGGATGAGTATGTGTTGCCTCATGGGAGAGGTTCGGGTCGATAGGTGGATTCGTAGCCAGGTCTGCGGTATCCTCCCTCGACAGCCCGGCAGGCGGCCGGTGAGCCGCGTACTGATGTGAGATATCAACGAGTGAGAAGTCGGTGTCGAAGAAGGTTGTTGGGAGAGGCTGATCATCGGCGGGGAAGTCGCTCCATAGGAAGTCAAACTCCTGTAAGCCCTCTGCTGCCCCTACAAGGAAGTTGGGGGTAGCTGATAAGCCCAAAGGCTCTAGGCCAATTGTTGTGTCAGTGGTCGTGGTGGTTGGTCTCTCAGAGCCTGTCTCTGGTTCACCCTCCATGTCGGGACCTTGAAAGAGGATACCGCCTCCCGTGTCGACTTGCTCGAGAGTCGGGGGAGGAGTGACTTGCCCGAGCCCCTGAGGAGGAGTGGGCACCGGATTTTCTCCACCAGAGGGCGAGTTCTGAGCAGAGTGGATCGACTCATCATGATCTGGGCTCTCTTCTATGCCATCCTGCCCCCGCTGATGCGATTGTCGATGATGACGGGTGAGGAGATCTCTATCGGCGTCTGAAGTTGGCATGAGGTCTAGGTTTGGGAGCTACAGGCACGTACCGTCTCGAAAAGCTCCGACCGCACCGACAGACGAAGGGCTTCTCTTGTGTATCTATCGACAAAAGTAAGCCATCTCGAACATGAAACTCGCTGGCTGGGCTACCGACGGATTCTCTCGTGGCGCTGCAGATGCTCCAGGCGCTTGAATTGCTTCTGACAGAACTTGCAGGGGGCCACGTGCAGACGGGGGCGACCCCTTCGCATTGGAGCCAACTCGGGGTCGAAAATTTGGAACAAAGAAACAGCCCCCAATTCTTGGTGGAAGCGTCGACGGAGATGGATGCCAGTCAGGATGGTCCAGATGGCAGATGGAGCAGTCTTGGGGTTGGAGATGATTTCTGTGCTTTGGTTTCTGCTCCAAATTTGGGGCTTATTAATCAATCAGCCACTGGGACTAGACTACGGGTGCTGGAAGCGGGGAAGTAAACTCTAATATTGGATCCAGAAAGAAGAAGCGAAGAGATTGACAGGGTATAGTAGGGTAGATGATGCAGATTGCATGTCATAGGAGGCCTATTTGGAAGAAATAAAGGATTACTCTGAAGGTGGAAATAGCATAATTGGCGGCCGTGGTGCTCGAACTCCGGGTAGGCGGCTTGTGGCACCAAGAAGCTAGGCTCGTGGAGTCGTCGTTGGAGACGAATTTCTTCTCCAGACAGACCCCTCTCGTGACAAGCTCACTTTTCTTCGACAAGTTACTGCTTAAAGATGCCCAAAAAATATCCCAAAAGCCTAGTCTCAACAAGCAAACAACAATGTCAATGAGGGCAGTCGTATTCAAGGGCGTCGGAAGCGTCCAAGTCGAGGACCGCGCCATCCCCACCATCCAAGATCCCCGTGATGCAATCATCAAGGTGACCGTGGCTGCTCTGTGCGGGAGCGATCTCCACTGGTACCGCGGACACCAAAAGATCCCCGTGGGGTTTATCCCAGGCCATGAATTTGCAGGGGTCATTCATGAGTTGGGTAGTGAGGTCACTGGGCTCGACAAGGGCGATTCGGTCGTGGTAAGTTGTCACTCTTAACAGCCCCAAGTCATCTCACTGATCAGATTTTGATAGGCAACGTTTACGACTCAATGCGGCGAGTGCTTCTACTGCAAGAGACGCCAAACAAGCCGTTGTGCGAGAAGCTTCTTGTTCGGTATGCTCAAGTCCCATCGATGACTTTGTTCATCAGCACTCACGACCTCCAGGTAACAGCGCCGGCACCACTAGCATTGACGGTGGTCAAGCCGAATATGTACGAGTACCTTACGCCAGTTCAACTCTGGTCAAGAGGCCGAAAGAAATTCCCGAGGACATGCTCGTTCTGATGGGAGACATCTTCCCTACAGGGTACTTTGCCGCCTCCCGTTTCCTGAAGAACGTACACCAAGATGAGGCAAAATTCTCCACTACGGTTGTTGTTGGGTGCGGTCCAGTTGGTATCTGTGCCATCGCAGCAGCGTCCGGGTGGTGTGACAATATCATCGCCATCGATATGGTCCCAGAGCGTCTGGAAGAGGCGCGCCGCCTTGGGGCGAAGCCGATTCTGCTGTCGGATGATCCCGTCTCAAAAGTCCTCGCAGCAACCGAGGGACGCGGTGCAGATGTAGTTTTGGAGGTTGTTGGTAACGCTGCTGCAATGAAGCTATGCGTCGAGTTGGTGCGTCCCTTTGGTAGCATTAGCAGCGTCGGTGTACAGACGGAGCAGCTTGCCTTTGACGGCCCGAGCCTGTACGCCAAGAACGTCACTATCGCTTGGGGTCGATGCCCTGTCCGGGGTATCTTTGAGGAGGCACTCGCCTGTTTAAGCAAGGTTCACGAAAAGTTGGCGTTTTTGTGTCAGTGCCGGATGAAGTTGGAGGAGGCACCGGAGGCGTACGAGATCTTCAACGCTCGAAAGGTTCACAAGGTGTTGTTGAGCCCGTGATAGAGAGAAACATCAAGTTTATTAAGAAAAAGTTTGGGATGTATGACACCTGTTCACCGTGACATTGTGGTTACACTGGGATGTGTCTCCAAGGCAACTTGAGCGACCTGTAACTGACGTAGCTCACATTTCTATAATCTGGAGCTTTCAGCTAACATCTTATCATTACACATCGACATCTACAAAACCTTTGTCCTTGTCCCATGTGACCTGCTTGCCCTGCCGCCACAGACCAACAACCAAAGGCTCACGGCCGGGCTTCTTGCCCTTGGGGAGCTCATTGAGAAAAGCCCACCGACAGTACTCCTTGAGTCCTCTCTTCTGCCAATCGTTGATGTCTTTGGTCGTGTCATCGTTAAAGAGAGGGAGGACGTCGAAAAGAACGTCGTCATGAGCCAGGCAGACAAAAATGCCACTGTGTGCATCCAAAAGCTGGAGTTTGTTAAGGCTCTTTTGCGCCTCATCGCCAAAGCTGTAGGCACTTCCTGCAGCGCGAGACACGTCATAAAACGGGTTGGTGCGCGCTTCTGTCCCCGTGGCCTTTGGGTGATGCTGCGTAAAGGCAGAGCAGGGACACGGAGATGGATAATATGAGTCCAGTGCAGGGGTAGAAATGTCTCGTGGTAGTGGTAGGTACTCGGTTGGACGGAACATGCCAGCGTAGTGACAGCAGTCACCTCCCATAAACACAAACGTTTCTGGGGTCGTACGTGCCAGTCCGCAAATATGTCCAATTGCGTGCTGGTCGAGATATCAGTACGGTAGATGAGGATATGAGCATGTGGAGGCTTACGCCAGGGACATCAAGGAGGTAGAATGAACCATCACCAAAGTAGTCAACGGCCGGGAAGCCCGCGACAGTCAGTGAAAACTCTGGTTCGTGAATACGGTGGCCTCTGCATGGGGAACCAGGTTAGCACTTAGGCGATGACCAGAGTAGGAGATGGGCTTACTGTAAGTCGCTTGTGAGTACTGGACTCTTGGGATTCTCTGGCCAACCGGGGACGAAATTCTTGGTGAATCCAGGTCCAACAACAATGTCAGTCCCAGCCGGGAACTTGGATCCGTCACCGATATGGTCCCAGTGCCAGTGGCTCCAGACGATGGCCTCTGTCGATCGTCAGCATCGGTACGCCACCGTGAAGAAAGACGGGAAAGTAAAAGGGCCATACTCAGGTCCTGAAGGCCGAATCCTTGCATAGTGAGGATCTCATCTACACCGTACTCAATCTCCACGGCCGGCACGTGGCCACCAATCATGCTCTGCGTGTGCGGCGAGCCATTCCAGAAGTCTTTTCGAGAACCGCAGTCGAAGAGAATATGCTCACCCTCGTGCTCGATCAAGAAACACATCGTCTTGAAGTTGAGCTTCTCATGGCCTTGGATCTGTGGCTGCACAAATGCGTAGGCATCACAGGCCATACGTGTCGTCGTGTCGATAGCCCTGACGCGGACTGTTTTTGTAGACGATGGGAGTTCCAGCTCTGGAGCTGGCTTGGATTTGATGCTGTCCATGCTGATTCAGGCTTGTACATGCCAAAGACTACACTCTGTATGATGCTCAGAGATGCTACTCAGGCTTTTATCTACATCCCCCTCACTTGAGCGGGCACTAAGGCCAATCTCCTCCACACGGCCAATAGCCAATCAGAATCGACTCCAGTGCTGGAGGTCTGGGGTGCAGGTTCATACAGACAACCCCATGGGGGTGAGGACCCCTGAGATCTGGGGACGAGAGAGCTTGTCAGGAACAACCATCATACAATAGACGTACGTGGAGGCATAATTTTCCCACAGTAAGGATTATGGAGAAAAGCTATCGTGTTCATCAAAGTCTTCATTCCTCATCATTGAGCTAGTAATCTCTCGAATCATACACTCTTAGAGTCTTTGACTCGTTTCCTCTGCTCGTACTCGGTTGTGCTCAACGGTGTCATGAGTGCACCAGCTGTTCTGGTATAAAAGACATCCTCATTCGGCCTCACATAATACACAATCCAGTCTCCCTGAGGCTTGCCAATCAACCCAGCAAGCTCGCCAACGTCGATCACTGACCCGAGGGGCTTCGATGTCATTCCTTCGGTAAACGTGGCCAATGCTTCGCCGAAAAGAACAAGAGCTTGCTGGGGATGTGATGAATTTAAGACAATCGTCTGGCAGACATGTGAGCAAAGTAGCATGATATCTTGGACTAGACACTCACCAAAGTAGACCATTCATTTGCTACCGGCTCGTCAAGTGACACGGTTCGCAACTCGTCATTACCTGGGGCCGTGAACTCGTGCATTTCGCCAAGGTACTTCTCCCACGGCAGCTCGACAGCATGACTGAGGTTTTTGAAGACATCATGCGAGAACTTGTGGAGTTTCTCCATCACAGTGACGGGCACAGAGCTCGGGGCGCCATTCTTCCGTAACACCAACCCTTGCGGCTATAATTATGATGATTATCAGTAATATATAATTGATTTCATGACAGGCTCAACTTACCAAGGTCTTGAGTGATGCATCGCCTTGCAAGACAGGAAGGTCAAGGATGAGAATTCCCGGATCACCGCCTGCCACCGCCTCCCGAACGGCTGAAAGACCAGTAAAGTCTTGCAGGGACTGGTAGCTCAATGATCGCATATTGTACAGGGCTGGTGATGATTTCCTTGAGGCGGTCCTGGGGAGAGACAGCAGATTTAGACATGGGCAAACGGACCTACTTTTCTGACTCCCGCCACTAGCCTAGGTTGGGGTTGGAGGAGTTATTCGGCGCTGACAAAGCCACCCCATCCACTGTGGACAGGTTGGAGAAGAAATTCAAAGATCTTCTGTGAATACTGAAGCCCATTGCTGGCGCTGGGGATCTCCCAACGTATTTGTATTTGTAGTTGGACATGACAGAAGAGATTGCATCGTCTAGCCTGTCCGCTGCGAACTGCACTATCTCTCCCAATACCCTGTAACCATGGCTGGACAATTCCAACACCTGTTGAGCCCCCTGCAAATGGGGGATCTCCAGCTCAAGAATCGAGTGGTAATGGCATCTTTGACACGGAATCGAGATAATGTTCCCCGCGAGAACCTCCATGTTCCATACTACGCTGAGCGAGCGGGAACTGGCTTGATCGTAAGAACCCAGTCTATGACGGTCGGAAATATGCTCATTCCTTGGCTAGATCTCAGAAGCGGCATTGATCTGCCCGCAAGGTGTTGAGTGGACGTTCATGCCCGGTATCTACTCCCAAGAACACGTCCAGGGGTGGAAGAAGGTCACAGACACCGTGCACGCAAAAGGTGGAATTATCTTCTGCCAGCTCCATCATGTTGGCCGAGTAGCACATCCTGGGACACGAGTTCAGCGAGAGTCAGGTCAACCTGTGCCGGGCCCATCCGCAGTCGCTGCAAGGGGGGGCAAGTTCCGCAACGTGCCTGGAGGACCTGGCTATGTTGTTCCCACCGCGATTGAGGACCCCAAGACTATCATCGAACTGTACAGCAATGCTTCGCGATTGGCAAAAGAGGCTGGGTTTGACGGTGTGGAGATTCACAACGCCAATGGCTACTTGCCCATGCAGTTCCTGGAATCTCACAGCAACCGCCGCGAAGATGAATGGGGTGGCCCTTTGGAGAACAGAATGCGCTTCTCACTGGCGTGTCTGGCAAAGATGAACGAACATTTCCCCTGGAACCGGATCGGAATCAAGATTGCTCCTTGCGGCGGATACAACGACATGGGTGAGATGGATCTTGAAGGAAATCCGTCTCCCGAGGCCGCCCTCGCTACCTATGGCGGGTTCTGCGCCGAGCTTTACAAGCTTGGGCTAGCTTACGTCCAGGTCATGAGATGGTGGGCATCTTACGACCTGATGATTGAGGGCAAGCCTCGCGGCGTCCAGTGGGATCCCATCGCTGCCCTGAGGCCGATTCTAGCCAACACACTTCTGTTTGGCAACACAGCCTTCACTCCTGAGGAAGCCGATGAATGGATCCAGAAGGGATACATGGATGCTGCAGTGATTGGGAGACCTCTCCTCTACAACCCGGATTACGTCGAGAAATTGCACCTCGGCCAGGCGGATGCGTTGTATCAAGAACAGCCAGGTGACGAGCATTGGTGGTAGTAAGTCAAAGATCAACTTGCTTTAAAAATGCACTATGCTGACAGCGACGACAGCAAATGGAGAAACAACGATAAGAGGGACGGATACCTGAACTGGCCAGGGAGAGCCATCATTCCGGCACACTTGGCCACTCAAGACAGACTCAGCTTGATTCATGATTAGAGAGCTTAGTCAATGTATACGAATACTTGAAAAGGGTTGGGTGAATGGCGAGATAGAGGCTTGTTCCTGTCGTGACAAGTGTAAACATCCAGCATCATGTCCTTTGAAACGTGCACACGGGACCAGTCGCGCGCGCGATCGAGTTACTCCTTCAAACAACTACTCGACTTGGACGCGATGTCAACCCTGCTTACCTCACGGTTTGTTTCAGGTGTTGAAGAACGCATATCGACATCCCTAGCATTTTTGACAACACTGTTGCACTGATGTCATCGAACAGCTGTGTGGCTGCAGCCTCTCCAGTGGAAACCCCACCTCGATGTATGGTCAAATTCCTACATCGTGGGAATGCATCACGGCCAGAATCTCATCAGTAAGTGTTTAGAACAGAAAATGTATTCGTCTATGAACATTCTGCTCTTCTTTACCCGTGTGTTGTCATCTCAATGAGCGTACATTTTCCACCCCAACCCCTCCCCCAATTCATCTCCAAAAATATCCCTTCATGACCCGTAGGTGTGGAAAACCTTGGCAATGATCTTCCATTCGCCGTCAAACTTCATCATGGTGTGGAAGTCTGTGTAGTCTTGCTCGGCGGCGTCGCGCTCCATGTCCACCTTGACGACAGCAGTTGTAGGAGTGATGCCGATGACGTCGATGCGGGTCTTGATGTTGGGAGCATCGCCGTGTTGGTTGATAAAGTCGTAAAGGTTGGAGACGGGGCCACCCAGGAGCTCCCCAGTCATGGTGAAGCCGTACATGGTGGCATCCTTGTGAAATGCCTGCTTGAGGAGCGAAGTGTCTCCCTTGTGGCAGCCCTCGCAGTAGTATTGCTGAACGACTCGGACGACCTCATCGTACTCTGCGGTAGGGATGGTCTTGATGTTCTTAGACATGATGATAGGTGGTATGGTGAAACGGAAGAAGTGGTGATAAGTATGTGAAGTGGTTGGTGTGTAGTCCACCGCAAGTTGTGTCGTGATATTAGTCTTTATAGTCCCTGTCCCCGTACGAACTAGGAGTAGTCCGATAACTGAGCTTATCAATCCTAACCTGGCTTCCTCCCGTGTTAGTAATGGGACTGGATGGAGGTCAAAACAGTACGTGGAGGCTCGCAAAGCTAGATGGCCTGGTCGGACTTTGAGTCCGACGTCGGGCCCAAGATTTAACAGCCAGTATCTATGTTACTCCACGATTACAAATGCCACTGTATTTCGCCTCCACCCTTGAACACTGACTAAAGTGCCCAGAACGCTCCCCAAACCACAGACTTGACCTCACATTCTGCAGGAGTCTGAAACTGATCACGGTCACGCGCGGTAGACACCATGGCCCAAGAAGCAGTTCCTGAGCGGATGAAGGCGCTGCGACTCCAGGAAGTAAGCTCTTCTCACACTTAGTTGGGGAGAAGATGCATGTGATAGGGGTCTCGGCTTACAGGATTACTAGTACAACCAGAGCTATGTTCTACGCAACGACGTGCCTGTCCCAGTCCCACAGACGGGAGAGGTCCTCGTGAGACTTGCGGCATCTAGCTTCTGTCATACTGACTTCCAGGTTATCCAAGGTGTCTACAAGACCAAGTTGCCAGTCACTGGATCACATGAGCCAGCTGGAACAGTTGCAGCACTTGGTGAGGGCGTCAAGGGCAACTGGAAGGTTGGGGATCGAGTGGGTGTGCTGAACTTTCGAAACCCTTGCGGCTCATGTAGCGGCTGCAAATGGGCTCTAGAAGATCTTGGGTCCCTTGATCCTCGATTCTGCAAGGATATTACCATGGCCGGGATTTTAGGGGCAGACGGAGGGTTCGCCCAGTATATGGTGGCCCCTGAAGATACCCTTGTCACAATCCCGGACACCGTATCCTTTGAACAGGCAGCGCCATTGATGTGCGCAGGAGTAAGTCAGATTAAGAAGAATTTCCGAACTGTGCTTACAATGTCTTGATAGGTGACGGTATGGAACGCTATTAAGCAGACAGGCCTGAAGAAGGGGGACTCAATCGGGATCGTGGGCATCGGCGGCCTAGGGGTTCTTGCAATCCAGTTCGCCAAAGCGTTGGGATATCAGGTCGTTGCGGTCGACAACCGTGATATTGGCCTAAGATTAGCCTCCCAAGTACCCTCTCATCTCAAGCCGGATGCGATCGTCAAGTTCGGTGACGAAGAGGCGGCCAAGCAGATATCAGATCTGACCAGAGACATCGGACTACACGGCGCCGTTGTATGCACCGACGACGTACAGGCAAGTGACTGGGCCCTTCATCAGTTGCGACCCAGGGGCGTTTGTGTTGTGCTGGGGTTGCCCGAGCAGGGCTACAAGTTTGACGCGTTCAACCTCGTGTTTAGAGAGATTGTCGTCAAGGGGTCGATCTTCACGAGTGCGGATGAGGCTCGGAAGATGCTCGAGGTTGTTGGACGAGAGGGCGTGCGTAGTCACCTCACGATACTCAAGCTAGAGCAGGGAGAAGTTATCTATGACAAGGTAGCAGCGCACGACTTTGATGGGCGATTAGTCGTCACTATAGATTGAATGTACCGGGTCTTTATGGCAGAGGCTGGAAGCAACACAGTTTGCCCGTAACAAGAAGCCAAGATGGAGTGGAGAAGAAACCCCACGATGCCGTCATTTCAAGGCGTCTACTCCATTCTACCCCAATTTCAAAGAAATGAATATTCCTCTGCTCTGTATTTCGACCTCATTTTGATCTTTTATTTGTCGACTACTATTCCAAGTTCAACTAAGAAATGGCAAACATTCAGAGATCCGGCAAGATGAAGGCAATTCAGATCAAGGCGTTCAATACGCCGTATTCTTTATCCGAGGTCCCCATACCAACCCCGCGTCCTCATCAACTTCTGGTCAAGATCAAGGCAGGCGGTTTTTGCCACACGGATTGCATGGCCCTCGAGAACGCATTCAACTCTAAACTGCCCTTCATTGCTTCACATGAACCTGCTGGCGTTGTGGTCCAGGTTGGCTCAGATGTCACTGGGTTTGCAGAGGGAGATCGCGTTGGTTGCATCAACTTTGAGAGCTGCTGTGGTGAGTGAGCTTCGACTCTCAAATTCTCTTGACTCACGAGCATTGCTGATGTCGATACAAGGCGTATGCCCCGATTGCAAGGCAGGAACACCCATCTATTGTGACAACCCCCTGATGAAGGGTCTAACCACTGATGGCGCATGGGCCGAATACATGGTAGCGTGAGTTGGTGATACCACTTCTCTGCATGAAATGTCTGTCTAATGCCGTTACAATAATTAGAGACGCTCGGTTTACCGTCAAACTGCCAGACTCATTGGCATTCCCCACCGCAGCTTGTCTGATGTGTGCTGGCATCAGCATCTATGGAGCCATCAAGCGCGCGCGAGTACCACCCGGGGGATCAATCGGCATCGTCGGAATTGGTGGACTCGGCCACATTGGAACCCAGCTTGGCAAGGCAATGGTTTGCGACTACGTCTCGTCTCGAATCGCCAATACTGACGTCGCATGTTTAGGGCTACCAAGTTGCTGCCATTGATGTTAAACAGGACGCCTTGGATCTAGTTTCAGCATACGATTTGAAACCGGATGTTACCATCCTTGCGACGCAGCCAGTTGTTGCTTCTGTCGAAAAGATGACCGCCGTTATCAATGGCCTCTACCCCGGCCTCGATGCAACCATCCTTGCAACCGATGCGCCCGCTGCCTTTGACCTTGCCGCCGAGCTAACACGTAAGCACGGGACCATGGTTCTTCTAGGGCAGCCAGATAAGGGAATCACAATGTCTTATCGAAACATCATCTTCCGCGATATTAAGCTGATAGGGTCGCTTATTGCTGATCGGGATGAAGCTGAGGAACTCGTTTCCTTGGTGGCGAAGCACAAGATCAAGGTTCACGTTAAGGAGTGGGCACCCGAAGATGCAGAGGAGATGAGGCAAGAATACTTGGCAGGGAAGAGCAGCGGGAAGAATGTTGTAGTATTCTGAGCGAGTAGACTGATAATTGAGTCGTTGGAAGGAAAGCACAGCAGCTATGCACACAGTGAATATCGTGTCATACATCTGGCCTCACGGAGGATGGACATCAGCCTCTTTTCCTTTGCCCATCTCTTCCAACTCAAGCAATGATTAACCTAGTGTTTCCAACGTCAAGGTTCCAGTTTTAGATACAAGATACTCCTCCACAGCAACATCTTTGCCAGATTCCTTTCCATACCCCGATAGCTTCATGCCACCAAAGGGCGACTCGGCTGCAGATGAGTTACCAGAGTTCATCCCAATCATACCAGCCTCAAGATCTTCCAGGAGCCTCCATGTACGGTCCACGTTCTTTGTAAAGAAGTAGCTGGCGAGGCCCATGCTGGTGTCATTGGCATATTGTACCGCCTCTTCCTCTGTTTCAAACCGATAAACGGCGAGAACGGGGGCAAACGTCTCTTCGCGACTGATCAGCATGGCTTGTGTGGCGTCCCGTAAGATCGTAGGCTGAAAGAAGAACCCCTTTCTAGAATCCGGGGCGGGTTTGCCTCCCAGTATGACCTTGGCTCCTGCGGCGACGGCATCATCGACGTGCTGTTGAGCCTTGGTCACTCCACGTGCCGTCGTCAAGGGCCCGATCGTTGTGTTAACGTCTAGTCCGTGGCCCTGCTTCAGTAGTTTGGTTCTCGCGACCAACTTATCAAGAAACTCTTCATAAATGCCGCTCTGAACATAAACCCGATTTGCGGTAATACATGCTTGTCCGGCATGTCGCCACTTGAGTGCCAGAAGCGCCTCTAGAGCCTGGCCTTGATTGCAGTCATCAAAAATCAGGAATGGACAATTTCCGCCTAGTTCAAGAGACACCTTTTTTAGGCCTTCAGAGCAATGCTTGGCGATGAGGCTTCCAATGGCGGTCGATCCAGTGAAGGACACCTTCTTCACCAGAGGATGCTTGCAGAGAGCCTCTGCAACTGCAGGGGTATTTTCCAAAGATGTGGGAACGACATTGAAGACGCCGGGCGAAAAGCCAGCCTCCAATGCAAGTTGCGCCAATGCGAGGCATGTCAGAGGCGTCTCCGGGGACGGTTTGGCGATAAAGGTACACCCGGCAGCCAGAGCAGCTCCCGCCTTTCGCAGAATCATGCTGTGATAGTCACTCATTAGAAAGGTCCCAAGCAACATTGACGGTGTATCATGTCAAACTCACGCGACTGGGAAGTTCCATGGAACCAGGGCAACGCAAACGCCGATTGGTTGCTTGATCACGAAAACGCGACGGTCTGGCGCTGAAGGAACGCTCACGTTCCCGCGGATCCTCTCGGCTTCGCCGGCGAACCACCAAGTGAAGCCCAGGGCATAGTCGAGTTCCCCATGGGCTTCAGCGAGGGGCTTGCCAGACTCATAGGTCAGAAGGAGAGCGAGATCATCCTTGTTCTGACGAATGAGGCGATCCCACTCGAGCAATTTCCTGGCGCGGGAACGAGGGTTCTCCTTGCCAAAGACCTTGAAGGCCTTGGCGCTCGACTGGACAACGTCATCAACATCCGATTTGTCGAAGTCGGCGCAAGAGGTGAATGTCTCGCCGGTCCCAGGGTCTGATTTCGTAAAAGTCAGTCGGTGGTCGCAAAGTGGGCATGTCCAATACCTTCGATATCGAAACGTTTACCACTCGCCGACGCTTGCCATTTCCCGTCGACGAAGCCCTCTGCTCTCAACAGACTTGGGTTGGTAAGCTGTCACCCGGAAGCATCAGCTCTCTTGACCAGGGACGTCGCAGGTACGGATACAAGGGCACAAACTTGGAATGGAAAGTTCATTTTTGTTACTGAAACTAGCTTCGCTTTGTTCAGCTTGAGATGGTCTCAGATCGAGTCTTCTAACTCGAGCAATGGTGGGAAGATCTGGGTATGAATATCCGCACCTTATGACTCATGGAGAGCAAGCATTCGAGACCCGGTTTCTGCCAAGACACTGTATGGGGTAGAATCATGAGGGCCATGAGCCTTGGGGTATTTACTCCATGATAATGCCTCATCGGAGCGAGAATCCGCCTAGGTCTAATTACGGAGCCACCAGATCTTTGACCCCTGTTTATTACGTAGTTGGAGCACATTCCGTCTTTTTTCGCTCTCCATGTTTTCCCCGGCTTCCCCAGACTACCGATGTTGAACAAGCCGGGGTAGCCCCTGGCAACCTGGATCGCCTAGCTACACTCACGGGTGCCTTGATGTCCTACTTCAAAGTCAAGGTCTCTCATCTGGCACTACTAGCATAGCTTTTAATCTCGACGCTCGTGTCTGTCCACCGTTGTCTTTACTACAACTCAGTAGTTCCAGTTCCTCGAAAAACTTGGGGCTAGATGGGAGTCAGGAGCCTGCTTCAGGAGTTTTGACTGATCAAGATCCACGTGGAGTCAACTTGGGGCAATAACAGGTAGTGTTGGAGGGGAAGATGATCACGCGGACGAGAGCAATTCAGATTCTCTCCTATATATAACTACACTTTGGCCTTAATAATTAAGTCGGTATCGTTATAAGCTTTAACTTCTACGCTATATTTAACATTTTATTCATTCACCATGCCCAACGCCACCATGCGCGCCGTTGTCTTCAAGGAGGTGGGACGGGTTGTTGTTGAAGACAGGCCAACGCCTCGCATTGAGGATCCTCGGGACGCCATCGTCAAGGTGACAGCGGCCGGACTTTGTGGTAGCGATCTGCATTGGTTCCGTGGCCACCAGAAGATCCCAGCCGACTTCATTCCAGGCCATGAGATTGTTGGCCTGGTAGAGGCTGTGGGCACCAATGTCTCCAAGTTCAAAGTTGGCCAGCCAGTTGTGGTGTGTATTATGTCCCATTCCTTCTTAACCGGGACCAATGGCTGAGCTGAGCTCTCAGGCTTCCTTCTCGAGCCAGTGTGGACAGTGCTTTTATTGTGAAAAGGGACAAACAAGTCGCTGCCCCGAGTACTATCTCTTCGGTCAGTTACTACATGGCAAAGACGCGTCGGTCTCTAATCTGGATCGAAACAGGCAACAGGTCAACTGAGAGGGACATCGACGGCGGCCAAGCCGAGTACGTCCGCATTCCATATGCTGACACAACTCTCACGCTGGCCCCCAAGTCCATTCCTGAGCGACTTCTGGTTCTCATGGGCGATATCTTTCCCACGGGATATTTCTGTGCCTCTAGATTTCTCAAACGAATGAACCCGGAGGAGGCTAAGAAGACAGTTGTTGCGGTGGTTGGTTGCGGCCCGGTTGGCATCTGCGCCATTGCATCTGCTTTGACCTGGTCCGAAACGGTTTATGCCATCGATATGATTCCCGACCGCCTTGCCGAAGCAGAGAAGATCGGTGCAAAGCCTCTTCTGCTCTCCGAGAACCCAGCTGAGACTATCAGAGCTGCAACCCAGGGTCGAGGAGCTGACCTGGCGCTCGAGGTTGTCGGAGGTCAGGAGCCCTTTAATCTTTGCATGGACTTAATTCGACCGTTTGGGATCATCAGCAGCGTTGGCGTTCAGACCAGCGATCTCACCTTCAGAGGGCCGACACTCCACGGGAAGAATGTCACCATTGAATGGGGACGTTGCCCTGTCTACGGTATCTTTGATGAAGCATTGGATTGTCTCGTCAAGTTACAAGACAAGGTCTCTTTCCTCTGCGATAAGAAGATGAAGTTGGAAGACGCAGTTGAGGCTTATGAGATATTTGACAGTCGTCGAGCTCACAAGATCATTCTTGTACCCTAGGGTAGTAGAAGAAAGCATGGGTTGGATGTAGTAAATGCAATTCTCCATCTCCAACTGTGATCGTTATGCCATTTAGCATTTAATGATGTCACATGTTTATCGTTGTGTCATGTGGTATTATGCCCCATAACTCGGCTTAGACATGTCAGTCATACTACTACTCGCGATGGCTTCATCAAGGGTCTCCTAATGATATGATTTCTCTCACACATTTGCGCATATTGTGAAATTTCTCCAGCACGACAGCCGCGATGTTCGGTGCAGTTGATAACAGTGACATTGGACTTCAAATAGGTAGGTAGTATACACTTGGCTTGGATTCAGGCATTCCCTAGAGACAAGTCTTTGCGGTCCCATCGAAAGGCTATCTCACCATGGTCAGACCCAAACTTATCTCTGCCCAACTTGCACGATTCCAGGGGGGCCTAGTAATTGGGGTCAAAATGATCTTCGGTGGCGGAAGAGCTGAAGTTGGAGCAGATTTAACCATGGATCCGGTTTCGGCATCCATGGGCGGGCTGGATGAGGATGATCCAGTTCACGTGGACTGATCCATAGTTCTAATGGTATGATCTACGGTCATGGCTGAACGGTGTATGAATCGTGCCAGGTTCTCCGCCTCTGGGGAAAGACACAAGCCACGAGGGGGGTTTCTACTCCAGATTCCCCGGATTCTCCGGTTCCCCGGATTTGTTAACGGTTAAGCGATGGCACGGACACCGTCTTGAGCTCTTAAATAGAGCTCATCATCGTGTACCTTTAACCTCAGAGTACAGGTCTCTATAACAAACTCACCCAATATGTTCAACATGGCCGTCCCACAGCTCACTGGAAGACCGCTGCAGGCTCTGGTGTACGCAACCGCCGGGGCAGCCTTTCTCCTCTTCGGATAGTAAGTCTATCCACATTCCACGTCGTACCGAAGCTCACCAGTAGCACAGTGACCAGGGCGTCATGGGTGGGCTAGTCAGCCTGGAATCTTTCATCCAGCGTTTCAACTCTCCGTCTCCAGGCCTCCTCGGCTTTATGGTTGCATCTTACGATGTAAGGATCCAGTCATGAAATACACGCTCGAGGAACTATGGTTAACATAGGAAACAGGTTGGCTGTCTCTTGGGCGCCGTCTTTGCCTTTCTTCGTGGTGACAAACTTGGGAGACGGTGGAGCATCATCTACTCATGCATCATCGTTCTCATTGGTGCCACACTACAGACGGCTGCATACTCTAGAGCTCAATACATAGGTAGGGAGCGTGTAATAGGCCCAAAGTTGACTTGCTACTGACACTGCTGCTTAACCATCAGTCGGTAGAATTGTAGCCGGAGTCGGTGTTGGATGTATCTCAGTGACGGTCCCCATCTACGCCTCAGAGTGTGCTAGCGCCTCATCGAGAGGCAAGCTCGTCGTGGTTGAGACAACGATTGTTATCATTGTAAGGCAATTCACTTTCAGCCACTTGTAACTTCCGACAGACTCACTCTCTAGGGCATCACAATCTCCAACTTTACCAACTTTGGCTTCGTCTTTGGTAGGCCCGAGTTGAATGGCAAGGAGGCTCAATGGCGCATTCCCCTCGGCCGTAAGTGCGCTATCCCACCTTCGCTCTCCCGCCAACTAACGATGGCCGAACTTTTAGTCCAGATGATATTCCCTCCCTTCGTCTTCCTTCTCATGCCGTTCGTCGTTGAGAGTCCCCGCTGGCTTGCTGCCGTAGGCAGGTCGGACGAGGTAGCAGATGTTCTGGCCAAGCTTCGTGGGGGCGGAGCAACTGCCGATAGCCCCCAGATCCAGCAGCAAGCCCGGCGAATCATCGAGACAGCAGCTCATGAGGCAGAGCTTGAATCTTCTTGGAAAGAAGTAAGTATACGCTGGGCCTTTCAAAACGCGAAGACACTCGTTGACTCTTCGACTACAGTCCTTTGCCGGCGGTGAACTCCAGAACCTTCGTCGACTCATCCTCGCCGGCTCTACAGGCTTCCTACACCAGGCTACAGGTATCAATGTCGTCATATATTATGCTCCCGTGATCTTTCGCCAGGTGGGGCTCGACGACAAGATGTCTTACATCATGAGCTGCGTGGGTTCCATCTGTTTCCTTGTCGGCTCTATCCTCCCGGTGCTGTACATCGAGAGAATCGGCCGACGAAAGACCATGATGCTCGGGGCCTGGACCTGTGGTATCTGTATGGGCATGATCGCCTGCACTGGTGCTATTGGGCGATACTACCCCGCAAGAGCTTTTGCCACGGGTTGGGCTGGGTCAGCATTCGTACTGCTTTTTCAGTTCTCCTTCGGGATAGGGTGAGTCCTTCTTTGTGGTACTTGGAGTCCTGTTAACCGAATCTCGCAGCTGGAACTCGATGAACTGGCTCTACGCGAGCGAGATCGGATCTCTCAGGATGCGCAACAAGACGGCTGCAGTGCAATGCTTCTGCCATTGGGGGACTAACTTTCTGACCGTCATGGTGGCTCCCACGGGATTTGCCTCTCTCGGCTGGTAAGCTCATGGCTTGGCATCAACCCACCTGCGTGTTGCTAATCGGTGTTACAGGAGGTTCTATCTGGTTTGGATGAGTGTGACACTGGCAGCCATTCCTTACTTATACTTTTGCTTTCCAGAGACGGTAAGACGAGCCTACCCCAGCTGGACACAAAAGGCTTACTTCCACAGGCTGGTCGTAGCCTCGAGCAGATGGACGATTTCTTCAAGACCTATCCTCAGTGGAACATTGGAAAGGTAGCCAATGTTTGGGTTGACCTTGGCGGTGCGGGCGGACAGGACAGTTGCAAGGAGGAGGCTGGAGCAGTTCATCATCAAGAGGACTGAGTAATGGCCGCGTCATGCAGATTGATCAAGTCACAAGCCTCCCTCACATTTCCAGACTGCGGCGTAAGAAGAACTACGTCAATCTCGTACTATCTTTTATGGGTTCTCCTATCGGTAGCCATAGTTTGATAGATCCGCATCGAAGCACGTTAACTCATTGAAATCGTGACACGTTAGTTGTTGGGGGTCAAGAATTTGGGACGAGATAAAAGAGCACGTTCTTGAGAAGACAGCAGGGTTAAGTTTGACCCAGTACAACCAACCCCCAAGACGCATAATAGACTCCAGTGCATTGCTTTCGAGCTTAAGGAGTAGGTCATTCTCCATAGAATAAGCCAAACATGGACAGCTCATTTTTCAAGCCAGCCCCTTAGTGGTGATTTATATGCTGATGCAAGCCAAAAGCTACTCCACACCCACATTTCTTCTCCAACCCTCTACACGTCTGATCCTCCTTTGCCGTCTTCAACCCCCTTTCCCCATCTCACCTAATTCTGTAAGACAATGCGCCCCAAGGTCTACGTCCCACCATGCAGATTCTGCTCGAGGAAGTTTCGGCGCAGTGAGCACTTACGCCGCCATGAGCGCACGCGTGGGTTACAACCGGATTGCCGTATAATGATGGGCAGGATTTGCTGACGTCGAAGGATATCCAGACACTCAAGAGAAACCATATCGTTGTCATTGTGGTCGAGCATTCTCCAGAAGGTTTGTTGTCATGCACCACCGTGCTCTTTCAACCTAATGAGGTGTACAGAGACTTGCTTTCACGCCATGATCGACTTACGCATGACCAAGATGCTTCACCGCGAGCAGCGCCTCCATCAGAAAGAAGCAACATGTCAAGCAATGCATCTCACGGGAGTCCGAACGAGCCAACAAATCTTGTTCAACCATCTTCTCTCGACCACGACGCTACAGTGCCGGCCAACGCACTCCAAGGCCATTCTCCTGTCCTATTGCCCCTCAGTCAACCAGACAACTCTGAGTCTCACCCAGAAAGCTATTGTCCAAGCGTTGGAACATTCGCACAGAGAGTGGAAGATGCTGAAACTATAAGCGAGAGCAACGATATCGGCCATAGCCTCCTACCCGTCCTCGAAACGCCTCACGAACCTCCAGTTCCGACTCAAATGATACAGCACGGGGCCAGTATCCAGCAACATACCTATGACGTGCCACTTGTAGACGATCTGGACCTTCTATGGAGCGACTTTGATATACACTCGTCCCTCGTCATGTCGCAGTCGGCCCCTCTAAATACCGCCATTTTGAGCCAGGCAGGATTTCCAGGATTCGAATCTGGAACAGATGCAAGCAGCCAACAGCAAGACGGCGGCGACGAGAGATTCATAGATCAAGATCATGCTTCAGGGGTCATGTCTAGATTTCAGTCCCGACTACCCTCTATGCAGCCTGAGGATCGCTTCGATCAGCGCTCGACAGAGGGCCCGCCGACGGAAAGCACACGCGAACTACCGGGAGTTTCTGAAGGGCGACTACCGTGGAGACTGACTCGAACAAACTACCAGCTCATTGCGACCGTCGTAGAAAGCTACTCGGCGGTGCTTCCCCGGGGATTCGTCTTCCCCTCCAGGCATGCCCTTTGCCGCTACGTCGAGGGCTTCTTTGGTGGATTCCATGAGCACTTGCCCGTAATCCATATCCCAACCTTTACTCTAGCGACGGAAGCCCCTGAGTTGATACTCGCCATTGCCTCTGTCGGGGCAAGATATCGTTTCCAGACAAGCCAGTCTCACCATCTCTATTTCGCGGCAAGAGCACTGCTTGAAGACCAACTACGGCACCGCGATGGCTACAAGCCCAAGGCTCCAGTTTTTGACATTCCCGGCTCATTCCCAACTCTGCCTCAGCTCGAGAGCACCTTGCTTGCGGATGCACCGCCGAGCCATTTGCAAAACAATCACGCCCCAACTTCCACAGAGCGGGACCTGCAGACAATGCACGCCATGATTCTTCTGATAGCCCTTGGCACCTGGAATGACCGATCACTTCTAAGAGATGCTTTCTCCACGGCAAGCCAACTCGCCCTACTTGTGCGGGAACAGATCTCGTCGCTTTCCGAGCCTGATTCACAACACCAAAGCTGGCGGGAATGGATTAAGTCGGAAGGTAGGCGACGGACCATTTTTGTGGCCTACTGTTTCCTCAATCTCCATTCCGTTGCCTACAATAGCTCACCCAAGATCTTGAACAGAGAGATGGGATCATTACTTCTCCCCTCTCCCGAGTCTCATTGGAGAGCGGAGAGCCAAGAGAGCTGGCAGCTCGCCCGCGACAAGGACATCCACTCTGGACTTTCCCTCGAGGAGGCGTACAGCAGTCTATTCAATCCAGACTCATCTAGGCGAGCAGCTTCGTCTTTTGGGAATTACGTGCTAGTTCACTGCATCATCCAACATATCTTCTTCGCACGGCAGTTACAATTTCCCAGCGCCACGGCCTCCTCTCTGGCCCCTGGTGTTCTTGGCCGGCTTGATTCGGTTCTGAAGAGTTGGCAACTAGGCTGGGAGGCGACAAAGGACTCTTCTTTTGACCCATCCGCGCCTGGTGGACCACTGAGCTTCAATGCAACAGGCTTATTTCGCCTGGCCTATATCCGCCTTCATATAGACCTTGGACCTTGCCGTCAACTAGAGCTTCGTGATCCTGGCACGATAGCTCGTGCTTTTAGTAATGCTCCGTTACTTGAGCGCTCTGCATCAGTTGCCCGAGCGGTTCTCCAATGCGCACACTCGCTCAGTATTCCTGTCCGCATCGGTGTCGAATTTGTAGCTAGAACTCAAACATTGACTTGGAGCATCGTCCACAGTCTGTGCAACTTGGAGTGTGGTCTCTTCTTAGGGAAGTGGCTACAGACCATTGCTGCTGTACTAAAGCGTGGAGAGCCGCTGAGGGATGACGAGCAGCGGCTCCTGGGCATTATCACAAGCATTGTGAATGAGACCGAGTTATGTCTCCAAGTCCAATATGAGCAAGACCAGGTACAAAAGATCAGTCAAGTAGCGGCTGCAGTTATCCGTCTTTGGGCCCATACTTTCAAGGGTGCGCATGTATTCGAGATTATGGGGCTGATAGGGGCGGGCTTGGATCTTTGCGCCGATATGCTCTGAACTAAGCTATGTCAATAGCCATACGCTTCATATGAACAGTTTTTCAGCAACGAGAGTTTGCCAAAAGGCTGATGGCTGCTGGCGGGCGCAACTTGTGCCCTACCCCGCAAGACAAGACAAGGGGCCGATCGCAGGTCTTGCTGCAAGCCAAATATCCTCATTTGGAAGTAAGAGATAGGACGGTTTGGGAAGTTGGAGGAGATCTTTCGCCACTTGTAGAAGTGAAATACTATGGTAATTCAGCCCGACACCGCCGAGCACACCACGAGACAAAAGATCGACATTTCTACATAAGGCGACTTGGATCTTGGCACCTGCTACTACCACTCTGGGCTCTTCATCCATACTGCCGTATGTAGATAAGCCTTTCCCCGCCCTTCGGCAACTTAGAATTGATCTACATGGGCTGTCGTGATATTTGACTTGGATCGGGTTTCTTTCCCTCCGGTCTCATAACCGCCAGTTCAACCTCATCTTTATAGCAATTCATCAGCTATTGATAGCGCACCAAAGCCATGGCAACCCAGAAACCGAGTTCCCAGGCGGCCTCATGTGGTGGTCAAAGTTGAAGGCGTAAGTAGGCGCCTTCTACTAGACCATGTTGAATGGCGAAGAACGATCTAACTAATGACAGGTCTACGTCTATCTAATTAAGGGATTGCGTGGATGTGCCCTGAACTCTGGCCTTGTCAGCGGGTTTGGCTTTCAATTTGACCGTCGCTTCTGCCTCCAACGCGTACATCGCAACCTTGACACAAACGAAATTGATCGTCTTGAAACTGTGATGCTAATGTACAATCTTAACATTGTGCTTTTCCAAACGCTTCTTGAATCTCCATCCGGCGACGCTTCCGATATGCACATAGTAGTCACGTACACAGGAGAGGAGAATTCAACCCCTGAAAAGCTATCATGGATTGGTAGTGAACACCAGCTACGTTTCCCTGCTCAGGTTGACTGCGAAGGCCTCAACCGGGTCATTCTTAACTTACAGGGCAGTTCAACACAAGCCTATGACATGGGTGACAACTACGCTGCCTGGTTTGAGAAATACCTCGGCTTCGAGACCCGTCTTCTCTACATTGGTGATGGCTCTCGTGCTGCACTTGGGACATTAGCGCCTCACAGCGACGGCGCCGTTCGCAAGAGGGGACGTTACCGCGCAATTCTCTGGGATCTAACACCTGCTCTCTGCAGGCCAAGTCCTGAACGCCTGGTCTTCAACGATATTGCACAGTATCTGGTAGTCACTAGAGTGTCCAACGATACCGTAAGAGCACGGTTGGACGATGGGCTGGACATGGATATCCTCAAGTTCCGGCCCAACATAGTTCTATCTGGAAGCCCTTCTGCTTTTGTGGGAGATTACTGGGCCGAGCTTTACTTTCCCGACACCAACATGCGCCTGACCCTCACTTCGAACTGCCCCCGTTGCCAAAGTATCACCGCAGATTTCAAAACTGGGCGAATTTCCAATGATGGCAGGGGAAAGGTCTGGAAGAAGCTGAATAGAGACCGTCGGGTTGATAAAGGGTTCAAGTATCACCCTATTTTTGGGCGCTATGGCTTTTGTGAAGATAAGGATATCGGGAAGCACATCACTGTTGGCCAAGAGGTCTGGGTTACCAAGTTCAATAAAGAACATTCAATTTTCGGTAAGTCTACCCAGTCACAGAATCCTCAGTTTCTGAAGGTATGCAATTACTAATATCGGTACTAACCAAAGACTGGCCGACCCCCAAGCCTGACAACAGGGGATGAGACTATAGTTGATTCTCCTGAGCGAAAGAAAATATCATCAAAACTCGCGCTCGTCCGGACCCTGTGACTACTCATATATCTAATCATAGCTTATTTGCCAGTCCAGGCACGGGTAATGAGATCATCAATGCTCGTAGTCTGGACATCCGGGAACCTATCATTCAGGCGACCCTCCTTTGGAAGCAGCATCTCCCCCTCGGCCACAGAAGCTCCTAGCATAGCCATCATTCCCGCAGGATCCATACCCCCGTAGGTCTCCTCACTTGGGAATAGCACGGTGGCTTTTCCCACTTTGAGATCCTCTAGGCTGTCATGGGTGACGGCCAATTTATCACCAAGGGCCTTCTCCGCCAGAGCCACGATCTGGTTTTGAGTAACGTCAGAGCCACCAATGAAGCTCCACTCGGGCCATTCATCTTCGTCGATGAGACGAGCCACGAAAAGTGCGAGGTCCTTGGAGTACGTCATGGTGAAGGGTTCGTTGCCGGTTCCTGAAACCACAGCGCGACGTGATGGGAAGTCGAATGCCCATGGAAAGTTTCGAATGTGGCTGGGGATATGAGGGAGTCCCATGTAGTCCATAAAGATTCCGATCGGGATGCGGGTGTACTTGAGGCTCGACTTGTCCAGTGCCTCCGCGGCATGAACCAGTGGGCTAGTCATAGGGTTGTTCAGTGCCGCTTCATCTCTAAAATTGTCATGTCAGTCGACTAGATCAACTCAAGAGCTGGTTCAGCTTACCACGTAGCCTGCGTATTCGCTGGGGATGAATCTGTGAGTTGAGGAGGACTTGTCGGTCGCCGCAATCAGGTTGAGTTGGGCTTGGGCACTAGGACCGGCGATGGTCAGAGCGGAAATGACCGTGTCAACCTTGTTGCTATCCAACATCTTTGCCGTGCCCTCGATATCATCATAATCGACCTCAGCGTACTCTACACCTGAGATGATAGCCGTGGGAGTCTTGTCGAGGGGCTTAGCTGTCTGAATCCTGTAACTGACCAAGACATGTGTCCACTCACCTTTCTACAGAGCACAATGACCTTGTGCTTGCCTGACTGGACAAGTTCCTCGACCAGTGTTCGGCCAACATCGCCTGTTCCACCAGCAACCGCAAGAATGGCCATTTTGGGCTTTGGGGGGGAATGTGTAGTATCCGGGTGGTAAGAATTGTTGAGATGGAGGAGGTATTGATGTGATAGCGATAAGGCTGGTTGAAAGACAATGTGATCATAGGAATCCAGGATTTTATATTCGATAGATTCCTATGAGAATTCAAGTTGCGGAGTTTCACATAAGATGCGGACCTCGAGGCCCCCAAATTCCGCAGGCTATAGTAACTCGACTTGCGCCACACGGACTCTTGAACTCACCCGACGCGGACTATCTCAGACATACTTTGAAGCCTGACAGGATGTTGCTCCGCCTGCACGGCCGACTTCCGTTGAGATTCATGTCCGGACCTTGGCAAAGTCCGGATGCCGGGCGGGCCAAGACGCTGGTGAAACCTCATTGGTGCTGCCGTATCAATCTAAACCGGTGGAGCCAATTGACCTCCTTGTTGCAGCTCGGGATTGGTTATTGTCACGTTGTTGATATGCAAGTAGCTTACATACCCTGCTTGAGCCAAAGCAGTGGCTTGGCTTGGCTTGGACAAGTTTGTTAAGTTGGTATCCATACTCACCATCAGCGCCATCTTGTATGAGGGATCTCTTTGACTGCGCGAAGACTCCAACACGGTACCAGTCTCCACTACTAGGTCACTATCTAAGACGCTCGCTAGCTTAGTGGCAACATATTAGTTCTATATCTCTATTTAAGTGAGGGTACGGAGATATTGATTGTAAATGGCCAAGATCCCTGCAAGATACCTAATGGGAGCCTTCGCGCAGTCAAAGAGATACCCCTGTACTCTCCAGCGACGCTGAGGCTTGGAGCGAACAGGTCACCTCAAGCCAGCGTACGGGATTACATAGCACGAGCTTGCTGCAACTCCTAGCTAGTATCAATTTTCGCAGCCCAGGAAACCCGTTAGAGAACATAGACACGGAAGATTTGCTCGCATTGAGAAGGCTGCAGGATCTAAAGGATCAACTTGTAGATCAGAGCACCAGTTCCAACTAAGATTACTGACAGAGCAAGAATGGTCTGTAGTGCCTCCATCATGTACATCTTGGCAATCGTATCTTCATGATTATCCCATCCAGCAGCCGCATTGGTGTGAGGAAAGGGTTCGTCAGGGACCGGTTTACCAAGGAACTCACAGAGCATCCTCGACAGTCCACTCCAGCAACCTTTCCTTGGGGACAAGTCCACGAATCGTGTTGCAATGTTCTTGTCGCTCAACGTCAGTGCGTCATGTAGGACAGAGCAGGCTGTCAAATCCACTGACCTTTGTAAATCCATTTCCCATTCCTTGCAACACCCGTCTCGATGTCATTGTCCAGTCCGCGAAATATGCCTGACCACATAAAGTCGAGGTACACGTGCCAAGCCCAGAAACCATGACGGCTCAGGAAAGAAAGAATCCAAAGGACCCAGTTATGTTTCACGTTGGCGAGCGTGTTACTTACACTACGGTACCACGCGTCCAAATCTTTGCGGTAATTCAGCACGACCTTTGCATCGGGGTATGCTTCGATGAGCTCGGCGGCAAAGACCGAGCCTGCTGCATCGGTCACGGCTGTTGAGTGGCCCATAACAGCATCAAAGTCCTCTTGAGTGAACTTTGTATTCCCATCGAGGGGTCCAAACCATCTGTATGCACAATGAGTACAAAAGAATGGTGAAAGAAGGTTGCCATTTACTTTTTGCGGCAAAACTTGATCCATTGCGGCGCATAGTTTGGCTTTTCACAGATTATGTCCCAACCATGGTAAGTGTGATCATAGCCGAGTGTCAGGAGGGCATGTTGTAAAGATTCAGTGGCTGAACGAGGAAGGCCGACACATATCACCTCCAACGGTTTCGTTCTGACTCGAGGAGGCGGTTCGGGCAAAGCGTACACATGGTCCTCGAGGAAACGATACCACCAGGTGTTGAGATAAGCCATTGCGCCCGTCCAGAGACAATGAACGATAAGATGGAATTACTGGAGCAAGGTGAAAGAGTCAAAGAAGTGCCAAGTCTCAGAATTAAATAGGTCACCTCGCAAAGGAACCTGCTTACGTTCACACAGCAGTCAACTACCTGTACTCCGCAATAGATTTTCCCGTTCAGCTTGTGACGTCAGCTGACCTTGGCAGCGACAGTCCGTAGTGTGATGATCCGATCTAATATTTTGCCTTACCTCATGGGCATTTGTAAATCCTGTGAGCGACTCATACAAGCTAGGTTTATAGTCCACGAAGTATAAGACCTTTTGCCTCATTGTACGAGTTTAGTTAGACTTGACGAATTGCTTGATTATAAATTGGAAGAGAGCAACTAATCCCCCTTGAGAGTTACCCTGTACTCGGCACCTCCGTTTTGTGCCAAGACTGGGGTTGAGTCTTCAAAAGGGATCTACGGATAGACCAATCATAACTACAGGAGTGGCAAAAGTTGGCCTCCCTGGTTGATAAGACATTAACAGATGGCCACTTAATCTCATAGTGTAGCAGATACTGTACAAATATAGCAGCAAGGTTAGTGTGGTGTGGGAGCATCCATGACTCCTCCGCTCAGCCACTTGTCGATCTCGCTTATGCTTTCCCGCACCCTCCAATCAAACTGCCAGGAGCTTTTTCGCCCGAAGAGCGAAGGGCGAAGGTCCAATCAGCTGGAGTGGAGCGTTTCGCCCGAAATCCACGTCATGAGATTGGGAGCACAGCCCTCACGACTAGCATGTGGCGAGATGAAACGAAAAGGGTGTCCATCATCTCAGGTTGTTGCATTTGTATAAGAACCAAGGGAGGACCCAAGACAAGGTTGTTGGATAAGAGTCAACAATGTTTTTTCATGATGCCATCGTTAGATGACACCATTTCTGATTTATTTCCAGATCCGTGGACCTTGCGCGATGTCATTGCCTACCTTTCTAGAAGCCATTGCCTAGAAACCATCCAATTTCTCGAAGACGCCTCAAGATACCGAGTTTGCCACGCAGAAATAGTCGATAACGATCGAATACCTGAAGAATCAAGAAGATGTCATTACGATTATCTTCAAGACCAATGGGAGAACTTGCTCACCACCTATATCCTTCCGAACGGCGAACGAGAGCTCAACCTTCCCTGTGATGTTCGGGCTCGACTTGTTCAAGTTCAATCTTCCGACTCCTCTCAGCCTCCTCCTCATCCCTCGGAACTGGACGGTGCCGTCAAAATTGTCCGAGAACTCCTAGAGGGCTCCATATTATCCGGGGCTTTGACGTCTGATGGCTCGCCGGAACCACAAAGCGATGAAGAAGGTGGCGGTTGGAGGAAAATCAGCAATAAGATTCTACGGAAACCATCACCGCCAGTTCCAGGACAGGACCATAGGGGCAAGGCCAGAACAAGCATGGATTCGGGACCGACGACGTTTACCTGGAAAGACAAGACCGAGCCTCCCTGTTGCACACGGCTCCAGTTTCTAGGAGACACTCAAGACTCACCCCAAAGCCACTTATCGCGGCGTGCTATAGAGATTTTCAACAATACCATTCGTCGAGTTAGGAGCAAGAGGCAGCTCAAGTCACCACCAGAGAAGGGTGGTGTTCTCGACAGTGTGGTGGGTGTTAAGAGTCACTTCCTCAGCCCGTAGCTATTGGGATGAGGTACTCGACGGAAATTTGGATACCGGCTTCATGCCGGTTCTCTAAATGGATCAAGACCCAATCATGACGACACGCAGTATTTAATACCAGTATGGAGGCGAATGAGCAGGCCACTCAAGGAAGATATTGAGGGAGGTCACATCGTCGATCGTTGTGGGAAACACGCCATAGCAGTCGATTATCTGATGCTATAAAGGTATAAAAACGAGCCCATTAGATTTATGCTATTCAACTGACCCTTGAATGCAGCTCTACCAACACATCTTCGTCTCCGACTCCAGTCCATCCGCTCGGCTGATCACTCCCCATGAACCGATTATCGCCCTCCAAAAACACCGATGCGCCAACACCAAAATACTGAGGATTCCACTGAAATGGAGGGCAACTAGCAACCCGACAGTTCATTTCTTTGTCTGGCTGCAGATTCTCTGATTCCCTTGGAAATGCTGGAGACAGCTTGCTTGGACTATCACCCAAACCATCCTTGCTGTTGATGGTGCTAAATGGCTGGCACAGTATTGTTAGGAGTTTCAAGGACAGACTGACATGATCGGGATCAGCAGCTGTCGGAACTTTAAGCATGTAGCCGAGAGACGATGGGCTCTGGGGTGCGTCGGCACTTGACAGAGGGAACATGTACGATGTGAGTTTGTCGTGGATAGGGACCACGCAATCTCGAAATTTGAGCGCCACCGAGTCAAGAGTGCTACAGAAAGAGAGCACATCGAGGCACATGCGAGCCTGTGTGAGGTCATCTTCCCACGATGACCGAGGAAAGTGGTGTATCTGCTTCTGGGCAACACAATGAAGAAGGACAACGCAGGAGGTGTATGACTGGAAACTGGACACGACATTAGTATTAGATCCATTGGACGAGGTTGAAAGGGGGTAAGCCGAGACATACATAATAAGCCAACACTTTTTAAAGATTCCCTTTTCCGCTTGCAATAATCCTAGAATACGTGACGACTGTTTCGCGGCTGTAATGGCTTGATCTGCGTGGCTGAGAAGATTGTCCTCATACGACTCCCTCGCAGCGTTGCTCTCACGGGTCGGAGAGGGCCAAACAAATTGTGAGGCAATACGGCGATACAGCAGCATACGAGTGCCGAGATAGAGAAGATGGGTAGCCAAGATGGACCGCCGAGCTTCGACAGGAAGATCTTGGCGGCAGAGGTTGGGGAGATGCATCTCGCTGGGAAGTAGATCGTGCCAGTCCTGAAGGTCTTTGTTGATAGAATCCATTGCTTGGCAGGTCATTTCTTCGGATGAAAGATGCATCCGTAGAATTTCGGCGTTCAGAAGAGAGATTTTGGTCATCTCTATTTGGACAACTATGACTGTTAGGGACAGGATACATAGCGGCTCATAAGCTGACTTACTGTGGCTAACTTCAGATGAATGGTCACTTTCCACTTCTACCAACTATGATCGCGTTAGAGCTTATCTGATTGAAGATGTATAATGTTGGTGCAATACCGGAACCAGTTCTCGGAACGACATGTCACCACCTTTGATGTATCCGAGAGTGGAAGACAGCCAGCTAGGCAAGGTAAGTAAACGTCAGCGAGATCGTCAGGGACAAACCTGCCTTGAAAGAAACATCAGAGATCTCCATGCTCTTCGATAGTCGACCCATTCCTCTGGAGAGAGGTTGGGATGATGATACAACTTGTCGTTGAGACTATGCCTCTTGGACATGCTTAGGCCGATATCTGCAATAGCAAAGTTAGTCCGAGAACGTACCAGGACACCATTGGACCACAAACCAAGGTAAGCGAGTGACACGGTCGCCTTATTCAAAATGTTGTACATGGCCAGCATCGTGCAGGCCTTGATTGCGTCGAGCGGTTGCTCCTCCACCAGATTCTCGAAGAAGTGCCTTGCCACGTCGTAAAACACGCCATCCGCACCAACGTCAAAGTCCTCACTGTTATACTGAACCCCGACAGCCGCGACCGCAGCAAGACAACAAATGGCCGTCTTTTGATTTGCTATGGTGCAGCCATCGTTCTCAAAGACATCCTTGTGGTAACGCAAGATCTGCTCAGGGGAGAAGACGTGAAATAGTCGGCCACTGGAGCTGAAAAAGCTGTCAACCGCTGCTTGCGTAATGATGGCACTTGGTATGACTAGTGAAACCAAGGACCTAGACACATCTATTGACAGTTCCTTTTGTGTCGGGGCGGGGATGGCAAGATTGGTTTTTTGAGTCTTTTCATCGCTCACATCCCCCTCTTGAAGAGAACAAGGGTTTGTAGTCTGTCCAAGAGAAGGGGAGGATCTGACCGACTGCTCTTCAGATAAAGTGCCAGCTGTTGGACTTGAGAGACTGCTGACGGCTGAGCTGGTGTTGATGGAGCCGTTGAGGCTAGGTGATGATGTCTCATCCTCGAGATCAAGCAAGGCGTCAATGTCGTCGCTAGAGCGAATTTGTTGCAGCAACAGGTTCGCATCCTTGCTAGGTTTGGCCTGTAAAGTAGAGAACAACTTCTCTAATGCTTCGAGGCGGGTCTTCAGTGCTGCTCTTCTCGGCATGTTCACCTTGGATTCATAGCGACAGGAACGCAGCCTGGAAGAACAGGTGCCGCACTGCGGTCGACGACCATCACACTAGAGAACAGTGAGGTTGGTCCCTAGAAGGAAAAAAGGAATGAGGTATATTACCTTGACTTTGTTCTGACGACAGCTCCGGCAGGCCTGCGCGACGCTGTGGATTCTCTTGCCGAGCTTCACAGAAGAAGCCTTAGTATGGACAGACTCCCCATTAGCAGCGGCAGGTAATGGCGGCTGCACAGCTGGTTGGATCAAGCGGAACGAGGAAACCATGGTTGGCCAGTACCAGGCGCTTGGCAGTGAGATTGTTGCTGAATGGTTCGGCTTGGGGTTATTGTCTGCCTGGGGGACGAGGAAATCACTTGGTTATCCGTTCCTGGGTGATTATGCACGTGTAAGGGACGTGGCGATTATTCGAATTTCGCACCAATTAACAGACGTTGCGCCATGGCCACAAGCTCCAACCGGAAAGGGGTCCTGACTCGTGTGAGTTCGTTCTAGTGGTGGGCGGTCTGGCGGGGAAGTGTCTGGGAATCCCGACTAGCTCGAAGTCTGACAGGGTCATGACGCGGTTATGGTAACAAGCTGCAAATTAATAGCATTGGGGACTGTAGGTGGTTGAAGAAGGATCAAATCCGTCTCACTATCGTACAATGTGAGAATTGGTCACGAATATGGTGCGCCGACGGTTCCATGACCAACGCAGCCATGGTAGGCAAATGGAGGAGAACGGGAAGTTGGTGAATTTGCCGTGTTGACTACTGGACGGAGTGTGCCACCTCAATCCAGGAGAAGAGGGACTATTGGCGACGGCGACATGAAAAGGGGCCAGCGCGGAGCAGCTACCAACAGGCTTCCACGGCTAGTACCAGGATGGTGGGATAAGACAGGGTTTCTTCGGCTCTATTGGAAATTAACTTTGGATTAGGATACCGCGGAAGTGACTTATCGCACGCTCAGGACCCTGGTGCACGACCCTCACCTAAAAACTTGACCCCCTGATCAGCGTTGCATCTACGGGCATTCTAGTTCGTGGAGATGCATTTCGGATCCCTTGGCGGAAGACCTGAAGCCGGTGACAGAGCCAATAGTGCCACAAGTGCCGAAGGAAAGCCACTCAGTCGGTAACTGGACTGTGGAGTGCTGGTGAGGCTTGAGGTAGCGTAGTACCCGGTTCTCAATCCACTACTAATGTGCCGGCTAAGGAAATATCCACCCAAATGGCGGGGAAGGGGAGCTAATCTTACTTCACAATACCTGCCGTGCATGTGACAATGCCATTCTCCCAGACAAAAAGCGGTTTTGTGCTGCAAATGTGGAAAGATGACAAGGGGAAAAGGAACTAGGAAACGAGAGACTTTGATACCAAACTGGTTGGGTACAACGATGATTAGGTTTAAACGGTAGATGGGAGGACAGATTGGAGAAGATATGGTTGTCAGAAATACACAGTTCATGGGGCACACGGTGCCGGGACCGAGAAGAACAACTGAACAAGACCGGCATAATAGCTACAAGCCTTTATGCAACTTAATTCAACATCAACTCTCACCCTCCATGGAGTAGCAATCCATACCCACGGTATTGGTGATGCGCTAATACCTGGTCACGGCACGCGCAAGCCGGGCCGCTTCCGGATTCAGGGATCCCTGGAGATCCGGAATAAGCCGACGATGCTAAGCTCGTGGGCATGGAGGAGGCTTCAATGGCTTTCTCAACCGTCTTTCCATCTCTAATGAAACCGGCTTCTTCCAAGTCCCTTCCATCGTCTGCATCCTGACCTTACCTGGCGAGTCAGCAAACTTTGAGGAGTCAACTGATCTTCACGCCAACGGCTTCTACGGTTTCAAGATATGGAAGAAGAGGCGTTCTGACACCTTACAAAAGCCAATGCGGGCACGATTCCGAGCTTCCGTCAGCCACGGCTTGGAGATGAAAAGTAGGGTTCGCGGGGTACACATGAGTCAGAACCCTGGCTGTGGTAACCCGCCTAGATCAAGCCTCATCGGGGAACTTGGAACTACTGAGACATCCAGGCGGAACTTCCTTGGCATCAAGGAATCCTAGATCTGGCTCAAGATTAGCTGTCAGCCTGCAATGGCAGAAAGAGGGATAGGCAGTCGTATCCGTAGCCATTAAGCTCCTACATTTATCCACAAGACACAGCTCCCTCCATGCTTCAGTCCTCGATCAAGTTGTTCTTCATCACTTCCTGAGCTCTTCTTCCCTGTTCGATTTGTCCTGCGCAGTCTCGGATGGCAGTTACAGCACAGCCGCGGGGCTTTGGCTCCGGCGTCGACTCCTCCGACAATCAAACATCTCTGACCATTATTATCGTATTCCTTGCCATCTCTTTCTACAACATTATTGAGCTTAACTTTCTTATCTGGGGAACCTTCAAACGCTATGTCGGACTTTACTTCTGGACAGTCCTCATTGCCACATGGGGTATTCCTGTATACTGTTCCGGCTTCCTCGTCAAATATTTCGGTCCATCCTCATTGGGATACCTTTCCTGCACATTGATTGTGGCTGGCTGGGTGTGTATGGTCACTGGCCAATCTATGGTGCTGTGGTCACGACTACATCTAGTCCTACGAAATCAGAAGCGTCTTCGGCTGATCTTGTGGATGATAATCGTCGACGCAATCATCTGCCACGGCGCTATCATTCCTATGGTCTATGGGTCTTTTTCAACCAGCCCCGAGATGTGGAAGAAGCCTTATTCTATTATGGAGAAGATCCAAGTCACCATCTTCTTTCTGCAAGAGACGATCCTGTCCAGTTTCTATATCGGGGAGACAATCAAGATGATGAGACTCGAACGGTCCATGGGGAACAAGAGGTCAAGCCGTCGCTTGATGAAGCACCTTATCCTTGTCAACGTTCTCATCATTGTCCTCGACATCACGATTTTGGCCCTCGAGTATGCCAATCAATACGAGTATCAGACATCATACAAGTCCTTTGTGTATAGTACCAAGTTGAAGTTGGAGTTTACTATCCTGAATCGGCTGGTCGAGATGACAACAGGAAGCAAGAGTGCGAGCTCTGGCCCGAGCCGAAGTCACACCACGGCCAACAACACTTCCATCCCTCTTGAAACTTTCAACGACGAGAGGGATGGGAAGACGCCTGGTTTTTCATATCAAGCATACGCTGTCGGGGGTAGCAATGGTCCCGGTGATGGAGGCAACATGTCGCTTAGGCCAAATGACCATGGGGTCATGATGACAACGGAGATTACCCTTCACCGTGACGAAAGACACCATAATGTTGTTGGGAGTGGGAAGTCATCAACGAACTCAATTACCGAGCCAGTTCAAGCATGTGACGGAGATTCAAGGGCGTCCTCGGAAGTTCAGTTGGCAACTCGCGGGTTCTGATATTGAGGGACGAGGTTGGCTTGGCTCAATGGTAACATGGAAGGAGATGTGGGCAGATAGGCCAGTAATAACATTGATGAATGACCAGTTTGCGACACTATTCCGATGTCACCATGTACTGGAGCATCATCTTACTAGACGGATAAAAAGCTCAACCGGGGCAGGAGGCTATGATGCTACTGGACAGACTTCCTTGTCACCTTTGACTGTAAGATAAGTTGTTAGATGATAGCTGATAGATCTCTGCGGTGGCTCTTATATATCGTTATCACTTCGTACACTCACTATTTTATATTATAGAATAACGGAAAATTCTGTTTTCAGGCAACCTGCGTGTATTGGGCTACTCTAGTTTATTTACAGCTTCCTGGGCAGGGATTTAAATCCGCTGCCATCAATCTACTCGCCCGCTCTCTAGACTTTCTACTCAGTCAGATGTTCAAGGAAATGCAAGCATATGCTGTCTTCCAACGCTGAACAGCTTAGTTGTGGTTATCATTGCAGTACTCGCACAAGTTGCCACCAGGGAAGGTGACGATGTTGCGACAATCGCACTTGGTGCAGCTGCAGACAGGGTTAGCCATGTCAACCGGGACCTCGGTGGTAACGGCCTTGGTGTTGGCGGAAGCCTCAGCAGTGGTAATGAAGTGAGAACACATGGTGAGAATAGTGTTTGTAGTTTTGTGTGTTGTGAGGTTTGCAAAGATGCCAAGTTGTGTAGAGTGTGGGGGTTCGCTTTGGTTGCTGTTGATTGTTGTTGTTGTTGTTGATGAGGATGAGATGAAAGGCTAGCTTAAGGCAAGGAGTAAGTTTTCTTTTATAGATAACTATTGGTCTGTTGAGGTATTTGTTGTTGCATATTGAGCCGTCGGCATCTGGTCACGAACAAACCCTCAAACACTCCAGTCAAACAAAGGGTTATGCCATTTGCGAAGCCTAGATTCTGTATTAAAACAATGAAGCTGTTAAACTAGGACGATGGCATTGCAAACGGACAAAGAAATTTACTAACCCTTGCGCGTTTACTGTCTCGTTCGGCAGTTCTAGTATTTGAGCCAGGGTGAGGATTCAATGGGGAGTGTCTAAGGCCAGCTGAGTTACCCAATGTTCACAGTTCTATTTCTCTTATCCTACAGGAACAGGTGTCAAAGGTGTGCTGTGCCATTGTTCCAAAATGCAGCGAGAACTTGAGGTGATACTTGTGGTTTATTCGAGGGGATGACTGTCATTGCTCACCAATTTCTTGTTTAGGTGGTCGTTCAACAGCACAGCTGCATAGGCCAAGCTTATGCAAGTGTCTCGCTTTGAAGAGCTTTTTACCAGTGTTCCTTGAATGCTCTATGATTCTTGACGTAGTGGCAGCTTTGCTTTTTGTTTAAAGTAATCTACTAGATTAATAACGATCAAACATGCTCAGCTTCTAAGAAGCTTCCACCCAGCACGATCGAAGAGCTTTGGGGTGCTTGAGCGCGACCATTAGGATGTAGAGTGCCTTCAGCAATAGAAGGCATGAAAATCTCATTGACAAACTAAGAAATGCAACCTTTGCTAACCGCCTTCAAACCCTAGAGCCTGCTTTGATCTGTCGAGAGTAGCTCAGGTTTGGCCCTAAACAAACAAAATCAACCGTGCCTCCGAGGTCTCCGGCGCCTTCGCTATTCCATAATTAAGATTGTATGGAGATGCAGCATCACAAAATGTACCATATCAATTCTGTCACATGACCACAGCGTTTGAAGCACTCTGCTCAGAATTTCTGCCCTACGAGGAACTTGGAGAGGTGTGAGTCCAAGCGGCGAGTTTTCACGGAGCATCAACACAGCTACAGTACATGCATGGAGCAACACCACGACAACCTTGTCAGGCACCAAGTGTTGAACTCTAGCACTCGGGTTGTCAATAGCCGCCGCGTGAACCTTGCAACCGCCACATCGTAACGGTGATGTATGGTGGACGAATTATAAACAGCTGTGTGATTGACCCTGAAGGCTAACCAGCAACCCTTACAAAACGCCACTCAGTTGAGTCTTGTTACAAGAAACCTTACAGTAGTGGTGTTGTCGTATGGTGGGTGGTACCGGCCACTATCACTGGATAAGCAAACGATTCTCCTTGCAAGTTTCAGATAACAATCAAGGCCAAGAAGAAACTACCTTCAAACATAGTGAACAATAGAATGTTGTTCTGGGGGTAGGGTCGATTTTCGCCTATTATCATCTTGACTGATAGACTCCAAAAACCATGTGAAGCAGTTGACGGAGAACAGACAACCTTTAAGGTGAGCTGAAAACTCTAGTGTCTGGATGTCAAATGGTCCTCTGGCGACAGGAAACGTAACAATGCTGTCATCGTCGGCATACACAGCATGCAATAGCCAAGATCTCTAGATCGTGGCTTTGTTCTTGATGGCATCACGAGAAGTTTGTGATAGATCCGACGTCTCCTCGCAGCTGAGTGAGACACCCCCCGAAAGAGGCCGGGAGATTGACATGTCAGCTCTTCAAAGTTAAGGTTCAGCCAAAAGTATCGCCTTGCCAAGCTTCCATAAACGGACATCTTTGGAGCGGCTGAAAATGCGGAGTTGAAGCCACGAGCCGCCCTTACTAACTTCATGTGATCACTCTTCCTCAATACTTATTGCCCGACTGCTCTTTGCTGATCAACTCCATAATTCTCTAAGTTAGGTTGGCGCTCACCGAGACATCGCCAGTCAATATCAGTATCATTTCATGACCAGCCATGTCCGACACATCTTTCAGGCCGTCTCGTGAACTTTTCACGGATTCTGCTCCAGATGATTATCCCCAGCTGGAAATGGATTCTTCCGACTCTGACTCCGACTTCGAAGTTCTTGACGACTTGAGCTCGCTTTGCCTCTCTGATGTTGAACCCGGAGATGAGCCTAGAGTGGAAAATCGCTCCTATTTGAGGGGTATAGTTGATATGGGAAGGCAAGTCACGTTCCATCTTAAAGTTGATCAGGGTTACGCAGACAGCTTATCCTAGGATGCAATATCCATGAGATGGGATACATGATATTGAGTTCTCAGCTGACGGATGACTTGCCAGCAACGGGATCCGCTTCTCAGTCACAGACCTATCCCCTCCCCTCTCTCGCATTCTTCCGACAATCCATGTTTATCGTGTCGCCATATCACTCTACGACGCACAGTTTGACCCCGAGACTGGACGCAAGATCCCCATCCCCCAAGACGTCATCGGCGAAACCGTGGCCGCCCTCAATCGTTTCAAGCTTGTTTGTGCCGATCTTGGTGTTCCCCGAGCAAATATCCACATTGTCGCCACTGAAGCAACCCGCGCTGCCCTTAACTCTGCTGAGTTTCTCAAAGAAATCACCTCAGCTACCGGTCTCACTGTCGATATGCTTCACAAAGAGGACGAGGGACGGGTCGGCGCCTTGGGCGTTGCGAGCGGCTTTTCCGATATTCGAGGCCTCATGATGGACCTTGGAGGTGGCAGCACTCAGATTACCTGGATCATATCCCAAGCCGGAAACGTCCGTATCAGTGATAAAGGATCTATCAGTTTTCCATATGGAGCGGCCGCATTGAGCAGGACTCTCGAGGATCTGAAGAGGGGTAAATCGAAGGATGAGGCGGCGAAGGCATTGGAAAAGCTACGTCAGGAGATGATCAACAAATTTCAAGACGGGTACAAATCGATCGCGGTCCCCGATAGCCTGGTAGAGGAAGCCAAAGAGAATGGCGGATTCCCGCTCTATCTCTCTGGAGGGGGTTTCAGAGGTTGGGGCTATCTGCTGCTGTACATGAGTCAAGTCGGCAAGCATCCCCATCCGATATCCATTATCAATGGTTTCACTGTTGACAGGGAGAGGTTTGAGAACACAAAGGCTATGGAAGAGGTTGCTCGGACAGCACATTCAGTGTTCCGGGTTTCTGATCGGCGGAGGAAGCAAGTCCCTGCTGTTGCGTTTCTGGTCAACGTCCTATCCCACGCCATTCCGCATGGAATCCGAGTTGCGCACTTTTGTCAAGGAGGCGTGCGAGAAGGCCTACTCTTTAGGGAGCTTGAACCAAGCATCCGGGCACAGGACCCGCTCGAGGTCACAACGCAGCGCTTTGCTCCCGAGTCAGTCCAGGCCATTACCAACCTTCTCATGTTCTCATGTCCCGAACCCTCAAAGGGTGGTACCCGCAGATTCCCGGATGCCATAAATTCGCACGTCATCCAGGCATTCGCCAATCTTCTGTACGTCCACACCATCATGGACAAAGAGCTGGCCTCGACAGCAGCCATGTACAGCACGAGCGCCGGATTACTCGCTTCCACCCGTGGAGTTTCCCATGAGGATAGAGCCAGGCTTGCCTTGATGCTGGAGTCGCGGTATATGGGTGAGCTCCCCCCGCGCGAGGCTCAGTTCAAGGAGGCACTCCGCCGTGTCATCACACCAGAGGAAGTTTGGTGGGCTGGATACCTTGGCAGGGTTGGGTATCTCATCAGCCGCCTCTATCCGTCAGGTAAGATTGACGAGAGCAAGCCTCGAGTCATTCTTTCATCTGAATGGGCTTGGGATCTAGGACGCAAGAAGCAGAGGGAAGGGGTCAAGTTGACAATCTCGGTGCAAAAGGTCAAACATGACCCTGCCAAATTGAAGAAAGCGTTGAGGGACCACGTAAAGATAGTGGAGAAGGTCGGAAAGAAGAAGAACTGGATTGGAGGACCGGATGGATGGGGAATGAAGGTAAAGCTTGTGGTTGTGGAAGAGGATATTATGGCTTGACCTGGCGTCCACACAAAAAGTTGAATTGAATTGTAGTCTTTACCTGGCCCCTGAGAATGACAGCTGCCAAGGCATGATAGTTAGATAGGTTGCAACATATTTATTTACAAGAAGTATAATTATTATCCACTCAGACTCCCCTTTGCTGTCGCATGATTGCTTCCTGGCAGATTTAAAGGCTCAGCTCGACATCTAGCAGCATTGCCCATTGTGAAGGTCGCCTTCGGGGAAGAAACAGCACTGGCTACAGCAGAAAGTCGCAAAGTTGTCGACACTGCAGCCCTTCACATTCGCAGGACGGCACACAAACGGCGGGTCGCTGATGCTGGTGGTAGTTGCGACAGTGGTAGAGACGGTGAGCACTGAAGTGCTGCTCTCGGTAGTGAACGTGGTGGTTTCGGCAGTGATCGTGGCTGCTGACTTGGTCAACGAGAGGCTTGAAGTTTGAGAGATGCTCCAGCTCAAGGTTTGCGTGGTGGTAGAAAGGAGTGTGGTTAAGCTCGGGGGCTTGCATGGTGAGGCCTGGGTACCAGGCAGCGCGAGGAAGGCGAAGAATACCGCTGCCGCAATGTGCTTTTTCAGGGCCATCATTTCTGATGGAGAAAAGAACGAAACGAGTGAAACTAATGACGACAAGCGCCGGCAGATGTTGAGCGTCGTGAGTCTTACTTTATAATTCAGGGTCTCCCTAAGAATTGACATTGGTGACAGCTTTAGTATCAACAGTATCGGCCTTAATTGCACGCTAAGATGCTTGAAAACCAACGGTTTGGGCATTGGAGACCGTTGATTAGATCTTTGGTCCCTGACTGCCATCTTAAATTGCTTTTGGCGTAAAGGTGGCTGCGCCATCAACTGCCGTGCCGTTGTTCAGCTGAGGTCGGTGTGAAGCCACAGACGTGTTCAACCAACACCGCCATTAGGAAAATGGGATGGAGAGATCAGGAAGGGAGCCGAATGGACTCTCTGCCCAAGACAACACACCCCCGGTCTGAGCCGAATTGCACATCTATCACAAGACTCGGAGAGATGCTTATAAATACATTCCTTATTAATAATTGCCAAACTCATTACCGATATGGAACTAAGCCGCTCAAACGTACTGTGGGCATAACAATGGGTGTTGATTTCGATAAGAATACTTAAGAGCACACTACAGCGTGAAGATGCATCAAACATACTCTCCTATGAATCCGGTATCTCAAATTTGCCACGGAAACTATATCTCAGAAACTCGTCACTGTGTATGGCGCCACTGGTGCTCAAGGAGGCAGCGTTGTCAGGGCACTTCTGCGCGACAAGTTTTCGTCGTGTACTATCCGCGGCATCACTCGCAGTCCAGACTCGGAAGCAGCCAAAGCACTTGCAGCAGAGGGTGTTGAGATCGTCAAGGTCAACATCTTCGACAAAGATGAACTTGCTGCAGTGTTCAAGGGAAGTTGGGCTGTTTTCGTCAACACCAACTCAGACGACCCAGTATGCTACCCCTCTTGCATCGCAGCCAATTCATCAAATGTTCACGATATTAGTCCATCGGATCTCCCGGATTGCCCACCAAAACGCAAATTGGCCTGTTGGCCGTCGATGCCGCGGTTGAGGTGGGGGTAAAATATTTTATATATAGCGGCCTTGCTTCTGCTTCCAGGATTACGTCTGGAGCTGTCCTCTGTCTTTGTTTCGATGGTATAGTATTGGATCCCACTCTTCAATGCTTTCCTCGAGACCTAATGTCCCTGCAGAAAAGGAGCACATCGGAAAATATGCACTTTCCCAGTCCTCCCTTCGATCAATCGTGGTCAATCCCGCATACTACATGGAGAACTTCAACGCCAAGGAATGGTCCGAGTACCTTGGCGGTCTCCCATTCTATCAAGACTCTGCAGGTTACTATACCCTCAGTTGGCCACTTTGGGGGGGGGGGGGATCCAACGAGGTTCCATTGATTGCCATCGAGAGAGATTTTGGCGATATCGTCCATGGAGCGCTCCTAAACGCCGATCAGCTGTGTGGAAAGACCATACAGGCGGCTAGCCAGTCCAAGCCACTTGAAGAGATCCCTACCGACTTTGAACATGGTATGACACACAGCTTCATTTCGGCGCTGGCAGCTAACTTTAATGAACAGCAACCGGGAAAAGGGCGCGGTTTGTACCCCCCGAGGATTAGCGTTTGCTGAAAACCGACGGAACAAGAGTCATGCAGACTGTCAAGGACATGTTTGGGTTTTGCTACGAGTCTGGTGGATTGTATTATGGCGAGCCTAACAATGTCGATGTCTCTGCATCGCTGAAGCAGGCAGCCGCCGCAGCACAGGGAAGGTCGGGAGAGAACACTCGCCTCTATTCGTTAGGCGAGTACGTCAAAGACGTCTTTGCTTAGGCGGCGTCTCGATCTAGACAGCATTTTATTCACTGCGGTGTTAAAGCTGACCTCGGCTCTAGGATAGTTTACGGACAAGACCAAAGGTCAACCCATGGCTATGAAATTGGGCGGATTGTACCACCTTGAACCTGCATAAAATTGTGACACTCTTTTCTTTGTACAACGACTCTGATCGTCGTATTCCTTTGCTTTTTTGCCCCTATGGCTCACGTTACCGTACCCGAGGGGGTCGGTGTTGGTCTCTAATCGCGAATATCTCATCAAGAACCAGTAAACTCCTTGCTCGTTTACTGCGTAGGGTGACGTGACCCATGCATCGGAACCATCCCCTCCTTCCTTGTCACCAATGACTTGCCTGAAAGGGGCTATCTGGCGCAATAATAGTGAACGAGTTATTAAGATATCATGGTATTAAAACCCAGTGTTGAAAACCCGCTTAGAACATGTCAGGGACAAGAAGCAAGATATGGGGTCGAACATGCTAACGGGGAGCAGTGTGAGAGAAATAATTATGGCAACATTATCATTTTATACTCTGCCTAACCTAGTTGTTTGTCTACCTAGCGAAAGAGGAAACCGGGGAATATGCTCGCTGGGGTCGATCAAGAAGCTCATCTGGCCGACCAGGTTGGCATTACCACGGACCCGAGGAATACAGGCCTTGAACCCATCCACGGGCGAAGGCTCCTCCGAGAGGACGTCTGCTTCAAAATATGTCCCAATAATACTTTGGTGAATCAGCTTTCCTCGGCCTGCACCGACTCGACCTTGAGATAAGAGAACCGCCAGCCTGGAGCAGGTCCCAGAGCCGCAGGGCAAACGATCAATTTGTCCGTCCGCAAAAACAACAACGTTCCTCTGTCTCACAACTCCAGACTCATCCCGGGCTCCGTCTTCCTCGTTGAAAATGATGATGGCGTAGAGCTCGTAGCCTCGATGGAGGGTTCGTTGGCCGAGTGAAGCCTTCACTTCCCGGCCTAATTGGACAAAGTCATCATGATTGTCGGGTGAGACTGCCAGCCCAATCTGGCTTAGGTCGATACTGGCATAAACGGCGCCTGACCAGACCAAATCGACCTTGATATCCAAGGAGCGAGAGGGCAAAGTGACAATGAGTTCCTTGGCCCATTGATAGCTGAGAACCTGGATAAACTCGGCGTGAATGGGCTTATGGTCCTTGATCGCCATCCGAGCCTTGACTCTTCCCGAAGGGACATCAATAACCACGTCAACCTCTCCATTTTCCGGAACTTAAACCATGCCGTTAGAAATAGCCCAATATCCGAGAGCGATGGTGCCATGACCACAGGCAGTAGAGAACCCGTCATTATGCCAGAAGAGAACGCCGAATAGAGCGCCGGCATCATTGGGAGGGGTGATGAAACCGCCGTACATATCGGCATGGCCACGAGGCTCGTGGCAGAGGGATTTTCGGAGAACGTCAAGGGGATGGTTGGGCAGGGCCATAATGTTGAGACGGCGCTCTTCAACAGTTTGTCCCTCTGTCTCATGGCCAGGTGGGAACTTGGTGACAATTCGGAACGGCTCGCCGGCAGTGTGCCAGTCTTCCGACTCAACCCAGTACGGCTCAGCTGGGGCGGTAGTCATGTTGGCTGGTGAACGGGGTTGATTCAGAGTGGGTCGATAGAGAACAAAGGGTGCCTTGGTTTAAGAGCACCTTGAATAGTCAGATGAGATAAATCTGGACCGTAAACCCTTGCGAGGCGGGAATGATTTCCTCCTGTTTAGCACACGTTGATGGCTCTTTCTTTATACCCGACCTTCCTCGAGGCCATAACAGTTTGCTGAATAATGTCTTCATTGCTTTCGATTCATCCTGCCTTACAAATCAACTTTGCGTATCGGGTTCAGTCACATCTGGATCGGTATCGATCCCGGGGAGCGTGGGTTACTCGACTATCTCATAGTCTGGCCGTCGATGAAAAAGGAAGTCGATGGCAGCTCTTTCTGCATCAGGTTTCTACCAATCAAGAACAAGTTAGCGTTGGTCAAGTCTCATGGTGCATGGCGAGTGGAGCTAAACTGGGGTCGTGGATTTTGGAGATGTCACGATAATTGATAAGCGTAGAGAGAGCGTGACGACTCCTGGTCAGCTGCCCTTCTACAGCTTGTTTCAAGTTAACCCTAATCGTAAAATAGCAGAAAGATGTATTATTATACAGGTAGCTCAGAAAACCGGCTCTCTTGTAGTAGTGGTCAGGTCCCGAACATGCCGAAGCTGGCGAGGGCTATTCATTAAGTCCTGGGGCCGCACAGGCACTACATACTAATCTCAATATACTATCCTAGCTATGACTCATAATGAGACAGAGCGACACATATCTTAAGTATTAGATATAGAACAGAGCTGCTAGATATAAAATAGGGCAATCCAGAGAAGGATATTTACCAAGAAGGCAGTTTACATACAACTCTACCAACTCAAACAACCGCCCACACTTTTTTTAAACCACATCTTTGTTTTCTGCTGTTAATACCTCTCCATGAAAGCTTATCAATTTTTGGGGCCCGAGCTGGGACTCCAACTGAAAGACTTGCCGATTCCAAAGCCTGGCCGTGGTGATGCTTTGATTCAGGTCAAAGCCGCAGGCCTTTGTCACTCAGACACTCATGTTCTTCACGGAGGTGGTGCCGCTTGGATGTGCGCCCTACACATCGTTCTCGGTCACGAAGTTGCTGGGGTCATTGTCCAAGTCGGTGAATCGGAGGATCACACATTCCGAGTTGGGGACCGTGTAGCCGTCGCCTGTACGGGGCACCCCATTGAGAAACGCAATTTTCAAGAGGCCATCGGAGTCGGTCGTGATGGGGGTTATGCCGAATACACAGTAGCCCCCATCAAAAATCTGGTTCATCTTCCGGATTCGGTCAGCTTCGCCAAAGCCGCCGTGGCTACAGACTCGATCGCTACTGCATACCACGCAGTCGTTTCCGAAGGGTGTGTGGGAGATTCCTCCATAGTTGCAGTTCTTGGATTAGGGGGTCTGGGGCTCAATGGCGTTGCCATTGCTGCTCTTCGTGATGCGAAAGTATATGGAGTGGACATCAACACCTCCAAGTTTAGCCAAGCGAAGGAGCTTGGTGCTATCGACTGTGCGACAAGCTTGGAACAGTTTCCGAATGTAAAGTTCGATGTTATCATCGATTTTGCAGGTGCACAACAAACCATCGGAGCAGCCATGTCGACGGTTCGGCCAGGAGGAACAATCGTGGTTGTAGGGCTTGCAGCAGAGACCATCCAATTCACGACAACAGACCTTGTTACGAAAAACATTGCGCTGAGGGGATCGACTAGCGCCAGTCTTGAAGAGTTCCGTGAAGTGGTCTCGCTGCTGGAGTCAGGAGCTTTGAAGCCGCAGATCAAGCAGATCCCCTTCGACGATGTTGCCGATGGTCTCGAAATGCTTGGAAGTGGGCACGTGGCTGGTCGTTTGTATGTAGTTCCCTCGGACGATGTGGAAATCTAGCGGGAGTTTGAGGCGGCAGCAAAAACACGGTTCTATCAATAGCTATAAACGTTCTCTTGAAAGAGCAATCCACGTCGCATCACAAGCCGCATATTGAAGACCTGTTTCCCCCTCAATGGTAGTCTCAACAAACATTTTCCGCCCCGATATTTCCATCAAAGTGACCTTGACAAGTACAATGGCCGGTGTCGGCAACGGTTTCTTGAGTTTCATGTCCATGCGCGCCGTGACTGTGTTGACGGCTGTGAGATCCATCACATCCTCAGGCAATGTCTGTTGCAGCTTTTCCTCCGCCTGGAGCCGATAATTGATATAGAAGTAGCTTCCCATGGCTTCATCTATCAAAGCTGCTAGGAGACCACCGTGCGTCCAGCCCTGAAAGCCATTGACACCGGTCTGAAGGTCAAATATCATGGAGGCCGAGTCCAAGAGTAGTCGAGAGGCCTTTTGTCTCGAGCCACCAAGATCCGAATTCAGCGTAGAAGGACGAGTATAGAACCCGACGCAAGCAGGAACCGCCTCTGCTTTATTCAAAACATGTCTGAAGAGTTGGTCCTTGGAGATGGATATCCCCGCTGGATCCGGCGGAGAACGACAAGGCGGGTCGAAAGTCACCATGTCGGGAGACCCCAGCAGGGAAGCACACCAGGGAACTGACTCGAAGTGAATTTTCGCATTCTTGAATGTGTCTTGTGAAGTGGATTCTACCACTTCATGCAGAGTTAGAAGGTATCGTGTAAATGGGGGTGGAGGAGGGGCTTACTCATCGCTTGCGCATTTGGTGAGAATAAAACTGGATTTCGTCGCTGCAACTCAACCCCAACAAGCAGGAACAAAGAGCTTAAGTCTCGTAGAGCTACCCCTGACGAATACTAAGCAGGGATAATGAAGGATGATAACGTGGTGGGCTGGTCATCCAACCTCGGCCTTGGCGCAACTACCTGCAAGAAAACACAACCACGATCAGCCACACAACATGACAGACATTGAGATGAGAGCTACACCTTTCTGCCAGACCACACTGCTAGATTTGCCTCGAGGAAGATCTAAATCACTTATGAGCCCATGCTTCAAGTAATGTCAAATCATGAACAATGCCAAATAGTGGCTTCCTCGCATGTGAACGACCTTGAGGAGTCGACCTCGGCATTAAGTGGGTCTCGATGATAACCCCTTGGAAACCTTTGACCAAGACCCTTCGAATGGTCCCTCAACAAAATCCCGTATTTTTTTTTAGATCTTTCGGGGGTTGACGTTGTGCGATGCCCGGAATCTCCGGGCATTCTGAAACCCCTTGTCGCCATGATATAAAGGCTACCACCCCCCGGCCCCCTGGTATCCTGAAACTAGATCCAACCCTCACAGCCATCATCATGGACGACTTCCTAGTGGCCTCGCCAGAAGCTCTCTGGTCAACATTGAAGTCAGTGTTTAACCTCAAAACACTGGCTTTTGCCTTTCTCCTCGCCAATTTCAAGAGTCTGCATTTTATGTGGTTTGTACGCACCCCCCACCATCGTCTCGATCGTCATGTCCGGTCAGATCCTAACCCCTTCAGGCACGCTTCCTCCGCGCCTTCGTCCGCCGCCTCACCGACTCGGCCCCAAATAAGCATCTCTCTCCCCGCTGCCTCTTCCTCCCTGCAATCAGTGCAACCCGCTCTCCCGCCCTAGAATGCGACTACAACCTCCACAAGTCCAACTCGACCTACTTCACCGACATGGACATGTCTCGGGGCAACTTCTGTCTTGTCCTCTTCAGCAAGCCCTTCAACCCGATCCCAGGGCCAAACCACTTCACCATGATTCTCGGTGGAACAACGTGCACGTGGAGGAAGGAGATCAAGCCGTATGCGCCGTACGAGCTATGGACGCGAATCCTCTCGTGGGATGAGAAGTGGCTCTATGTTGTGACACACTTTGTCAAGCCGGGTGTGTTTCACCCAGACGAGTACGTTATGCAGCCAAAGAAGAAGACCAGTTCCAAGAAGAACAAGGAAGATGTTGAGTTGCTAAAGGCTGTGTATGCTTCTTCGGTGGCGCGATACGTGTTCAAGAGCAATAGGCGGACTATACCACCTGAGCAAGCTCTTAGAGACGCTGGTCTGCTGCCCGAGGATGAGACTGAGTTGGCAGAGGTTGAGAAGACAAGAGCAGATGCACTGGCCATTGGAAGGCTTGAGGCAGGGTGGGATGCCGTCCATGGTTGTCTTCAACCTACAGGGGCTGCCCTAGGCTGGTATAATAGTGCTTATTAGGGTAACTGACCAAGCATTAATAGAGTATAGAGGTACATGAAGGGCTTTCCAAAAATGCGTATCTATACGAACCCCAAGGAATAAGAGTTGGGCCTTGATTGATCTGGTAGGCTAGCTACGTCTGCCGTGATTTCCAAGAGATGCTTTCCCTCATTTCAGCAGGAAACACACAGCCCAAGGGGCCTTGATGACAATCTCCCGATTAGCTAATGCGAAATGTCCCTATGTTCCTTCTCCAACTTCTTCGACCCCTTGGCAACATGCCAGAGGGTACAAAAAGCAGACCTGTACGAGACCATGTGGCGTCGTTTGGCTCGATAACCATGAAGATCAGCCCGGCTGATGATGACTCTCCCATGTAGATACACTTCCTGAACCCTTTCTTCGTAACAGCCTCATAGAACTTAGAGGGACTCAACACCGGCGTCCGGCGATCGAGAAACGAGTAGAACACGCGGAGGTGGTCGTATGGATTCTCAGAGAAAACCACGGAGGAAGGAAGAAACGCTGTTCGGATCTGGATGACAGAAGGGGCCAATGGATCGAGGGCCTTCTGCTGTATACATCTGATGTGATCGGCCGTCGTACGCACAGAGCCGTTCTCGAGCTCAAGAGACAATGATTTGACACCACTTTCCCAGCTCCAGTCCCCTGGACGTCCGTGGTTAATGTAGCCAATCTCGCCCTGCCATCCTGCCCAGGACCAAGATGGAAACTCCAGCCTGCGCCGTGGTCGGTACTGATAATCTGTGGCTGGGTCAGGCGGCTTGCTCTGCCACACGAGTCCTTGAAGAAACCATTCTTCTGGATTCATTACCCCCTCGCCGGCCATGAAAGGAATACCGTGTATATGATGAAATTGTGGTAGGGAGTTCACAAACTTGTCGAGGATGCCGGAGAACGCCTCTAGGGCATCGCTATCGTACGATAGATCCCTACCCGAATACTGCTCTACCATTCTCTGGAACCGGACAAAGGCCTGGTACGGCTGCAGCTTCCGCTCATCAAAGAGACCGTATACCTGGTCGTGGTTTCTGCCGAACATGCCGGCTCTCATGGCGTTGCGGAACCGCGATCGATCTTTCATGTGCAGTCTATCGAGGGAGGCTCGAGAATTCCAGCATGTGATACTTTCGTGACAGTTCATAGCGCTGCACTCGAAGTAAACTTGGTCGTCTGTGAAAACAAGGCGTCGACGACTCAAGACTCCCTCTTGAAACGTCCACGCTCGCGTAGACCACTTTGAAGATCGTATTGTATCGTGAGGATGTCTCATCGTTGAGCGTAGTTCTACATCTCCGCAGCCGATACGTACAGCTGGCTGCTCATTCCGGCCCCGGGAACCAACGCCAGGAAGTCCGTATTCGGGATCCTGTCCAGCAGCGGCAATGATCGTAAGGCTGGCGTTGTGGTAGATGGAATTCATTTGCGCAATCTGGTCATGCTGGGCATGTGCGTCGTTTTGATCGATGCAGTATCTGTCCACCCAAAGATATTGGAACCCCAGTCTCTTTGTGACGTCGATAGTGTCAGATACAGTTTTTGGGAGGACTGTGGGTAGTAGAACATCGCCTTGTTGGCTCCTCATGCTGAAATTTGGTGTATCGTCGGTTGATGAAATGCCCCAGACATAGCTAAGCGCCACATACTGAGTTCCTTGAAGAGCAGGCTCAACTATACGCGAGTTACAATCGATCAATTGAAGGCCCGTGATGTGCGATTTGCTCTTCGACCTTGAGCAGAGCCTTTTGTGGTAGCTCTGGCAATAGTCTAACCACATCCTTGCCAATGAAGGGTCGAAGTGCCGGTTGATAGGTTGTACGGAAAACAGCGGCGGTGAGGGATGATCAAGACGACGAAAGACAGCAAAGCCATGCTGTGCAGAACTCGAAAATATGTGCCATATTATGAGATGTTCAGGGAGAAGCTCCCAAGGCTCGATTGCTAGGCACCAAGAATCGTTGTCGGTAATAAGCTGATGACGCTCGATGGTGCTGCAACGCCTGTTGACAACGCCGGAACGCTCTACAAAACTGAAAGCATAAAGCTTGTCAAAATTTTGTCGGCGTTCAGCAGGGCGTCTCCATCGACGGGGAGGGGGTTTCAAGCGGGACAGAATGCGGCATAACACGCAATCAACATCCTGGGGTTGGCGATAATGCGTCCCAATATTCGTAACCCTTATAGATTCTCGTCCCACCGGGGATCTATCCAGGAAGGCCTTGTCAAAGGTAATCTTCAAGCAATCACTGCATAAGCTGAGGGCGGCAAGTTGCCCGTTGCGAGCCTTGTCTCCTACCGTAGACATGTTAGATGAGGGACTTGTTGTTTTCAGGCTCAGAGCAGGAATTTGAAAGCAAGGCTGTGCTTTCAGAGCAAGATTGCGGGCTGGGAAAACCGAGAGCCGGGGCGGGGTTATAGTTCATAGTGATTTTCAACCCCCCTGCGTTTTGGCCATTCTCGACAGCCTGGCCCCTGATGGCTTAACTGAGCCATGAGATTGAACATTCTCGACATTTGAGAAATCAGGCTTTGAATCATGTTTCGGGGCACAATTATGATAATTGAAGCAGAGCTTTTTCACGTTACTTGAAAATCTCCCCTTTATGTACAATAACAGTCGCCCTCGACGATTCCTCAAGCAGTGTATCCTTCACAAACCCCTCAACCCCAAGTCTTAACATGCGATCAAGATTCTCAATAGTCTTTTGAGAAAACCACGCGATATGACTCGTGATGGTCAGGTTCGGTACCGGCTCTTTCCCGTTTGTAACATCTGGGATCAGAGGCGTGGTTCCAATACCACCAGGCTCTGTCTCGAGCACATCTGTCGCAGCTCCAAAGATGGTGCCTTGTTTCAACGCTGTGGCCAGGGTACTTTCGCAGACGATTCCTCCTCTTGAAATATTCAGAAGTAGCGCCTCTGGTTTCATCAACTCGAATTCCGGGGCGGAAATAAGACCCAACGTCCCTGGTTCTCTTGGGCAACAAATGACAATAGTCGTGGCTGTCTTGAGGAGGTGCTCAAAATGAATCCTTCCGTCGCGGACATTGTTTTCACCTTTGCGCTCTGCAATCAAGACTTCCCCAAACCCTACACCTCTGGCCAGGCTTTCAACCTTACGACCGAGCGACCCGTATCCGATAATACCCAGGACCTCTTGCTGACAACTCAGAGGCGCCCCTTGTTTCCACCGAGGTGTCAAGGAGCCTTCTTTTACCCAGTACCTTTCCGGTGCAGTAACGGCATTGTGGACTTCGACAATCTTCCTTCGTGCAGCAAAATACAGTGCCAAAAAGTGCTCTCCCACTGCATCCACGTTGTTCTGTGGACAGTTGACGACAGTGATGCCTCTCTCCGCAAACGCTTGTCTGTCTAACCAATCGAACCCCGTTGCAGTGAGGGCGACGCACTGCAACTGAGGAGCGTGCTGAAGATGCTCAGGAGTGATGGGTGCGAAGCCCCCGAGGATGGCAATCGTCGCGTCTTTGATACGCTCTGGTATTTCATGAGGCTGGGTGCTTGGGTAACGGCGGCATGTGTGAGGGAAGGCAAACTGTGGAAGCGGCGCATTTGCTGCTTCGAGGAAGACGATGTGGTGCGGCATTTCCGTTGTGATTTCAGAATGAGACACGACGTGTTGAATAGGCAGATCTAGAACTGCTTAGGTCTGTATGTATTGTTTGAAGATTGTTGGTTTGCCGAGAGTGCCATACTTCTAAATACTGCCTTGCGGGGGGGTATCTCTTCAATCCTCCAGATCTCATCCCGCTTACATAGCGCCCGCTTAACACCCGCAAGCAAATCTTGGTCCCGCTAGGTCATTACCTAATGATTTCAGTAACGGCAGTTTTTCCCGAGTCTAGAAAAGAGCTAACGACGCCGCCTCGCGGTGTCTATCCACCATGCAATCCCATATCTACTTGTTCATGGAACGAGGCAGCAGGAATGTTTTTGGCCATTGGATTTCTAATCAGACGGTGTTCCTAGTAGAGGGAATTTTAGCCACTACAGTCATACCTTCAAGAAGTTCAAGGTTGCACACGGGGCAGAGAGGCTGCTTTCGAGATTCATTATACGATGGAATCTTGTACGCACTGAACTCCATTATCTTCTCATCTATTTCATGAACGGTTATTTTAATCCTAGCCAGCCAGTAGGTCGTCCACCAGGAGCTGCCTTGGCTAATACAACGGCCATTGTCATGTCGCGAGCGATAGGAGCCCATGTCTTATCCAATCCTTGCCTCGCAACTGGCTTGGGAGTGTTTGTATTCACAGTAAAAGAGAATTTCGCTTCTCCCTCCCAAGTCTTTGGGAGTTCCTTGACCAGGATCTTATCCGCTGGGACAGAAGAGGCATCGATTGTGATGTCCAGCTCTGGTGGCCCAGTCATGGGAGAAGCAATGGTGACTATGCCTTGCAAAGTCACACCAAGTGAAGTTGCATCATCCTTCGGGGTGACCTCGAATTTCTCGACAACTAATTGAGGGCGGGGCAAATTGACTTTGCGCTCCGTGTTCAACAATGGAATAGCATCAGACTCCAAAGCAGGAGTGTGAGGCGGAGGGATGCGATGGTGCGTTTTTACTTCGTACGCATTCGCCCACTGGAGTAGCTTGACATCATCGTACGCTCGACCAGCGAATGTCAAGTTGACTGGGACCCTCTTGTCGCTCATGAGTCCCATCGGCACCGAAACCGAAGGAATTCCCAAGTGACGCATGGCCCTGTTGCCGTTGCTGTAATAGGTGCCATTCCTCCACGCCAGGTCTGCCCCTTCGAAGCTTGAGTCCGCGTTGGCTGGCCCGACGTCCCCAGCTGCAGGGAACGCAACGCAGTCGCAGCCAAGGCCCTTGAGCCAATCTTCGAGAAGGACTTTACGCATCCCTTCTAGCGCCTTGACGGCTTCTTCCATGCCGTCTACTCCGAAAAAGGTTGTGTTGCGGAGGTAATCTGCTAGCTTGTGATATTGAATGGCATTGGCAGTTTCGAAATGTCGCAACTCAGGTTCCGTGCGAAGTGAGTCGGGATAAATAGTGAAAGGATCGATAGCGAAAAGGTCAGGAAGGGTAGAGTCGTTGAAGTCCTTCAAGAAATCGTTCCAGGCGTGTGCAATTAAGGCCCCTCTCTCCATTGCATTCCAGTCTTTTGGACGTCTAGGACACCCTTCCGGCAATAGTTCATCGTTCTCGTATGCCGTCATTGGAGGGAAATCAGGAACCAACACGATTTCAGCACCGAGTGCTTCGAGATCTTGCCGTGCTTGGTTCCATAGCTCGACAACAGCTGGGCTTGTTTCCACTTGTTTTGCACCCTCCGGTGCCGGGCCGCCGATAAACATTTCGGGGACTGCGATTCGCAGACCAGACAAGGACTTGAAGGAGGAAATCTCCTTGAATGAGCCTTTTGGCTTGTCCTGCCAGGGCTCCTGGATGTCGACAAACTTTTGCTCGCGCCAAAACTCGCCCTTCTCTATCGGGTCCTTGACGGCGACTACGTCCAAGAGAGCCAACAGGTCCTTTATTGATCGCGTGTGTGGAACGGGCACGTCGCAAGTCGGATACAAGGGCCAATTGCCCCGAACCGAGAGGAAACTTCTCGAGGGAGTGTAAGCGACTAAGCCGTTGTTCGAGGCGGGCGAGCGCCCAGATGACACTGTCTCAGCACCAAGTCCAAAGGCAGCGAACGATGCAGCAGTAGAGGCGGCAGACCCGTTGGAAGACCCTGACACAAAGGCTGCCGCAAGATAGTCGGGGTTGTATGGATTTTCGGCGCGACCATAGATGCCCCGTTGCATGCCACCGCAAGCTATAGCTGGCATATTCGTGCGACCGACAAGAATAGCGCCTGCGTCGCGAATTGTCTTGACTATGAAAGCATCTTCATTGGCAACAAGATCTTTGAACGCAGGCGACCCCGCCGCAGCGGTCATTCCCTTAGCCTTATAGCTGTCCTTAACAGTGAAGGGGATGCCCTCCAGGGGCCGCACTGGCTCCCCAGAAGCACGACGATCATCCGATCTCGCTGCCTCCTCAAAAATATTCTCGTTCAGGATAGGGATAGCGTTGAGGGCAATGTTTCTGCAATCATATGTGCTGATGCGGCGGAGGAAGCGGGCCGTCAGATCAACGCTGGTCAATGACCCCGAGGCCAATGCATTCTGCAAGTCTTCAAGGGAGGCTTCGACGAGGTTGAGTTGAGCCATGTTGGACTGGATAAAGATTTATGCAAATAATGCAATAATGTGTACTAGATGGACGGAGGAGATATTGAAAATCCGGGGGTGTGCCTTAAATGAACTTTGATAGACAAGGATTCTCGCGAGACTCCGAACGCTAGCGAATTTCCGCCCTCATCATGATTGGCTCAATGGGTCCACACCAGAAAAGACTTTCCCCTTTCTCTAAGCGAGGACGATAAGCTTTGACTTGCTGTAACTGGCTAGTTCCGTTCCATGAGAATAAACATACCTGATAAGAGTCGGCAGAATGAACGCCTGGGATGCTTGAATTGACATTCCGTTCTTGAACATAGCTGTGGATTCTGGATTCGTTCTTCCCTATCTTCTAAGCTCTGTAACGGTCTGTGGCCGCTTCGGATTGAGCTGAAGTAGTTATACACGAGAAAGAGTTTACCTAAATGAGGAGCTCTTAGGGGTGCAGCCCTGTGCTGAACGAGGCTTCATGTGAGAGAGATGTATCCAATCCCAGGGACAATCTCTTCATTTTAATGAAGGGCAAGGCATCAAGTTGATGGTCTACTGGTTAGTTGTTGCTGGAAAACTGAGGGAGTAATGCTTCTTGTTAATTCGTGTGTAGGGTAGTTAGGCAAGCATGGACATCCAGTTTTACCTTTGGACAACTTGGGAGATTAGAAAAGTCCTTCAGCAAGGAAGAATAGAAATTTCGATTTCGATAGAAGTCGGCATTCGTGTATAAGAAACTGGAGGTACTTGCTGACTGGGAATGTGGCTAGTCATGATTGCTAGCACTCCGACTTGCTCCATCGACTTCTGGTCTGAACGGACCACGAGCGCCAAGATCACCAATTATCACGTTCTAGACTGTCACGTGATAGGTCACATGGCGTTTCTGAGCTTCATGCATAAATCTTGAATGCTGAGCATTATTTTGTGTGTTAGGTCTATTTTTGCAGGACGGCATTCACAAATGTGGTCTATATTTGGAGGCAAGAGTTATGAGTTGCATCGAATTCTCGACACAAAAGAATCCCGTTACTACCTTATACAGATGCTATCTGCTACTCACCCACTGTCGTAACCTAGTACTTGTGTCCGTCTACCTAGATTATGTCTGGGTAGCGCCTCCATGACTGAATAGCCCCTAAGTGAAGAATCGGAACTTGGGAGACTTCTCTCCATCAGGAAGCTCTGAAGTATCGACATCCTGAGCCCGAAGATTCACGCCCTGCACCTTGTTCCTCCTGCGGTTCTCCATCTTCATCCACCCACCCAGAATCACAATCCCAGTCATGGCAATGACATTGCAGCAGCAAGTGAGGATCAGAGTAGGGATATACTTGGGCGCATACTCAGTGCGGAATGTAGCAGCCGACATGATTCCTGCAAAGTTGCCCAAGCCGACAAGCAGACCAGTGGTTGCGGCTCGGCTGCTCTCATTCAGATTGTTGTTATTGTGCCACGACTGGATGAGACAGGAAGGAATGTAAGAGCCGGAAGCCATGAGGAAGCAGGCAAAGTAAGCCACGGCCCGGTGGCTCAAGACGTCGATAGTGATGAGGATGATCATGCCAACCAGTGATGTAGCCAATGCCCCCAAGACGTGGAATGTTCGCTCGTGGAAGTAATCAGAAGACTTGGCGACGACGAGGAGCACAACGAATCCAACAGCGTTGGGTGCAACCGTATACAAGTTGGTCTTGATGACTGAGTATCCCAGTCGCTGAACAATCTGTGGCAGGAAGTTGGATGTAGTTGCAAAGGCGACGGGATACGTGAAGTTGATGATGCACCACAGACCAAACTTCCAGTCTTTCCACGTGGAGAAACACTCCTTCCAGGAAAACTTTGTCTCGACCGCATTCGAGCCATCACGAAGGGTTCGGGCGCGAGCTGCAGCCTTCTCTCGGTCGTTCAAGAACCACGCCGTGGCTGGGGAGGCAGGCAGCCAGAAGAAGGAGATGGCACCAACGATGACGGTCAAAACGCCTTCGATAAGCATCAGCCACTGCCAGCCCTGCAGTTTGGTTCCCTCGATCTGAAAGACACCGTAGGAGATGGCACCACTAAAGGCAGCCGCCAGCAGGGCGCTGCCGAAGAAGATGGCGATCCGGAAACCCAGCTCAGAACGACGGTAGAACAAAGTGAAGTAGAAGACGACACCGGCGAAGAAACCAGCCTCGCATGCACCCAGAATCAGGCGCAGGACAAGAATACCGGCAAAGTTCTTGCAAGCAATCTGCACGGTGGCAATGCCGCCCCAGCCGACCATCAATGTGGGCAGAACCCACTTTGCAGAGAACTTTTTGGTGAGCAGGTTGAGTGGGAGATCCAGGGTGCCAAAGGGGATGTAGAAGAGCAGGATGAGAAGGCTGTACTCGTTGCCCTTGAAGTTGAGGTCCTCTTCCAAACCGTCTGTCTTTGCGTTGCCCAGGTTGGAGCGGTCAACGGCGTTGAAGAAGTACATGAGAGAGAGGAAGGGCAAGAGGAACATGTCCAGTTTCTTGACTATGAATCGATGGTCAGTCTTTTGGGGAACAGGCGACATGGAATGAGTTCATCAAATCTCACCATATGAACGCTCAGCCTCTGGGTCTATGACAACGCTGTTGCCGGGATCTGCACCATTGACGGAAGACGACTCAAGGTCGTTGAAGTCGTCATTCTTGAGGTCGAAGTTTCCCTTCTCCATTGCCGTGTTTTGAACGCCCGTCATTGCGAATTAAGGAACCGTGAAGGTGTAGATGATTCGTAAATAACAAGGCTGGCCGTGATGAACGATTCTCATTCTGAAGAGTCTCTCGACGTTATATACACAGGTTATTTGGCCTGTGATGGTTGGTTGTACTTCCGGCATGGGTTCCGATTAGCGGCCAGGACTCAATCCTAGTCTGCTGGTAAGTAACACCGAACAGTCTCAAGAGGTACGTCACATCAATACCTCGTCAATGCTTATCACACGAGTCATTATCGGCCATCTCATTGGCTGAGCCCGTACGGCAAGTCTTAGCGAACCTCGCCTAGCTCTTCCTGGGCATAGAAACCCACACTCGCATCCAACAAAACCCCGCAGTTATCATTCCGCTTATCATCTGGTTATTGGCGAGTGTGGAGTGAGGAATCTTAACACTGCAAGGCATCCCGAGATCGTAATCTTCCCCAGAATCTTTTCTGGGGAAAGGGAACTCAGGATGCAACGGACGCGGAAACCCAAGATAGGCCCTCGAATTCGTTCCTTCGGGGGTTGTTTGACATGCAGAACCCGCAAGGTCAAGTGTGATGAGACGCATCCAGCCTGTCGCCAATGCCAGCGCTCACGACTCGTGTGCGGCGGCTATGAAGCCAAGATTCGGTTTGTGCACTTTTCACCTGACGGGACTGGGCCTCAAGGTGATGTCAAGCAGAATGACGACGGACACAGTCGCCGTATACTCTTCACTGGTATGTATGGATTAGGTTCATCTATTCGTTTGGAACCACCACCATGCTAACAGATCCTTCAAGAGTCGGAGCGGGCGGCCATGTCCAGGCACATGCAAGAAGTGATCGACGAGGATGAAATCGATCAAGTTCTGAGTACCCTCGACTCCGGCTGCGAGAGCCAGATATGTGAACTGCCACCGGACGGCCCATTCTTGGTTTTCTCCGCCAATGATGGTGAACCGACTTCTGAAGCAGCAGCTCAACCCATTCATGTGCACTCGGATCATACGGTGGTACTACCCGAACCACTTTCCTCTCACGGCCTGCAGCAGATCGTCAACGTAGACATTCCCAGCGTACCCAACCCTTGCTCGTGGCCTGAGACTGCTCTTCTCGAAACCGGGACCATCTCCGCGCTGGATGACATCCTCCTTGACGTTGATAACTCGGACGACCTCGGCGTGGACTTGTCGTCCTTTTCCATGATGCCGAGGGCATCACACATCCCTATTGCTCAAACAGCAAGCCCCTCTCCTTGGGACTTGTGCGTCAGTTATGATTTCACTTCATCCCTTGATACATCTGTTTCATCTCATGCACACTTCCTCCTTGAACACTACAAGTCCCAGATGGGAAAGCTCTTTTCTCCCCTCCGCGTTCGCAAATCCCCTTGGTCTATCCTACACTTTCCACGCGCCCTCTCCGCTCTATCAGAGCTGAGTATATTCAAGAGGACTAAACACGCCCACACGTCGCTCTTCTATTCAGTGTTGGCTGTCAGTGCCTTCAATTGGGATAACATCCACCGCCAACAAAAAGACAGTACGACATACTGGCGCAACGTTGGAGAGGGCTTCCGCCGCGGAGCAAGAAAGGAACTGGAACGGACGTGCGAGACGGAGTTGGCAGGAGAGAAGAGTTCAAAGTACAAAGATATTCTCATGGCCATCTTGACAATGGTCACCATTTCTGTAACTCCTCTTATTCCTTGGCCTTCTTCTCGCATTAAGCTCACATGAATTAGGTCGTCACGGGTCAACAAGAAGAAGCTCGTTCATATCTGCTCAACGCCGAACTATTCATCAGCCTTCGTGGAGCACCCAAAGTGAACAAGTCGAGGAAGGTCAAGCTCCTTCACTCTATCTACTTGTTTCTCCGAGTCATCGAGGAGAGCACCTACATGTACCCTCCCGAGAAACAGCCGCTTGTAAGCCTATCGCGTGCTCCAGAAAGCATGCTGTTCCCATCATTGCGAACACATAGTTTGTGCCTGGGGAGAGATCTTGATGAGTCGTGCGGCATGGATTTTGAGTTTGGGCTCTTCGGAGGACTCGCGAACCAGGAGAACCCCGCCTTTTTCAAGGAAATCTATGGTTTCCCGCAGGATCTTCTGTCCTTCATCTCGCGTGCCACGTTCCTGGCGAATCAAATCTCGATGCACAGAAGACGATTCTCAGAGCTCTCCATGACTACGGAGCTTGAGCACCGCTGCGCCGTTCTGGAGGGCGAGATCTGCTCATGGAACAACTACAGTGATGACACTGAGGGGGACGGCGACGATCCAATCGCCGCCTTTGCAAACCGCGCCATCATGTCCCATCTCATCACGGCCTTCCACTCTGCAGTCTTGATCTTTTTCTATCGACGGGTCCGCCAGTTACATCCTTTCCTCCTACAACCATTTGTGGAAAAGACAATCGCAAATCTCGAGGCGTTTGAGCAAGAGCAGCGCAACTTTTCGCTAGTCAACTGTGGTATCGTATGGCCAGGTTTCATCGCCGGGGCGGAAGCTGTCGATCCTGATCTACAGGCTCGATTCTACAAGCGCCTGCAAGAATGCTCAAGGTCGAGCGGGATGCAAAACTTTGGCTTTGCTGCTGAGTTTTTACAAGATTTCTGGGCGCTTCGCAGACAAAAGGGGAATGAGAACATGACCTGGATGGACATGGTTAGAGACAGACAGTTGGCATTGGTTCTCACATGAAACGCGGGTTTGGGTTGAACGGATATGTTCAGTTGGTGGTTATCAATGTCAAAATGATGTGCTTATTCCTCTTCCTCGCTGATCTGCATGACTGTTTTCTCAACTAATGTCAAACCCAATACTCCCAATCTACCTCCCATTCACTTGCGGAATGCTCCATTACTCAGAGCGTCCTCAACCTCAAAGTCAGGCTGAAACTCGCAGTACAAGCTTTCCGCACTCGAAGTCATCTTGAACGTGTAAGCAGCGACATCGTCGTCGACAATTCGCTTAGGAATGCCGTTTGCAGCGGCAGCTTCCGCAAGCAATTGGATCTGGCAGCTCTTCTCCATCAACGTGAACAGGTAGGCTGCCTCGTCAACCGTTTGGCCAACTGTCAAGAGACCATGGTTTGTAAGTGTCATGACCTTGCCATCTGGCCCGAGTGCCTCGGCGAGTCTCTTTCCTTCGTCTTCGTCGAAGACAACGCCTCCAAAATCCTCGTAGACTGCCTGTGCCTTGCCGTAAAAGACGCACGCATCTTGATTGATCATCTCCAGCGGCCTGCCAAAAGTTGACCAAGCCTTTCCATAAATCGTATGCGCATGGCAAGCAGCATTAACATCGGGTCTCGCCTTGTGGAGGGCGCTGTGAATAAGAAAGCCTGCTGCATTGGAGGGCCGGCTCATGTTGCCTCCAACGGCTTTGCCATCGTAGTCGACCAGGACCATGTCAGAGGCCAGCATCAATGGCCATGGACGACCGAGTGGATTGGTCCAGAAAGTATGAGGGTTTTCGGGATCGCGAACAGATATGTGACCAGCCATGCCCTCAGAGAAACCCTTACGAGCGAAGATGCGAAAGGTGGCGGCCATATGCTCAAGGATATGTGTTCGCTCTTCGTGGTAGGAGGGAAACTTGGGGATGCCCGCTAGGGTCATGCCCTGGGAAAGGGCCTCGAGAGCGGTCTTGTCTTCTTTGGCATGGGGAACCCATCGTTTCTTCTCTGACGATAGGCGATCGGTTGTTGGAGGTTCGATATCGGTGTTCGAATGTGGAGCCATGATTGTGAAGGAGATTGATATGAGTATCGGGAAAGGGCTTGCAGAGACTTTGGTGGATGATGGGAAGCAAAGAAGGATGTGATAATTAGATGTCAGATGCAAACACTGGCACGTCTGTGCATCAATAGATAAGAAATAGCACCATGCAAGTATTTATTGCCTGAGAGATACTCGTTATGCACGCATTGTCGCCCCCGAAGCTCAATGTGGAGAGTTTTCCCGAACTACTTGGGTTGGTGGATCTACCTTGTCTTCCATGGCAAGTTAGGCCGAAGCCATCTCGGGCTTACTCCCCATGGAAACATTTTGCATGGATCATTCCTTTCGTCCAATAATAACACCTGCCCTGAGCTGTATCCCAACACCCTGACCGTCTCCCCTCGTGAAAGCTACCCCGACCTTGTTCACAGCATCCACTGTCAGCTCGCGCGCTTTCTTCTTCTCGTCATCCGTCCATGCAGCAAAAACCATGGCGCCCATTCCATCCATCAAGATGTCTGCCACAGCCTCGGCTGTTTCAGCGCCGAAGTGGACCTCGACCTCACTGGCCTGAATGTCCCGGAACCCAGCTTCGTTGAGCAAGCCAACTGTATGTTCTGTTTTCAGCCATCCAGGTGACACTGGGACCTGAAACGGCGGGTCCTCAGGCTTGATATGCATCTGCACATCTCGGATAACGTCGACGTTTCGGGGCTCTGTCCAGATGGTGACTACGGCAACCCCGCCGGGCTGCAACGTGCGCCAGATCTCCTTGGCGCCTTTAGCCGGGTCGGCAAAGAACATCAAGCCCATGTTGGTAAATGAGTGGCTGAAGGTGCCATCAGGGAAAGCTAGCTCCTCTCCCATCATTATCGCGGTGTGGGCTTTGGTGCCAGAAGGAATCCCCTCCGCCGTGATACGAACCATGTTCTCGGCACCATCGACAGCATGAATTTCTGGCTGAGCAGCCGAGGTGAATTTAGACCGGAGGAGTATGTCAGTGACAATGCCGGTGCCGCAGGCATTGTCGAGGATTATCGATTTGTCATCTATTGGTTTGATGTTCTCTGCGAGACCAATACAATGCTCTGCCAGCTCGCGCGTGCAGCCGCCTGTGCGAGCTTCGTAAACTGCGGCATCCGCATTGAAATGTTCGATGATGGGATTTGGGGTGGACATTCTGTCTGTTTCGTATGTTGGAGGACAGCCAGCTTTGGGAATCAGATGGGAAAATTATAGTGTTCTTTGTTATAATTAAAGCCCGGCTCTTGGTGGGATAACTCAGATAGAAGACATTTGACAGGAAAAGCGGATCAGGATGAGAGGGTATTTGAGCTGTGCTTTGGGATTTTCGTCTCCGCCAAGTGATTACAAGCGTCGGATCCTTTAATCTGACATGCATAGGCGAGATATAAGAGAGCATACACTCGTAAGCTGACACACACCCATTTGACATATACCGCCGTTTGGGTCTAGGTTAGCACGCACATGAAGTAGTTCCCGCGCACGGGTTTTCTCTGGGATGGCCATGGATCACCGCAGCGGTCCTTTTTCCCGGAAAGGAGATGACGTATATCAATCCCCGAGGGGACCTTGGTGATGGATGGTGTGGGTGAGGCGCAATTGTCTCTTAAACAAGGCAGTTTCTGACTTTTGCTATGAATCGAAACAAGATGCGTTTCGATAATATGGGTCTAACATGATTGTCTTGTACAATTCAAGGCGGTTGAATTGTTTCTAATTCCACGGTGAATATAGTATAACCAGGCCCCATCTACAGTTATCCTCTATATAATAGTTGTTTCATCAATTGGTTCCTTACTCTCTCGCTTCTCCACAAACGCCAAATGTACGATGCCATCTTCGGACCTCTAAGGCGAGTCACGTGACTCCACCCCGCATTTACCCCAGACTTTGACCCTGTCGTCTTTCTCTTCCTTTTAACCCTTGATCTACGGTGACTTATCAGCCTTGAAGTCATGTATAATAAACAACGTCATGGCTGAATCAAGCTCAACCGGAAAATCTCAAGTAAGCCTACCTATTTCAACAACACCTGCCGTGCTGATACGTTTCCGCAGAGACTGCTTCCATGTCCAGAATGCCCCAGGAGGTTCACGCGTCCCAGCCATCTGAGTCGGCATCAGCTCACCCACCTTACGGCATCCCACAAGGACTTCATTCCTTGCCCCCGGTGCCAAAAGACTTTCAGCAGACGCGACGTCTTATTACGACACTTGCGCTCTACCCATCACGTAAAAGGACAGACGAAGCGCTCAGCTCAGAAGTCATGCTTTCGATGTGTTGAAAAGAAGCTGAAGTGTGAGCGTACTAGGCCATGCAATGGTTGCATCCGATCCTGTACTAGCTGCGAGTACCCCTCTTCGGAGGAGTTCGATGGCTTGATGCTTCATGGTTGCGATGCTGGCGGTGAAGGGCCTGATGTGCTTCCTGACGCTGAGCAGGCGCCCGACCAACACGACGAACCGACACCTACTCACAGGGGTTCATGGCCCTCATCTTTTACACATATCAGTGACCTGAATGACGCTTTGGTGGAGGCTTTACCCGAATCCATGTCATCACCGAGCTCATCCTTGATACGCCAAACCGATGATGGTCATACTTCGAGCCAATCTTGTGGGGTTGGTACTTTCAACGGCCTTCACGAGAACTCGACTATCCCCTCAAGTATTGATGCATCGCAACCATTTGATGCCTTGCTCACAGATATGGGCGACGAGGCCTTGACAGAAGGCTTTGCCATATCTCCTTCTTACATGTCTTTGATGCAGCCCAATTATCGGACCGGTGGCCTCGACTGGCTGAGTTTCGACATAGATAATGGCCCTCAAAACCTTCAACTAGGCACCTTCAATAATCTCTACATCCCAGATTCCTGGCCCTCGAACATGGACCAACGAGAGCATGAGACACAAGGGACTAGTGATCATGGTGTTGATAATAGGGCACAGCATGTACGCACTCATGCAGAAACAACACGGAATATTCCACCCACACGATCGCCAAACCTGCAACTATCTACTACTTCATGGCCATTCGATCAAGGGCATGACTCAATGCCACGTCGGTATCGACTTCCCCCTCTTCGTGACGTTTTGAGCGGCTGTTGGCGAGCGAATCGGCCCTCCCAGACAACAATCGTCGACGGCTTCATACGTATCCTGTCGGAGAGCCCCCTCCCGCAGCTTGCAAATCTACGGGACACCCACGCTGTCCAAGCATTCGGCGATCTACAGCGCCTGGTCGATTCCTACTTTGATCGGTTCCATGATGTGCAGGCGATTCTCCATAAACCCACTTGGGCCATGTCTTCGTGTCCACCTGCCCTCCTGACAGCTATGGCGTGTATTGGTGCGCTGCTCTCGGATAGAGAGTCAGATGCTGAGCTGTCCTGGGCCCTGGGCGAGATATGTTCTACTATGATTACCTGGATGGTATGCTTCCCTCACCCACGCAAGCTGTTTGACGCTTACCTTTCAAGGGCGCTTCGGATGCTACACACTATGGCGATGTTTCATATCTTAATGCTCTCTGCCTTCACCAAATCTACTCTCTGGGTTCAGGCAATAGGCAACTGTATCAGAGTGCAGACAGGTCTCGTGGTATCTTGATAGGCGGCCTACGGGGCATGGGCCTGTTGAAACCTCGATCTGCCGTCAGCTTGGACGAGAGAGGGGAAAATATTCCCATTTCTGAGGACAATCAAGTTCTTACTCAGGAGTGGAGAAATTGGATCATGAGAGAATCAGGGCGTAGGGCAGCTTGGGCAGCATTCGAGTACGACTGCAGCCTTTGCACTCTCACAAGTCGCCGAGGTGTCGTTGACTTGAGCGAGTTGCCTTCTCTTTTGCCGTGCCCCGAGTCGATATGGAACGCTACCTCAGCACAAGCCTGGTTTGCCCTCATGTCTCGCCTAGGGCCCGGTAGCTCGAGACCAAGTTTATCTTTGGTACTCAAGTTGGCACTAGCCGGAGAACAAATCCCCTCCTTCTTGGGGTCCTGGGCGAAGAGGCTTTGTTCGCAGGTCATGGGACGCTTACTGTGGGACCTCTGGCAGTTGGAAGTTGTCGCGATGCCCGAGTACTGCGGCCTTGGCTCCATTGTAAGCGCACACCGGGATACAAAGAAATCGATTCTCAAGAGCTTGAATAATATGGTTGATGCTCTGGCTGCGCCTTCGACAACTAGTGACCTGATTAGCTACAAGTAAGTGGACGATGATCTTGCAGGACCTACAAAGCTTACAATGCAAACAGCATCGCGAGCCTCCTTTGCCACTACTCGCATCTCTGTGCCGCAAATGGTGTCCTTGACCTCGTAATCTACATCGTACGCAATCTCGTTTCTTCGGCACCACAGCAACATAACGGAATTGAGGTCGCCCGCGCGCGTCTCAAGTTGACATTTGCCAAAGATCCCAAGACAGCAAGAAGGCTGTGCTGGCACGCGACTCAGATTGTTACGATTGCGAATGAGTACCTCGTTTCCGCCCCTTGTGAGATCATGCGGGTCTTCATGGGCTACATCTTCATTATTGCGTACTCGACCTACGGCCCCCATATGACTGCATCGCCGAGTGAGTATAGCCATAGTGTCCGACTCGATCTCCATGATCATCATCTATCTCAAAGACGAGTCGTGGTGAAATGGATCCAGGCAGGAGGGCCGGCGAGCTTTGGGTCTGTTCAAGATATTGGTACCGACAGCTGCGTTCCCGCTATTAGTCACGACGCCCAAGAGATGCTACAGAAGCTTAAATGCTGGGGATTGGCTGGTAAATTTACCAGAATATTCCAAGTGTTGGAAGAAAAAGGGTTCTAGTCCGAGAACGACACTTGTGCAAGGTGATGTGGGTTAACAAGTTTGGTGGCATTTAGAATATGGCTATACAATTGGGAGGACTGCTTACACCTCCAGGCATGTTAAGAGGCGCCGATGTAACAAAAAACTCCCATCTCTTCTCTTCCTTACAAATACTGCTGAGAGCTTCCAAATCAAAGAGCTCACCAACCGGCATTCCCCATCCTGCAATCAAGTATTCGTGCATGAATAACCCTGGCACTGGAACATCCGTCTCCCTTCGTTTGTAAGACGGTTGCTGTGGATACACCTCGAAGGAGATGGCGTCACTGGCTACTGCCGAGAAGCCTTGATTCCAAATCCATCTCAACATCTCCTCAGTGCCTTCGAGACCGGCATGTTGAGGGTTAGAGCTCTGGGAGTATGCAAGCTTGTCAGCTGAAGTCATCTGCTGATCCCACTCCTTGATGACTCCTATCCTGACAAACAGGATATCTCCCCGACGGAATTCTACATGTTGCTCCTTCGCGATGTCGAGAAGAACATGAAGGGGTATAGCATGGTTCGAAAATGTCGTGTACGTTATCGAATGACGCGCGGCGTATTCAGCATAATCCAACAGGACGCCACGACCACAAATTCCCTCCTTGGCCCAGTGTTGAATCCCTATACGGGTGTTATTCCTGTCTTGAATCTCGCCCGACGTCATGCCACCGTAGAACAGGCGACGTTTGGGATCTGATTCAGTGGGGACCGGGGCCGAAAAGTGGCGGAGCCCATCCCATTGGGATGACTGTTGCGGGTTGAAGATATAGATATCGTCATATGCCGCGCCATTCAAGAGTGAGACAATGTGGTGCTGGGCTGGAGCTCGATTGAAGTTGGCAATATCGAGCTTGGTCAGTTCCCAGTTCAAGGATGTCCGCCGACCTGTCTTGATACATGTGGCTGCCGCTTTGGCAACCACTTCCGGCGTGAGGAGCACAAGGCGGCCAAGACCTTCTTCGCGTGAGCCAGGTGTTCCGGTCCAAACTCTTCGAGGGTCCGGAAGGCTGTCGTAATCTTTGTAGTGCAGTGAATCATACTCAGAAGAGATTAGAGAGCCCATATTGAGTACTGTGGGAGACGGAGACCCGAGATCCAAGTTACACGAATGAACAAGCTTTGTGCCTTGAACATGACAGGACCTTCTATACTTTTTTCGGGGCCGGCGTCTTTGCCATCTCAATCGCGCAAAAATAAAGCACCCCAAGCCAACAAAGGTCAAGCACACGACCCGCTCACCATTTCCTGGGGAGGGGATGGACAGGCCTCCGGGGGGAGTCATGTGCCATTTGCCGACTTGGGTCTCTGGAACGCAATTGGCCACAACGACTGGAGCGTGCCACATGTGTGGGGTGCTCCGAGACCGCATCGGTCGACGGGAGATGAACTCGGCTCTGTCAAAAGGGTGGAGGAAAGGGGTTAGCTTCTGAGGTTTCCAACGGAAATAACAGAGTCATAGCGGAATCGAAGTTTATACCTAAGCTTCAATAGCATAATGATAATTCAGTATGGTTTGTAATTATGATGAATGATGCCATGATGGCCTCAACAAAGCGCCTTGTGAGATGGACAAAAGGCACCATCGTTGCCCTCGTGTGAATGCTAAGAATAAGAGACAGCTAATATGAGCAAGCGAGGGGAGGTTAATAACTCGTATCGAGCAGGGGAAACTAGCACCAAGGATCACACTATTCTACACCATGGTAGAGACTGTGTCGCATTTTGTGTAAGGCGCAAAATGGCATCGGACAACAGTGTCCCTCACTAACCCTGCGAGACTCAAGGAATGTCTTCTGTCGACTGATCCATGTTTTTGTTGTCTTCGATGATCAGTCTAAAAGAGACCATCAGCCACAGAAGCAAAAGAAACAGTAATCAATGCACGACCATATTAAAACGCAATATCGTGAAACACCGTAATATATGCTCTGGGTTTTAACAACGGAGCCGATGGGACTGAACGACTGATTTTTATTAGACTGGATTTGACTCAGTGAATGTTTAACTACTTGATACTGTCGATTTCCTATTCCTTATCCAGATCATCCCATCACCCTCCTCGGCCCAATCAAGCTGCAGCCTTGACTTACGCCACGGTCTTGCTCTCTTTTCCAGAAGTTTCCATATGGGCAACGTCCAGCTTACCGAGGAATTCGTCAAGGTCCTTGCGTTGCTCCTCCGGGACGTCGTTGACGTGGACAGCGACGTCATCGCCAAATCGGGCTGAAATCTCCTCCAAAGACAACTTGGCGGTTTCGGGGAAAAAGAAGTAAACAATGGGGATAAAGACAATGCACCAAACAATAATCACCAGGTAGTATTTCCAACCAACATGCACAAAGCCGATGGGGGCTGTCTGAAGCAGAATAATGGTGCTGGTGAATTGGCCAAAGAGAGAGAATCCCATACCGATTGGGCGGATCTCTGTTGGAAAGATTTCTGACACGTAGATGTACATGGTCGTATCGCAAAGGGTTCTAAATAGCACCAGTCAGAAGTTGGAAAACCATGGCTTAGAAGGATATAACTTACCCCTGGAATGCTAGGTAGAGAAAGACGAAGAAGACCCCAGCTGCATTGCCTGCCTTATTCGAGGTTCCGGCAAACTCAGCGATACAAGCAGCAAGGCCACTTGTGGTAATCAGACAGCCAAAGAGGCCCACCATGAACATCCACCGACGAGAGTTGACCTTGTCGTGAAGCCAGGCGCCCAGCGGGTTATAGATGACGCCGGCGGTGGTGAGCCAGAGGGCGGAAAGGAGGAGAGGCATGGACCCAGTTTGACCAAGGTTCGTGTAAAGAATGACGGAGTAGTTATTCTAGAAGAGTTAGAAATAGTTCAAGACGGAGTAAAGAACTTACAATAATGAGAGGGCCAGCGAATTCGGCACCCCATTGAGTGAGAAAGCCTATCGCCATGCGTTTGCGGTAGCTCTTCTTCTTGATCACAGCCATCCAAGGCCCGCAACCTAGCGCATCAAGCTTTGCGGCGTCTAGGGCAATCTGCTCCTTAATCTGATAGATCTCTTCTCGGGCCACTAGTTCGTCGGGATCTTCTGGAGACTTTCGCAAGTTACGTACAACCTCCCACGCCTCTTCGACTCGACCCCTCTGCAAGAGCCAGCGTGGAGACTCGGGTATCCAAACAGAGGCTGCCAACAGAACAAGGGGGGAGAGGCACTGCATACACAAAGGAAATCGCCAAGCAAAGTCTGGCATGCGTGATGTGGCGAAGTAGCAGGCGTACCCAAGCCAACCTGAGAGCATGTAGCCGAAGACGAGAAAGATGGCGTGGTGGCCTACAAGCCACCCTCGTTTGTCGTGTGGTGCGAGCTCGCTCATGTACATAGGGCAGACCGTGACGAGGATGCCGATACCGATGCCTGCCAAGATGCGTCCTGCTTGAAACATCCTGAAGATACTGGGTTAGTCTTCTGCTCTATAGTATAGAGACGATGATGGTAGATGCGTAAGCCTTACCCCAAGCTGGCTGCACCACCCTGCAGGGCTCCTCCCAACAAGGCAAAGGCGCCTCCGATCTGAATAGATCTCTTCCTTCCAAGGGCAGTCGCAGCCCACATGATGAAGAGTGTGCCGATTGCACCGCCTGCGCTGTAGATTCCGTTTGCGGTCGAGATGGCTTGAGTAGTCTTGGTGCTGTAGCCCACCTCGCCCTGCATGGGCAGGTCAAAGAAGCTATACCATCCTGGCTGGCCGATCGTGCTCCCGATGACTGAAGAGCAGTAGCCATATGTCTATAGGTGAGTTAGCATCCTACTCCGGTAGAAATTGTGTTGACATACAAGTGAGCCAAATGCAACAGCAACTGTGACCAGCCTGTTGTAAGCGGTTGTGTGTTTAGCCATGGCAAACAGAATCAAGGCAATATGAAATCGCAATGATTTGAGGTATTGCAAGACGAGGAAGAATTGGCCGTTGTTTTAAGGACTCGTACTTGTTCCTGTGACCATTTTTCAATGTGGTTGACAGGGGACATGCTCTATACCAAGTCTGTGTTAGGGGACTCCGCAACCCCAGACTCAAGACCATTGTATCGGGCTCCCTTGATCATGTTTACCCCAGAATGGAGGCCGGGGGCGGGGAAGGTCCGAGATGGCTTTTTCGCTTCCGGAGCGTGCCACTCTGGTGGCGCACTAGACACGACCTACGGAGTCCGTAATTTCGGAGTCAAGCAGGGAAGCAGATGGTGCCGCCCCACGAATTCCATCTTCTACAGGACCAGCTTGTTGTCAAGAACAATGGGAAGAATCATTCACAGCTTGAGAAGGATCTTGCCTGACAGGGTCCAAAGTGGCTACCCCAACGCGACAAGATTCGGGTAGTACCAGGGTGACATGGACAGTGACTACCTTCTGGGTACAACAAGGCCAGGATATCGGTGCCCTCGCTTGTACAGGCCTTGGGTTTACTAGTTGTCCTATTTGCTACTGTAATATTACATTCAACCTCTTGAGTTACAACACTTTCTCCAGTATTCAGACTTAATCGCGCCTCTTAGATAATAAACTCTTCCAGGTTTCTTGATTAAGCTGAAACCTTCAAAGTCTAGCTGATCCTTATTCATATGTCCCATATCTACCCTATATAGGTCAATACCTTTCTTCAATAGACAATGTCCCAGTCTTGCTGATGAGGAATTCATCGATAGCAACGTCCTTTCCACTCTCCTTCCCATACCCACTGTCCTTGATTCCCCCAAACGGCGCCTCAGCTGAGGAGCTGTTACCGACATTCTACCCAATGTCAGTGTCATTTCAGTTCAAGAATCTGGACAGACTTACCAGTCCAATCATGCCAGCTTCCAGGTCCTCAAACATTCTCAGCAATCTGTCAACATTCTTCGTGAACACGTAGCTTGCCAGCCCAAGAGGTGTGTCGTTCGCTCTCTTGACAACCTCGTCCTCCGTGTCGAAGCGATAGACACCCAGAACAGGCGCAAAAATCTCCTCGTTTGTCATGGCCATCTCATCAGTCATGCCAGTGAGAATCGTGGGTGCCATGAAGTAACCGTCTCCATTCTCCCTCTTTCCATTGCCCAGGACTACCGTAGCGCCCTTGTCGACAGCATCCTTGTACAACTCTTCTGCCTTGTCTAGTCCTCTTGGCGTTGTAAGGGCACCCATAGTAGTACCCTCATGCATGCCATGCCCAAGTCTCAACGCCTTTGTCTGGCTAATGAGCTTCTCGACAAAGCTATCGTATATACCACTCTGCACGTAGAGTCGGTTAGACGTTACGCAAGCCTGGCCTGCATGCCGCCACTTGAGCGCCATAAGTTGCTCCATTGCCTGCTCAACGTTGGCGTCATCAAACACGATGAACGGGCAATTTCCACCGAGCTCAAACGTTGTCTTCTTGAGGTTCTTCGCGCACAGGCCTGCGATCAACTTGCCCACACGTGTGCTGCCCGTGAAGCTGACCTTTTTGACCCTCGAGTCTAGACACAGCGTCTCGGCCACAGCAGGTGTGTTCTCGAGGCTTGTCGTGAGCACGTTGAGTGCGCCTGGCGGAAAGCCTGCTCTTGTAGCAAGATGCGCGACTGCGACAGCTGTGAGAGGCGTTTCGGGAGAGGTCTTGACGACCATTGTGCAGCCTGCTGCCAATGCGGCCGCCGCTTTACGCAGAGCGAGCGCAATGGGAAAGTTCCAAGGGACAAGGGCGGCTGCAACACCGACGGGCTGCTTGATTGTCAAGGCCCGGCGACCGGGAATGGCGCAGGTCATGGTCGTCCCATGTTCCCCCCGGTCGGCCTCGCCAGAGAACCACCAGACAAATGTCAAGGCATAGTCAATCTCGCCGCGAGCCTCAGCCAGTGGCTTGCCGGTTTCGTGGACAAGAATGCGAGCGAGATCCTCTTTCGCAGTGAGCATAATCTCGTGCCATTTCATCAGCAACTTGGCCCGCTGGCGTGGCGTCGTCTTGGAGTAGCGCTGGAACGCCTCGTAGCAGGAGGCGATGGCAGGCTCGACGTCGGCGGATGTGCAGTCGGGACATGTTGCCCATGGCTTCCCGGTACCTGGGTCGAGGACATCGAAGACCTTGTTGTCCTTGGCTGAAACGAATTGGCCGTTGACATAGGAACTGAAGTGAAGGAGGTCGGTGTCTTGAAGCGTGAAAGGAAGAGAGTATGGGCTTGACCCTTGTTGCTGTGTGGTCGCCATTGTGCCTTGGTGTTGAAAAAGCAGATACAGTCCAGTACCAATGCCCCGATTAAGCCTTTTCACATCTGATATACACGAGTATGATGGATTAGCTCGAGTTGGCGCAATTTCTGAAGCTCACAGGATGAGAAAGTTGGGGCCGAAGCTATGCGTAACCGATGCCGTCACCTCCGGCTCCGGCGGGGTGATCCGGGCCCCGTAATTACCCCGCCTTCTCGGAGTTGCAGTGCAGGGATCCGCTTCCATCCGGCGGCGGAATACCGAATACGGAAAGGCATCTGAAAGCGGTCTACCGAGCTTGCTCAAGCGCTTCGCAGTCTACCAAGCATATGTTGGTCTACTCTCCTTTTTATTCCAGGGTATCTTTTGATCAGTTGCCTAGAGTAGAAGGAAATCTGTTTAGCTACTGCAATTTGGCGCTCAGATGATGCTTTTGGGGGAATATGAGGGAAACGCAGAGGAAATGTGCGTGTCTCGGCGCTTATTTGCGAGACCGTGGATGTGTTTCTAATCGCCTCATCTTGGAAAGGCGCTACCTTTTCAGTGAGGTGTTTACGACTTTATACGTTGGGGAATCAAGTCTTGTGTGGGATTCCACTCATGTCCTTCCTTGTCATTTTTATATAGCTATCGCTATCTCATTATCCATTATCACACACAACGTCCTCCATCAACCTACACCGCATATCCGTTAGAATCGCCAAGATCAAAACTAGCACAGCAGTTACACGTACCTCGAGATCAACACCAGTGATAAAGTTTGCTTCTTCACTGGCCAAATAACAGCAAGCGTTGGCGATGTCACCAGGCGTCGACGGTCGCCCCAAGGGAATCGTAGACACAAAACCCTTTCTGTTCTCCTCGGTATCGGGCTTGCCGATAAAGAGATGGGTCCTGTCTAGCTCAGCATGATTTCTGCAACGTTCACTGATAGAAACCCACATTCCGGTGCTCCCAACCACTGGAGACACAGAGTTGAAGCGAATCTGGTGAGGCCCATATTCGACGGCCATCGTCTTGGTGGCGTTGATGACAGCGGCCTTGGAGGCATTGTACCAGGTCAACTTGGGCCTGGGCCGACTTCCCGCCGTTGAAGCAACCTGAATAAAGCACCCAGGCCTCTTCTCCTTTAAAAAATAAGGTAGCAGAATGTTTGTTGAGTGGTACACACTCTTGACGTTGACATTCATAACCAGATCAAAGTCGGCCTCGGTAGCATCCTCAGTCGGCTTGTTGGGATACGTTGCGCCAGCATTGTTGATGACGATATCAAGCTGCTTGAACCTCTCAAGCGCAAGAGACAACACGGCACGCCAGTCGTCGGGTTTAGTCACGTCTGCGCGAAGGAAGTGGCACTTCAGCTCAGAGGCGACGGCTTCGCCTGCTTCGGAGGAGAGGTCGGTTATGATGACGTTGGCGCCCTCAGAGACAAATTTGGCGGCGATGCCTTTGCCGAAGCCTGATGCACCGCCAGTGACGATGGCTGTTTTGCCTTGGAGACGACCTGACATGTTGAGTAAATCCTAAAGAAGGGTTAGAAGATGGCAGTGGTTCAAAGAGGGGACTTGAAAGACAACTTCACATGTTGATATAGCCGTTTAACACCCGTTTTGTCTCTGATCCCCGCCAACACCAACTGAACCCCGCACACCCGAGCGGCACACTCCATGCAACACATCATCAGGAAATTCATCACAGGAACATAAATCCTTTCCGGTTTGATCCAACATCCTTGGCGGTCCCACCATCCGTGCAGTCTCACTGCGCCGTACCGCAAGTCCGACATCGGAAAAGCAGCCAGGGCCAAGCCCAGCAAAGAGGGCGTCATTGTATTTGTATGGGTGATGATCTCCAGATTACCTCGTTCCCCGATCAAGCATCTCACTTGTTACAATGACTCCCAAAACTCTTCGCATTCTCGTCCTCCCCGGCGACCATGTCGGCCCTGAAATCATGGCCGAGGCCCTTAAAGTCCTCGACGTGATTGAGGCCAGCCGCCCAGACTTACGCTTTGAGCGCGATACGGACATTGTCGGCGGCTGCAGCATTGACAAGCACGGCAGACCTATCACTGACGCTGTCCTCGACAAGGCCGTTGCTAGCGATGCTGTGCTTTTCGGCAGCATCGGTGGCCCAGAGTGGGCGGGCGCTGATCCTACACCTGAGTCGGGACTTCTGAAGCTACGCCAGAAGCTCGATGCCTTTGCCAACCTAAGGCCATGCGAGATTCTCGTCCCGAGTCTTGTCGGCGCCTCGCCAATTAAACCCGAGCTTATTGCAGGCACCAAGTTCATAGTGGTGAGGGAAAACTGCGGCGGCGCGTACTTTGGCGAGAAGAAGGAGGAGGCAGACGTTGCATCTGACTTGTGGGTGTACTCGCGACCAGAAGTTGAGAGGTTGGCGAGAGTGAGCGCTGCTGTCGCCAGAATTCTGCATGCTAGCACCGGGGCTGAGGGCAAGCCGATTGTTTGGAGCGCCGACAAGGCCAACGTCCTGGCGAGTGGGCGACTTTGGCGCCGTGCAACAACAGATATCTTTGAAAAGGAGCTATCCGACGTGGAGCTGAAGCATCAGCTTGCTGATAGTCTGGCCATGTTGATGGTCAAGGACCCCAAACGCTTCAACCACAGCGTCATTCACACTGACAACACTTTCGGCGACGTCCTCTCCGACATCTCAGGTGGTCTCACAGGCACATTAGGCGTCCTGCCCAGCGCCAGTCTCGCCGGTGTTCCTGGAGAGGGCTCTTGTAAGGGCCTGTACGAGCCAGTCCACGGCAGCGCGCCGGACATCTCGGGCAGGGATATGGCGAACCCTGTCGCCGAGATTCTAAGCCTGGCTATGATGCTACGGTACTCGTTCCTACTGGAGAAAGAGGCTGCTGCTGTCGAGCAGGCCGTTATCAAAGTGCTCGACGCGAAGGAAAATGGCGGATTGGAGATCAGGACTGGAGATCTGGGAGGTAGTGCAAGGTGTAGCGAAGTTGGAGATGCAGTCTGTCAAGTGCTGAAGGGGTTATTAGAGTGAGAGTTGGATAATCTAAGGATCTATAGTATATTATCAAAATGTCTCGTGTTTATTATAACATTAAAGCTTAATTATAGGAAGCAATATCCTCTGACTTTCTTAGGCTTCTTAAATTTCCATGCAAAAACGATGCTGACAATAACCCTAATGTTTACCTATCGAGAGGCCTATTTTTAGGTCATATCGCGCGTACTTAAATATAATAGATGACCTAGTACTCGTTGAGACGCTTTTTAATTGATACTAAGTACTCATATAACTATGAAAACCGCGATAAATCACGCCCTGCCATGTGCCATAGTCGAAGCATGCTAAAGATATATGTAGCCAGTGTTGCGATAACTGCGAAGGAACAAAAGCCCGCAACCTATATAACTCACGTTAACTTATATATCTTTTGTAAACGAGCCTATATGATATGACCAACCACTTGATTTCCTTTACCAGGACTCGATAATCCCATGTAAGTTGTGTCTCCAATGAAGGCGATGAACCCGGCCAGCCACGTGTATATGCTAAACTCAAGCAAGCCTACCGCAGTCTGCCAAAGAATCACCTGATCCCAGCGTGGGAGACGCTGGCCTAGGCCTATATCACGCGAGAGCATGCGCCGGCACATGGCGTTTGCCTGAGGTAAGCATCCGATGCGCATTAAAAAGACACTCTGCTGCAAGCTCATGGCAACGGCACCAACACTGAGTACCAAGCTGCTGTACCAGAGGGCACGAACCATGGTATTGGCCACGGGGGAGAGTCTCTCGAGAGAAGGCCAAGTGAAGGCGCCAACGATGGTGGCACTCATAACAGCTCCCTTGAGAAACTATGTCAGATGGCTCGTTCGTCGGCTTTCAGGCTTCTTACAATGATTTCGACGTTGGAAAGTTGGGCTAGCATGGCTGCACGCCATTGTTGAATCATGCGATCACTATCAAATTCGTTTGGCTCGTTTACGGCTGCGTCGATGGCGTTTCTCGCGACTTTCCATGCGGCCAAGTGAAATGGGAAGACCTTTTTCACAGCATCCATCATGCGTCGCTTGTTGCCATGGCACTGAACTGCGAGATAGCTACCCTATTCAATAGCCAAAGGCCAGGCTTTCGAAATCTGTCTCAGCACATGTCCTTTATTCCCCAGCCCGCTTCGTCTTTCTGCACCACCGGCTTCTGTGGACTGGGCAGTGTGATGCGGTGCGGTCTACCCGAGGAGACTGACGTAACCGATTCCCGGACGACGCCCGTGGCTTATGGCTTGTTAGCATTAAGATGCCTATGGAACTAAGACTTGCATTTGCAGTGGTGGCTATGTTCACAAGGCACCTACCTATACGAAGAGCCCCACGTGAACAATTACAATCACAGTCTGTACGCCAACGTGAATTCCAATTGCGAGGATCTATCCTTGATGGCCCATTTTGTAGACTGGGTTTTGATTAAAAGGTGAGGCCGGATAGCACATAAGTGATTTAGTACCTAACTTGGACATGGAAGCCCATGCTCGCAAACATCCATCATATTCTCACATTCACACAGAGCCTTCCGGTCTGGCCTCGAGTGTTAGGAGTGCCGCTGACTACCTACTACAACCCCGATCACCTCCTTGGCCCTACCGCTTATCCTGTAGTAGCGCTGTGCTGAAACATGGCGCCTGCAGTCGAGAGAGAATGAGGCGGACGAGTGAGGCTAGGCATGCATGAGGCAGTGCGTGGGCAAGCAGGCTGTGGCCTACGCCAGGTATGTTTTCGTTAGGATAACCCGAAACCTCCAAACATTCTTCAGCGGCCCAGGTGCCCACGGGAACGACAGGGAGATATGGAATCAGTCATTAGAAGCCACTTTGAGAGGTTCCCATCAGCGATGGAGATCTTGTTTCTTGCCTTGGGAGGCTGGGTCGCTTGGCAGAAACACGCCCAACGCCGCGACGCTTCCCACCCTTCAGTCGGGCGGCGACTGCCAACAGGCAGGCTGCGGCCCAATATTTCAGCCCTCGGTAACCAAGAATGTCTTTGTACCAATGCTGTTTGTAGAGATCCTGGGCTTGCGACCCATTGTCACATTTGTCACACCCACCGAGCTCCTGCCATCTTATCAGGCCAGAGGCTTGCTTCGCCCCTCTTCTACCATGTCGTGTCTACTTTCACCTGATCTTAAGTACTTAAGCTCTTGATTGGCGTCCTTTATTTCTATACCTACGCAAGTCTTTTTCACTACCTAAAAGCACACGGCAACTTGCATCCAAGCCCAAGTCCAATCAATCCCACATTTCCAATTCCATCTTCCATTCACAATGACTGGCTCCTTGTTCGGATATTCAAACCTGGGAGGGCCCTCCAAAAGAGCACGTCGAGCTGAATTCAACTATCGAGTTGATGACGGCAAGTACGTCTTTGAGCAGCTGGTCAAGGATACTTACGATTCGGTCGAGGCTGAGTACTCACCCACCGAGAGAAATCGTTGGTGTCGATCCAAGTGGAAGGTTGGGATAGCTTGTGTGCATTTCCCAACCGTCGTCAGCATCGACAGGCTGGGTCACTGGGGGGTCTACATCCGTCGAGATGACCAAAAGGAGCTGGAAGTAGGCGAAACTCCCTTATGAACTGCCCTTTTTACGTACTCTGACATGTTGATTTGGCAGATTAACTTCCCACAGGACATATACAGAGTCTATGGGAGCAACTGGACCAGCGAGTCCGTTGAGGCCCTCCAACTTGAAGCTGTTTGGCAAGCCAAGGGGAACCCCGAATTCAAGCGGGATGTCCAGCCCGATGAAATTGTCTTTGTTCGCAGGCCAGCTGCGTCGGGCCACCATGAGCGCGATCATTCACCCGAGGAACTGTACCAAGAACAGGAAATGTACTTCAGCTGGCCCGAATTTGTGCTAGCAGGTATGTTTGACTCTCAAATGCATTTGCAGAGTTCTTACTAACAGAAGAGCAGCACAGTTTGTCCTTCAAGAGTACGTGGTGAGGCCGTGGAGACTTGAGACAGCAAAACTGTTACCCAGCGACCGAGCAAAGACTGTACGCGAGCTCAATACGGTGGCCGCTTATCACCTCTTGGACAACAACTGTCAGGACTTCTCCCGGCTGCTCATGGGCTTGATGCTGAAGAACCGCTGGGGAGACCCGGGGCGCCTGAACAAGCCCTTTGTCTTGGATGAATTGTCGGATGAGTGGATGAGCATCAATAACTCGTGGTCACGCGAGGCGCTCAAGGCACAGAAGCAGAATGAGCGCGGATTTCTGTATGGTGTCCCATTGATGCTACATCGCCTGGAGCAGCCAGACAAAGATGACCTAATCAAGATGGAGCCAGAAGATGCAAGGAGATTCTGGGAGAGATTGCCGAGCCGCCCAGGCAAAGCCCCGGAGGAACTACTACGCAAGCTCGACAACTGTCGGTTGGCAATCCAATTGGCTGAAGCCTACACATGTCGGATGACCATGTCGACTAGAGACTACATCCGAATACTGGACAGCACGGAAGCGAACGATATGGCGGAATATGTAAGGCGCCAGTTCCCCGAGGCCTTGGAATCTCATGCTGCAACCGTCAGGGCATGGTTTGTGTCATTCCACCACATCTCGCGCACTGACAAAGCTGCCTGGGATCTCCTGGCGTTCATATCGTGGATCCAACCTGCAAACATCCCAAAGTCGCTGCTGCCGGAGCCTGAGTCTGGGTCATTGGACAACACAATCGAAAAGTTGGTCAGATATCGCCTGCTGAAGATTGGAGGGGCCAATCATCTCGAAATGCATCCCCTGCTCCACTATCTAACCCAGATCGGTATTCAACAAGCCGAACGTGGGAAAGATACCATCCTCAAGGCGGTTCGTCATGTTGCCACACACTTTGCCGGTGGCAATGCCATGAATCGGAATGATTGGGAACAGTATGGGAGTCATCTCCACAAACTGTATGCCAATAGCAACGGTCTGATGAATCAGGAAGACGAGGCTACTTTTGATGTTGCTTTCTTGATTGGTCGGGGTCTGCTGATCAACGGTGAGGCAGACTCTGCGGCTGTCTACCTGAAAGAAGCTCTTGCTTGGAGGGGACTTCGTCTGAGCGAAAACAGCCCAAAGCGGCTCGAATCACAGCTCGAGCTTGCAAGGGCCTACGCGGGAAGGAAGCATTCACATCTGGTGATCGACATGCTCAAGGACGTCAAGCCTCTTCAGCAATTCTTGAACAAGAACCGGCTCAGCCTTGGCCAACGACTGATGGGCAAAAAGCCCAGTACCATGACCTCCGAGGTGGGCGATGAGCTTCTGCTCATCTTGAACCTCGCACTCGAGCTCGCCAAGGCTTTCATAGCATTAGCCAAGCATAAAGAAGCTGCCAAGGTGTTCGCCGAACTCGAAAAGGCAGAGCCTGCGGGCCTCATCGAGGATCATCCGGGTTGGACTGCACACAGGGAAGAGCTCGTGCACACCCTGGCTCTCAACTGGCAGTTGAAAGACGAGATCAAACTCCGAGAAAAGATCCTGGATGCCGAGAGCCACCCTGAGCGACTTCCATCGCAGAGAAAGCAGGCGATTGATCTGGCAAAGGCCTACCAGGAAAGCCATCAGTACCAGGAGGCCATCGACCTGCTCAACAAGCTCCATCGTTTCACGACTGATCCAAAAGAAGAGCTGGAACTGCTTGGGACACTCACAACAGTATGGCAGCACGTTGATATGGACAAGGCAAGGGCACTCAGGCCGAGGCTGGTTGAATTGCAGAAGGAAATTAACAAATGAGAAACTATCAAGGGTGCATTTCAGGCTCGGGCTAACGCCTAAACCGAGGAGTAATTTAAATTAATTTATTAAAATATTATATTTTTATCCTAATTTATAAAAAGATGCAGAAAAGTATATAATATACTTAGATATATTATATCCTTATTATATTAGCTGCCTTACAACGTGATTATACCTCTCGTTCATTTAACCTTACCCTATCGCGCCGGGGACACGTTCCAGTTCCAACCCCGCACTCCGCGCTTGGCAAGCCACGTGACGCCCTCCATATCATCTCCAACATCTTGTCTAAAGTAAGGAGTTCTTCATGATCACTGCTGCAGTTTAGCGATGCCTTCACCATCTTCCTTAATTATCCAACCTCAGGGGCGAGAGACGGGAATTGGAACCTTGAAACGCAAGCGACGGCCCCGAGCCGCCGTAGCCTGCGACACTTGCAGAACGCGCAAAGTCAAGGTTCGCTCTTTAACACCTCATATGAGGGCTATCCGACACTGACTTTGTCTTGGTTCAAGTGCGACGGAGGGCTTCCTTGCTCAAACTGTGTTAGTAAGTAGTAGTAGTAGTACTTGGTAATTGCCGGGCATAAGCAACTTACCCCTAGGACTTGCAGAACACTCTTTTGGGTGCTCATACAAGGATGGACACCCCCAAAGCAGCCGAGAGAACCCCGACCGTGATTTGAACACCAGGTACGTATGCACCAGTATGTGGAAGATTACAGTAACTCAACAAGATCTAGTGAGGCCGCTGAGCCACGCAACGTGCCTCTAGCCGGAACTGCCGGAAGACCCGACCTTGGACCTACATCCCCTGTGAGTCTTGACGATGGTCCTATATCTGAAGCCGTCGAGGCATCAGCACCCGGTGTGAATGATCATGGCTCTTCTGCCGAGCGATCGGCGACTCCTACGGCAGGTGGTCTTGCCAACGTCAACCAGCACACTGGAGGCTCCGAGTTTTATGGGCCGAGCGGGACATTTTATTTCCTCTCTCGGGTGAGATCTCATGCTCAGTCTCGACCGCAGCCTCGCCAGGTTAGGGCTGCCGCTGTTGATGCTGGCGTAGACAGTAGCTCGGTTGTCAATCTATTGCACAGCTCAGATTATACGCTGCCTAACACACAGGATGCCAGCTTGCACGGATCAGATACCCGTTCTCTGGCTCAGCCAGCCATGCCACCCTCTTCGGCTGCTCGACCAACTGCCCACGACGACGAGTCTCTTCCCAGAATAGAGATCGAGATTCAGCGGGAATGCGTCAGACTTTATTTCGACAACTTGCACTGCGTCCACCCAATACTTGACCATGCTTCTTTCCTCCGTCGAAGTGAGATTGAGGTGTGGCAGAATCAAGGCCAAGACAAATCCACTCCCACCCCAAACCAAGCAAAACGGCAGAAGCAGAGATTTCTTGCTCTGTTTCACATTGTTTTAGCTATCGGGGCGATTACAGCTGGTGACACGTCGTCACTTACATGGGATCGGATAACCAAATTTCTGGAGGAAGTTTACAGCAGTCATGCCTTTGGCAATAACCCTCCCTCATACGCCCCCATCCGTGTCGCTCGGCTATACTTTGAGAGGGCTAGGGCCTTCCTGGGTGACGTCTTTGAGTCAAGCTCGATCGAAAATACTCAAACACTTTTCCTCATGGTTCGTCAAGTGTCTCATAAGCAACGCTTCTCATTTTGTTAGCTGACCCGTCTTTACCCAGTCCGTCTTCTGCCAGAATGCTTTAAAGCCCCATAGCTGCTACATGTATAGTGGCATGGCCTTGAGGACTGCCCTCGCCATCGGACTTCCGACAACCACTCGCAATAGTTCCAGTGAAACCAGTCGTTTATGGTGGTGAGATATAATCCCTCCCTCGCACTTCAAGTCGTGTATTGCTGACAAAGGTCGTCTAGGGCCATGTATTCCTTCGAGATGTGAGGACCCTAGACCTCTTTTTCAAGCTAGGTACGAAGGAAGCTAACAAACGGCATAGTGAAATGTGTTCTGCAGCGGGGCGCCAGTCGTTTCTCCGGGCTCCCAAGCACTATGGAACTCCATTGCCTTCTCCTGCAGGTCTTCCATCAGGCTTCCGCATCTTTTCTACAATTGATAATAACGACTTTTAGAACCCCGATGAGCCGCTTTTGCCATTTATTAACTGCATGGTTGACTTGGCACGTATCTTGGCCGAAGTGGCGGCGAATGCGAACCCCCCTGGCCAAGAGGAAGAAACCTTGGCTACCAAGTCGAATAGGTCAACAAATCTTGAAAGGAGCCTAGCAGAGTGGAAAGATGGACTTCCCGACCACCTGAATCTGGGGACCTCATCTCTCCATGAGAACGAACTCATCACTAAACAAAAAGTTGTCTTGAGACTCCGTAAGCTATTTTCCTTAAGAGCCATGCAATGAAATCCCGCAGATATCTGACCGTCTTAGGTTACCTGAATATGAAGATACTTATACATCGGCCGTTCTTATTATCGGCTTCTATAGGAAAGGACCCAACGTTTTCTAACCATGTTTCCTCCTGCGTCCAAGCAGCCAGCGAGGCCATCCGATTTGTATGGGATACATATCTATATCGGCCGTATTTCCGTACTTGGTGAGTTAACCATCGACTTATACAATAATACTTTTGAGATTAACTATTTAGGTGGTATAACTGTACCTACGTTCTTGACGCAACCATGGCACTTTTGTACGTCATCCTAATCAATGCCAGCCCATACCCGGTCGAAGTCATACTGGGAGATATCGATAAGAGCTTGGAAATCTTTGCATCCATGAAGATGCTTGCCGTTGCCCGCAGATGCACTGAAATCACAAGGGAGGTTCTGAATGCAGCCAAGACATCCCACGCGGAATCTTTCCATCAGGCCCTTGAGAGGCGCGGTGATGATGCCTTGCGACATGAGACACATGGCGATCAAGGCGGTGATACGGCTGGCTCTGAGCCCATCATCAATCATGTAGGGCACAACGGCGACTTTGAAGGTGATGGGACTACGTATGAGGAGCTATACTCCAGCCTGGTGGACACAAACTTGGTCTACGACTTTCTCGATTTCGAGGATTGGAACGCTTGGTCTGCCACAGATGGCCCAGGCGCCGAGACGGGTAATTTCTTGTACTAAAAGGACTACGGATAGCCGCGTACTGGGGAAGAAAGCGCAAAATCATTACTATCTTCCCGTACATTCCTAGACCGAGGTTCATTTCGCGGGGACCACGCGTTCGACCCAGTTACTCACCAAAGGACACAACCACCTGTGCATAGATAAGTAGAAATTTCAAGCAGACAAACACACCACGCCACAGACAACGAGAGAGCTTCAAGTTATTGGAGCGAAGTATTTGGGTGGAATAAAGGCCTTTGTTACCATAGTCCCATTGGTTCGAGTTGGTAACGGGGCATTCCCCCCGTCTGCGTGAACTCACACTTAGGGTACATCATATTTTGTGCATTCTGGAAGTTTTATCCAACTCAATGATCTGCTAATATCCCAATAGAGACTCTGAACGACTAAAAACTAGCTACTTTCCCACATGTGCGAGAATCAACGACGCCAAATCCTCCGCTGTTGCCTTCTCGTCAAGACGACCAAGCAAGTGCTGGTCAGGCCTCACAAGGAGTCCGCAACCGTGTAGGATGCCTGAGCCATCGTTGTACATCTTTCTTTGCTCCTCATAGACGAAGTCAAAGTCCTCATCGATTGAACGTAACCGCAAATTGATCCCAGACAACTGGGTCAACTTGTACAGCTTGTCAACTCTTTGAGCCCAGGTTTTATGCGATGACACTATCAGAGTGAAGCTGTCAAATTCTACAAGATCAAGCGTCGAAAACTGACGGGAATTGATACCATGTTGATGGAACTCCTTGACGTAAGACATATCGAGAGGGGCCATCTTGCATGACACCGCACCGAGTCGTGGCTTGATCCAAGCGTGGGGCAACCGGCCGCCAGGGGTAAACTTGGGAGAGAACTTGGACGCGTGCGGTGGCGCCTCTTTGTCCCCATAAACATAACCGATATGAAGGCCAAGCTGTGGATCATATCAGCTATCATTCTTTCATTATGGGATATCGGTGACTGACATTATCAAAGTGTTCCCGCTGCCCTTCGACTTCCCTTGCAATCATGTCCTGCTTGTCAGGATCGTGAATTGACTTGTGGAGATTCCGTCTTGCTTCCTCTACGTCATCAATGCCGGCCGTTCCCAGGGTCTTGAGAAACGAGAAGATTTTCTTGCCATTCTTGACGCTTTGAGCCGAGTTGACCAATGCAATCTGTCTTCTATCGTCTTCGTAGGTCTGCAGGATCGACGAGGTAGCCCAGCCATGATGGACCGCGGCAATCTTGTAAGCAAGGTTGTGTGCGTCAGCAATGCCAGAGTTGAGGCCCAGGCCACCAGTGGGAGGGAATGAATGAGCGGCATCACCGACTCTGCATCGACGACGGTTAGATCGGTATGACACGGAACCCAGCTTGAGGGGCGACGTACAAGAAGGTGTTTCCTTGTCTGTAGTTTTTCGCGACCTTTCTGCTCAGGAGCCATGGGCGATAACTCAGGATCTCGAACGGCACCTTCTGGCCGATGGCAGCAGCAACAGTTGTCTGCGCGAGCTCTTGAGACCAAGTATCTGCCGGGTGCTTCTTGGACTATCAAGTGTCAGTGTGCAACACAAATAAAGATGGGAGTACACTGACATTGAAGTTGCTGATCAGCACATGGTTGGCCTCAAGATCATAAGCAATGATGAATCCAGGGCATGCTGGATCCGTAATCCAGTGCAGCAGGCCAGTCCTTTCACCAACAACAGGTCGAAGATTAGCCTTGAAGTGTATTGTCATCATGGTCTCATCTAGGGACTCTGGTCAGCTCGTCGAGGGAAGAATACTACTGGGAAAGTAACTTGCAGCCATCTTCGCCCTCTGATTCTATACCGAGGTCCGTACGCACTTGGCTCTTCGCTCCATCACAGGCTAGGACGTGTCTAGAGCGTACCTGCCACCGAGTCTTTGTCGAACGCTCCTCGAGTGTTGATATGACTTGATCGTCAACCTAAAGCTTCAGGCTCAGTCATGTGTACTATACCACATGTGCATCCCGCTTACGTACCTGCCGAGATGTGATATAGGCAACATTCTTTCGAATCTCGACGTTGGGGTCATGTTCAAGTTCTTTGGCAACGAATTGCTCAAATGCTGGTTGTGGAATGTTGTGGAGCATCTACCATTGTTATTAGCGGTGCTGAGTATAGAGTATGCTGGTCCCTCTACCTCTGGAGTATGTTCCAATACTCCAGCGTCCATTCTCTCGTAAGGAAGAAGCCCAATATGTTCGCCGCTCAAGTTGGTGACAAAGTTGACCTGATTTGCATCTTCTCGAGGGGTACCAAGCTTCCGCATGGTGTTAGTGTCAAGGCCGTACTGGCGACATATCTCGAGGCTTCGAGGACAGAGGGCATGCGCTTTCGGGGCGGCAAGTCGTTCAGGGTATTTCTCGATGAGCAGGGACTTGACTGGTAGGGAGAGTCAGAAGTGGTATATGCGACTTCCAACTTGTACTCACTTCCAAATTTGGAGAGCATGTAGGCCGAGAGTAGACCAGTTGGGCCACCGCCAACAATGAGGACAGGCAGTTCGGCGGGCTGGACTGGGCCGCCATCCTCGACGTCGCCAAGGACATTGCCATTCAGCTTGACTTGCTCCAGAATTCCAGGCATGACGGTTCTCTGTGGAAATGCTTACTTGGGACGGCGATCTCATTGATTCGAGCCACTACAAAGATAAAGTCCGGGGCACCTTGAAATAGACAAAGCGCAAGTCTAACGCTAAGCAGCCCTCGCCGAGCTCAGGGCTCTCATTAGCTGTAGAACTAGATCTTGTTCCGACACTCGCGTTCCGATTCGTCAATAATCCTCGGCATTGACGGAATCTTCACCCGACCGGCTACGACACTCTATAACGGCTCGGTAAAAGGTGCCCGATATGACTGTGGTGTAATCCGTTTTAGATGTTGCCGAGTTGAAGCATTCATACGTGGACTTGCTGAGACCCGAGTATGTTCAGCCTCTGTACTATCCCAGGATCGGGTCCGGCTCGGTGGACATGCCCCGCTTCTCCCGGCGATTTCCCCGCCCCCGCAAGCCGATGGCCCCACCAATGGCTACCCGGGACCCGACGCTTAAAAGGGTGGCTCCTATTCTCCTTACCCCATGAGGGGGCATGGGAGGTAATCAAATCGACGGGAAAACAGTAATCGTGACAATGACCACAAAAAGGGGACCATTCCGGCTCGTCACCGTCAACACGGCTCCCGAACGAGCGAAGCGCCTTATTGGACGCTTGATCGAAACATTGAAGGATGACTACGATATCACTTACGTTGACAACTGTGAGAGTATGAAACCTTTTGGCTTATGTTTTGACTACTTGTTCTAATGGACGATGTGGCAGGCATTGACCAGGTCATACCCAAGGTCACTCAGCACAAACCCAACGTCCTGGTAAGCTTGGTACTGTTGAGACAGGTTTTCTCGCACACGATCCAACTGACAGCGACCTAGTTCTCTGCGTCGATGTGGACTGCGGAAGAGGCCCAACAGATCCATTCACTAGCAAAGTCCATAGTGCCAGATATCAAGTTACATGCGATCCCTACTGGTTTACAGGTTGAGAAAGGGCCCGATGCCATTGTCAACTATCTGGTTGAAAAGGTTCCCCCGTTGTTGGATTCTTGAAAATGGGCTATGTAACTCTGAAGGAAGCACACTGGATGGTTGGATGTTTCCATCCGCAAGTATAGCAGAGTTAAGAAGAATACGAGTAGATAGATGGTAGGCGTGAGCGTTGTAGATGAACGAGGTGTGCGTTTTGACCACGTTGGCTCATTCTTAGTCTTGAATGGACGCATAGCAAAACGTGAAATCTTGCCAGAGCCAGAAATATTACGTAGTTGAATGTACTTGGTGCGTTTTTCGTCAGAAACCGAGGGAATCCCGTGAGAAATGTTTAGTGATATGACTCTTTCGGTCTTAATCCTATTGGAGTCATCCCTATTTTTAAAAGACCTATGATATTTTGCTTTAAATCCTGTTTTTGATTTGAGTATTCTGGCTCTTATGCTAGTCTACTCTTCATTCTCAAAGACATTGAATAGTGTTCCAATATGTGGCAAAATCTCAACAGCAAACTCATCCCCATGCCTCAGTGTCTCCTTAGGCGTCCGACCCAAACCAACTCCAGCTGGGGTTCCGGTGATGATAACCGTACCAGAGGGAAGAGTGGTACTTTGCGAGAGAAAGCTGACTAGCTTGGGGACACCGAAGATTAGGTCACTATGAGCGGATAATGTTAGACAAGATTTGTTGCACGCGGGGGGTTGGATAGCTGTTGCTTACTTGATACCACAATTTTGAACAACCTTCCCGTTTTTGAGTCCCCGAAGCCAAAGATTTGACACGTCGGGAATAACAGATGTAGAAACAATGACTGGACCTACGCCAAATATTAGGCTCTGGATCCCATGGTGGCCGAGAGAGAGCACACGTACCCAGAGGGCATGCTCCATCGAAGCCCTTCGAGAAAGACCATTGGGATTGGTTAAGCTGAGAGGTTCGGCTTGAAATGTCATTCACAGCCGTGTAGCCTAGAACGTAGTCGAGAGCGTCGGCCTCACTGACGTTTTTGGCTGCCTTGCCAATGATGACTGCTAGTTCCGACTCGTAATCGCCACAATCATCGAGCTGAGTGAGCTTGGGTAAGATTGTTGGAGCAGGCCAAGGGTCGCCGACGGCGTTTGCAGGCTTCCTGTTTACATACGAGTCAGCTTGCAATAGAGCGAGTAGCAGATGATTGATTCGGCACTGACAGGAAGACTGTAGGGATGGAAGGGATATCCATTTGCACTTCAGCTGCGTGCTGTTTGTACTATCCAAAGGTCAACGCCGTATCTTGTATGACTTCATGCTCATGGAAGATTTACATTCAACCCAATGCATCTGATGGTTCCAACTTCGTCCTGAGCCAAGGGAGAAAGAACACGGTCAATCATTTCAACCACACCTGTTTCTTTGCCTGGCGATAGGATCGAGGTTCCCGAGAAGACGTCTACCGAGACATTCTCCCCCCTGCGCGTCGCAACGCCAACATCCAGGCCACTCTGCTGCGGCTGGCCGATGAGAATCCGTGAAGGGTCGGACTTGGGCACGAATCGCACAAGGCCTAATATGTTGTGTTATCCGTCTTCCATCCGAGATGTATGCCATATGAACTTACGAGAGAATGCTGGGATCGAGGCCATCGTAGCTGATGGTGTTCAAGTCCGACTGACGATGCAGGCCCAAGGCCTTCAAGATTTTGCTTTCTTTCGTGGAATGGACAGCCGAGTGGCTGGAACATGATTGGTAAGGTCATTGGTGGCCACCACCAATGGGATTGTCCATTTCGGAGAACCATCACCAACATGTCGGGGTGATCCCAATGGAACCAAGCGCCGAGAACCGAGGATATGCGTGCGATTAACCTGGTGATTCAGCTAACCGAATTCCATGCTTGTCTGGGAAGTCTTTGTATTGTAAGCGTTGGCTCACCTGTTCAAATAAGACGAGCAGCAAGGTAAACAAACTCCAATCTTCACTTTCCACAATCAGGCCCCAGTTCACATCACGAATCGACACCATGAGCAACATGATGTCCCACCAGGGCAGCACTTTTCGGGAACATCTTCCCGACTTGAGCATTGCAAGATTCACCACCATGCAGAAACAGAATGCGCACGAGTATGCCCAGGCATTCAAGAGCAGTGGCCAGCCACCTTGGCTTCATGGCCTATACCTACACTGGAGGAGACTCTTCGAGGAGCCTTACAAAGGCATCACCAATGACGGTAAATGTTAGACCCCCTGTTGGTAATAGCGCGGAAAGCTGACACAGCACAGGCAAGGTCCGCGATGGCCTCTACCAGCTCCAAGACGAAGGGGTTCCGATAGAAGCCATCACCTCAGCGGCAAACGCCATGCTCGACAGGTTATCTGAGAGCCAGAGGAAGGTAACCTGTTATCACATCGACTCCCCAGAATGGCGATCCTGGTCAAATCCAGAGTTTCTTCTCAGCGATAAAGGCATTCGCCTTGATGAAATCACCGCCGAGCTCAGAGAGGACGTTCTCGGAGTGCTCAAGACAACGCTCTCACCGGCAGGGTACGAAAAGGCGGTGGGCGCTACGAGAGTCAACCACTTTCTAGGAGAACTCGTGAAGTCTCCGGCTATTATGAATGAGTACTCATACAACTTTGTTCTCTTCGGCCAGCCTTCGAAGACCCGGCCATGGGGCTTCTCCTTCTACGGCCATCATCTCTGTTTAAACATTTTTCTCCATCAGACTCAAATCATCATCTCTCCATCGTTCATAGGAGCGGAACCCAACCTCGTCGACCAGGGCCCCTACAAGGGGACCAGAATCTTGAACAAGGAAGAATCACTTGGTTTGAGGCTGATGCAGGACCTGCCAAAGGACCAACAGGCCAGAGCGCAGGTGTATAAGCTCATGAAAGACCCTGCCATGCCCCATGGTCGATGGAACCATGATGACCAACGCCATCTGTGTGGAGCGTACCGCGACAATCGGGTCGTTTCCAACGAGGGAATCTTAGTGTCCCAGATGACGGGTTCACAACAAGACATGGTTCTAGCTATCACGGAAGAGTTCCTTATTTATCTACCAGAGCGGGCCCGCCAACTCCGGCTAGAGCAAGTTAAGAGCTTCTTTAGCGAGACTTATTGGTGCTGGATCGGAGGATATACGGATGAGGATCCATTCTACTACCGCATCCAAAGTCCAGTCATTATCATCGAGTTTGATCACCATTCCGGCGTCTTCTTGAATAACCCGGAACCCGCCAAGTTCCATATCCACACTCTGCTACGAATGCCGAATGGGGGTGACTATGGGATGGCGCTGAGGCCTTTGATAAAGGGGCAAGAGCAGGCATTCCTTTGGGAGGGATGAATGCCTGGAGAAGTGATGTCGCGAGTCTTTGGTACGGCATTTCGATTAGGGTCGACAGTTGATCAATTTCATCCCATGCTTAACTTTGGAAGAAATAATGAAATGCCGCTCAGCTAAATACGGTCGCTTTTCCCCATCAACTTCGTTGGCCCTTCTCACACTTAAGTTTCCAGATATTCTACGGGACCACTCTCCGACTTTGAAAGGCTTCGTCAGTTTAAAAGTTGGAGGAAATTTATTACAGGATGTGTTCATGCATTTGACTGCCTGCTTATGAACTACTAAGCATTGAATGAATGTATATAACTTGACATCAAGACCGGTTATCCTCCCATAGATTCTTCAGTCGTGCCTACCTCCCAGCGGGCCAACACTCTCCCTTCGTTTCAGAAATTCCGTTATTATTCAGCAGGCGTTACCTCTGGAACAAGTAACTCGCTGTCATACTCTCCACCCATCCATATCCTGACCTCGCCGAAACTGTGGCTCGGTCCTTTGAACTGTGTCATGTTTTCTTGGTCGGTAAAAGTCGTGCCTTTGACTGCGAGACGCAGTGTGTCGCCAGCTTCCCAAACGGTACTACTAGGCCATAGCTCGATGTTGACTTCAACAATGTCCTGGGGCCGCAGCCAAAGACGTCTCTGGTGAAGATGAACTGGCCTCTCGGGGGTGCTTTTGGCAGTGTCCAGTTCTCGGTGAGATGCGCGTAACCACCCAAAGGTTGCATCGGCTTCCAACTGTTGCGTGGAATTGTAGAATTTGGTAGCCTGGCCCTCCTTGTCGATTCGTTGCAACGCGACAAATAAGTCCACGTCGGGGAAAGAGAGCGCTTGGATGAACAATTTAACTGAAGAATACCCCGTTATTTCGATACGCCGGCCGATCTTGAAGTCGAAGAAAGCCGCGGAACTGGACTTGTGTGCTATGAACGACACGCTTTGTGCAAGACTGTTGCTGGCACAGCCTTCATTGAGCGTGAGCTTGCTATCAGCCGAGAGTCGATACTTGGTAAATTGCGCCTTGGGAGGGAAGTCGATTTCTAGCCGCCGTGAGCTCTCTGTGGCTGACGTTCTAACAGCCATCTCAACTCTAGACCATGTGTCCACATCGTTGGAGACGCGTTTCAGGTAGCGGTCCCAAAATAGGCGTTGTTTGTTGATATTTTCGTCCTTGTAAAACTCGGACCATTCTCGACCGGCCTGCGGAGGGAATACAAGTAAGCTTCTGTAAGGTGACATGGCGACTTGTGTGAGAAAATCAGACTTACGTGAATGATGAGGTACTTGTTTGGTGAGGACATCTTCTTCCAAGCCTCAATTGTCCCGCGAAGATGAAGCCCCAGCGATGACCATCCCGTCACCGCCAGTACGGGGACATCAATCAGACTCCAATCCACCACCTTGGACTGCCAATACTCGTCAAATAATGGATGCTCGAGACTAGCCACAGCATGATCCTCGGTCACACCTAGGCCATTCCCTGTCATGTTCATCCAAAAGTGCTGAAATGGGACGTTGGGGATGCCTCCTGGTGCATTGACTTCCCGGTAGATGTCCGAGATGCCTTCCCAGATCATGATGGCCTTCAAGTGAGGTGGTTTCAGCACGGCAGTCTGGTATGCGGACATTGCGTAGTAGGACACTCCGCCACCCCAACCGATGTCGCCGGTGGACCTAGATGGACGTCAACTTGGTGACAGCCATGGTATGCTCGTGACTTACCACTCCTGCTGCGATGCCCACTCAACGATGTCATATCCATCCCTGCCTTCCTCTGGCGAGATGTGGTTCGAGGCGTCGCCCTCAGACCACCAGGTGCCCCTTGGATCGACCAGCAAGAAGGAATAACCCCATTCTCCGCACCAAGGAAGAGGGTCAGGTAGTTCCCAATGAGTATGCTGGCTAAGCTTCTCAAAGTCGACTCCCATGTTCTGAAACCTCTCTCTAGGAACAGCTCCGTGCTTTCCGAACGGTGCGAATAGCACTAGGGTAGGGGTATTGGCTTTGAGATTGGGATCGGGACGATACACGTCGGCATAGAGCAAGATACCGTCCCTCATCGGGATGGCTATATCCTTCTCGAATAGAGTCTTGCCATCTTCGAGGAGAATAGTCTCATGCTTGAGTGGAGGAGCTGGTCGGAGAGGTGGTGAGACCTGTTTGTAGGTTAGCAAGCATAAGGGAAAGAGAATGCTAGAGAGTATGGCAAACCTGCTGGGGAGGCACAGCCTTTCGGTAGTAGGGAGAGTGAGAGTGGGTGTTGGCAGCCATGGCAAGCGAGACTTTAGTACGTGTTGTTGATACCTAGGTAGGGTACATGACTATCATGGTGGAGGTAGTGGTGGGTTTTAACCCATAAATTCCATATTGAGCTGGTGATAGTGGTCAAGAGAGAGGCCGGCTTCAAGAGCCAATCGGATTTCTGATTTCGGAACCAATCGGATCGCGTGTTACGGAAGCCAACCTCGACCCCATCGGGACTTGTTCCCCACGATTTCATCTCGGACTACGGCTTGATCAGATTCTGGGGTACAGTCTGGGGAAAGATGGTTGACCCCAGATCCAGGGTTCTCTGACTGTATAAGACTAGTCTCCAAGTCGCGCTCGTTTCGTCCTGTCCTTCCCACATCATCACCATTCACTGAACACAACGACCAAACATGAGCGACATCAAGGCTGATGACATTCAGCTTGAGCATGCCCCAGGCACGACTCGCCCCTCGGGAGCAGCGGATTATGACGCTGGTGACTCTTCGAGCTTCCATGAAACCTATAGGCTGTCTGTCCGGACCTACATGGTCTTGACTACCATGGCCTTTGCTTGGGGCACTTGCACCATGGCAAACATCGGTCCTTCGACAACATATAGCTACGCTGTCAAGGCCCTGGGTGGCGAGTCCATTTCGACCTGGATTCCCAACGCGAGCCTCTTTCCTATCATTGGACTCCAGCCGATCTGGGTGAGTAAAACTGAGGAAGGAAACGCCATATCTACTTCGCTGATGAGGCCGTCCAGGGATCTCTCGCGGATCGCTTTGGTAAGAAGTGGTTCATATTATCGGGTGGTGTCGCCGGCGTCATTGGTAATGCCGTCGCTGGCTCGGCCAAGTCCACAGAGGTCATTATCGCGGGACAGGCACTCAACGGCCTTGGCTCTTCTCTTTATGTGAGTTGCGTTGTTGTCCCAGGCCAGGCGGGTGGGTAATCTTCATACTGATATTTTTGCTTCAGTTACTTGTCATCCCTTCTGGTATGGAAATCGTCCCAGCATCGCACCGCAGCTTTGCACAGGGCTTCATGGGTTCTGTAAATGGTATCGTCTCGATCATGATACTTTTGGTTTGTGAGTTGACTGGCTCGCCGCTTTTTGGTGACGGCTCCCGAACTGATACTTGGCTCTCGTAGCTGGCACGTTTGCCAGAGCGTCCTCCTCTGGCTGGCGCTGGGTCTACTATTTCAACGGAATCTTTTTCGGCGTCGTGGGTGTCTTTCTCTTCGTCTTCTACGATCCCCCACCCACCAAACTGCGACGCGAGAACACCACCGGTCAGGCTCTCAAGTCTATTGACTTTGCCGGTGTGGCATTGTTCCTTTGTGGCATCATTCCACTTGTGGTAGCTCTAGTCTGGGGCGGTCACACATACCCTTGGGACAGTCCCCGAGTTGTCGCCCTGTTGGTTCTGGGATGTCTATTCCTCGTCGGGTTTGGCGTCTATGGTAGGTTAATGAAAGCCTTTAAACACATCTCGGCTCACCGTTGGATAGAGAAATATGGCCGCTCTGACGGGCTCCTCGATCACCGTTTCTTCCTAGAACGAAACTACCCACTGGTACTATCTGTCGCCTTTGTGGATGGTATGCTCCTTTACGGCGTCAATGCCTTCCTCCCTCAGCAGGTTGGCGGGCTGTTTACACATGACCCCATCATGGTCAGCGTGTATCTGGTATGTTCATAATAACACACTGGTCCTCTCATTATTAGACCCTCCTGACTGTTTGAGTAGCTGCCCTTGAACCTATGCGTGATCGGTGGCATAATGTCTTCGACTTACGTCCTCGGGGTTTTGAAACATTACCGCATTCTTCTGATCTCTTCTCTCGTGCTCATAGCACTCTTCTGTGGACTCTTAGCTCTCGTTAATGCCGACCGAGCTGTGATGCTCCTAGTCTTTACAGGCTTCATTGGACTAGGAGTTGGAGTTACCACGGCTCTTCCCAATGTTGTTCTGACATATGCGGTACCGCCACATTTGATGTAGGTTGTACTTTCCAAAGAGAGTTACAAGACTAACACCCAATTTCTTAGTGGCACAGCAGGAACCTTACTGGCATCATGCAGAGGTCTCGGTGGGACCATTGGCATCACCATCTTTGCTACAATCAATGGGAATTATATGTCGAGTAAGCTTCGTGTCTACCACAGCGCGATATGTATTTCATTTACTAAATGCCTCCAATAGGCCATCGCATCCCCGACGTCACACAGGCTGTGGTCAATGCTGGGCTTCCGGTATCATCTGTAGAAGAGTTTGTGGCTGTTTTCTTGAATGGCAACAGTTCCGCCCTGACTACTATTGCTGGTGTCACACCTTCAGTCATTAAGGCAGCTGAGCATGGCCTCGAGAAAGTCACTGCAGAGTCTTTCAAGTTTGTGTGGATTGCGAACGCTGTTATTGCAGTTGTCACAGTTATGCGTAAGTACACACTCTACATACTATTCAGCGTTTTTCCTCTCTTCTCTATACGACGGATGACAACTAACAAAAAGTATAACAGTCACATGCTTCCTTCAATCTGTCACGCACCATATGACAGGTCATGTTGTCGCACCTCTTGAGCAAGGTAAGCTGCGTGAAAGTGCCATGGTCAAGGACATAAAGCATTAGGCAATCAAGCTACGGTCTAGGACACAGAGCATCGCGAGGGCAGGGTTATACACTTGTGGAAAGCAAACTAGCACGGGATAAAGCGGTGAGAATGAATAGTCAACTGCTGGGACTGTTCTGGAAGTCGACCCCGAGTGCAAATTCTTCAAGGCTGGCGGTGACATCTCGTGGGTCGGAGCGACAACTCGCCAGGGTAGTTATGCAGAGTACCAGCTCGTCAGCGAATTTAACTGCGCTCACAAACCCAAGTTGCTCAACTTATCGAAGCGGCGAGCTTTGGCTTGACTTTTGGAATAGCCTATCACTGACTAGACATGTATACATCCTGGCAAAGACTGAACAATATGTTGATGCTATTGCCAGAATCTGCGCACCATTCCGCAAGGCTTGCACCATTGTCCAGGCTGACATCAGTCTCTACGGAACCGAGTTCATGTCCAAGTCAATGACTTTCTCTTGGGACTGGCTCGGCTCTGCGGCGTATCATCGCACTAATCTTGAAGGCTATCACAAAGTGTTTACAACCTTGTCGCGTCTGATGGATGAGCGAAAGCTCGTCCTAACTCCTGGCAAGCGGCACAAGTTGACTCTTGCAGGGCTAAAGGAAGCTCATCGCCAAATCGAGTCCAAGACCACTGTAGGCAAGGTTGGTCTCGGCGTGGACGAGCCGGGTGAGGGTGTTCCCTTTGCTTGAGAGATTGCCCATGGCTTTGTCTAGGGGCTGGAAGCACGAGGCCGACGTCATTACTTAGGATTGATTGGACCAGCATCAAATATACATGCGTCAATTGACCTTGGGTACCACTGTCTGTATAGGAAATGCCCCACCGATTTTACGACAGCGGCTCCAGCCTCAAGTTTTACTCAGAGGACGTGGTCTTTCACAATCAGAATAACACGGTCTATCACGGAGGCGACGAGATGTGGGCCTGGATGAAGAAACTTTTTGGTGTGTTCGAATGTATCCATCACGACTGGGTCCAGTTCCTGGAGATTGAACGCGACGATGGCATAAGCCAGATATGCACACAGAATATTCGAAACCTGTGGCTTCGCGGAAATAAGGAGAGGAAGCCAACGGTCAGCGTTCCTGTCACCATGATTGCTATCATCGGGAAGAGTAACGACGAGAAGACTCTAGAGGGATTGCATTTCAAGGAGGTCTGGCTGTATTGGAACACTGCTCTGCTTTTACCCTTTCTCCCAAAAGAAGCTGTGGTCTTTAAGATGGAGAATATCTTGCATGCAAATGAGGAGTAGAGTGATAGTAAGACACTCAGTAGCTACCATATAACCTTGCTGCTGATTTGACTGGGACCCGCCCTTGGGTTCAGAACAACCATGAGTTGAATAATGCTGAAAGCGATGGATCAAAGTGCTCAGTCATCCCTATCGTCATGATAGTAATTTTCAAGTCCTCAAACGACATCAGAGTCTAGAGATCAGGCCCGTGAGAATAGAAAGAGACACTGCACCTAAAGACAGGAGGCGTACGATCCGCTAATCTATTCTGTTTTTTTTTTTTAATGACATCGCTGTCAGCCACATAACCAAAGAACACACTTGTACGATCCGCTAATGCGTTATTTCTCCGACAAACGAGGCCTAGGGATCTCGAATGTACGGAAAGGGCTTCACATGGGCAAGCAGATAGTCGGCAATTGGGTCTCTGCTGTCCCTGGTATCATGTCCTCTACCAAAGTGTGGTAGAGTCAGTCACGCAATGCCCACCTGGAATGAGCCCACCTGGAATTACCGTAGACACTGCCGAGACCAGGTAGAGCACAGGATTGATTAATATGCACCCGGCGTCATGACATTATCGCTTACAGTGTTTAGTGATTATCCCACTAGCCCTGAGTGGTTGGTCACCTCGCAATGCCTGTCCCTCATTTACTCTGGCTTGAGTCGGCTAGATTACTGAACATGCCGGCTTAACCATTGGGAAACCACGTGCGGCAAGGTTATAATAACGACGATGCCTTTGACGGACCTTTGCTGGACATGCATACCACTATTCACACAAATCATCACTACGCGAAGATAAGTCTACAATACAAAGTATTTTTCAGCAAGCATACTTCGTCTACCCGAACCAGACCAGCCGGTCATGACAATCTAAAGTGGGTTCCCACCACATCTACCTTAATCTACAGAGCCAAAGACGCTATATTAGTCGACGCGCAGTTGACATCGGACGCGTCACATAAACTTCTAGACTAGGTTATTGCGAGCGGGCACAATATCACACACATTTATATCACTCATGCCCACGGCGACCATTTCTTCGGCAGCGCACTCATCCTTAAACGGTTCCCCGACGCGGTTCTGGTCGCAATCCCCGAAGTCGTGGCCAGAATGGAACTTAAGACTACGCCAGAACGTCTAACTGGTATCTAGGAAATATTATTTCCTAACCAGATCCCCCAGACATTAAAGGTCGCCCGGCCTCTTTCTCGGGACTATTTTAAACTAGAGGGAGAGAAGCTAGAAGTAATTAGGACTGGCCACATAGACACGGATAACACGACGACTCTTTGGGTTCTGTCTATTAAGCTCGCTGTGACGGGCGATGCCGTATATGTAAACACCCACCTATACTTGGGCGAGTCGGGAATGGCCGCCAAGCGGAGCGAGTGGATTAATGCGTTAGACAAGATAGCCGCACTTGGACCTGAGCATGTTGTGGGTGGGCATAGTGATCCGAGCATGGGGTTCGGCCCTGAAGCCATCTACGAGACAAAGACGTACTTGGAGAACGTTGAAAAGATCAGTTCTAACGCCGGTACGGCTGAAGAACTTTATGAGCGGGTATTGGAGATTTATCCCGAGCGTCTGAATCCAGGATCTCTCTGGGCAGGTGCTGTTCTGATCAAGAGGCCATAACTTGGCCATACTAGGCGATCCAGCGACTTACAGGTAGTCATGCAAAGTGGCGGTAGTCATTCATTCATGCTCATTCCTTTAATCTCTTGTTCCTACTGATCTATTGTTCGTCCCTTGCTCTAACTCTCGATGACTATCTACATTTCAAGGCTTCCAACAAAGTCAAGAATATTGTTTCGTAGACCATCTGTGTAGCCAAGAACTAAGACCATAGAAAGAGTTAGCCCTGTACCCTTAGCCCGCAAGCCTCGGCTGGCGGATCAATTACGAGACAAGCAAGCCCGCCTTGTTCTCTGGTTCGACCCTTCTCCCCTCTGCTTTGCTGCCACGCCGTTCCCAATTAATACCTGTCGCCCCCAGAACCGGGCTCAGAATGCTGGGGAAACTATCTGTGCCACACAATACGGCGGGGAGTTCCACAACAGCGGTTAATGGGTTGAGTCAATGACCCAATGGGTGGCTCTGAGATTTGCATTTGCTGACCTGCTGAAGTAGAAATCCTTTTCAGTCCATCGTCTCCACTTTGATTCCTCCTGTATGTGCTAGGCTTCGTCATCAGTTGGGCCTGTGGGTACGAAGTGCGGGATAGCTGTAGAAGCCATCTGTATCAAGCTCGCGAGCTGTACCGAGATAACCGAGGCTCTCAGCCTCTATCAACAATTTCACAACCACCCCTACCTAATTCGATGGATGAGCCCATGGAAGGATTCGGTACAAAATCTCGCTGAGATTTGGTAAGGGGAACAGGCAAGGGTTGTCAATGGTGGCTAGCAGAAAGCGAGGTCAATCTCGCCGAACTGACTTAGGTGTTACGGCACACCTTCAACCGTTACACCACAGGGTAAAAGATTGGATATTGATCGCATTAGTAACAATCAACTAGGTGCACCGGCTGCCTTGTCAACTGTCCGGGGGACCAGGCCGTGACACTAGGTCGGGACCAGCACGGCATAGGCTGTGCCTTGATACTGGCCCGGCCGTGATAGTTACTATGACCTTAATTGACAGCCAGACAAAAGCCAGAGAGACCTAAAGTGGATACGCCACTTCAATGAGTATTTGAAGATGTGTTTTTCAGGCTCTTTTAATCTCCTTATCCCAGAAGAACATGCGGCCACCTGCGGCCGCAAGCGCATTCCATGATATCCCGGTGGTCATACTAATCATTAAAGCAGCCCAGTCTCTTTTGCCGAGGCGTCTATGATCGCTCTTTGCTAAGCTAATATCACTAATCTCTTTTCAAGTTTGGCGGCCGAGAAGATTATTAAATGCCGGTCAAGGCAGGGCCGACGACGGAGGAGTAACTGGCCGACGGAAGAGAAACTGGCCGACGGAACGATAATTAAGCCGGGTATTCTAAAGCCTTGTCATTTACCGTTCCGTTGTCTAGCTATACTTGGCGATCACAGTGATAAATAGAAAGTTACTTTCTCACCTGGTTCGGAAAGTTCATTCATCTCCGCGCAGCCTATAATTCCCATTTCACCAAAACATTTTCGGGATTTGAGCTTGTTTTGAGATCGACGCAAGAACACCAACTCCACAAAGCGGCTCATCATGGCGGAAACCACTCCGCCAGGTCTAGAGGGCATTGTCCAGCACCGGTATGCGCAAGTTGGCTCCCATCGTTACCACTATCTGCACGCCAAGCCATCAGGAAAGCTCAAGGGGACGTTTTTTCTCTTTCATGGCTTTCCTGATATCTCCTACGGATGGCGCTATCAGATAACCCTCCTCCACTCTCTCGGGTATGAAGTCGTTGCCGCCGACATGCTCGGTTTCGGTCGGAGCAGTGCCCCTACCGACCTCAAAGAGTACGCCGCCAAACTACATGCCGACGAAATGGCAACCCTCGCCGGGCGAGTGGCTCCTGGACAGCGCATCTTCGCCGGTGGGCACGACTTCGGCGTTTTCGTTGCGTATCGACTCGCCATATACCACCCCGACCTGGTCCAGGGCCTTTTCGTCGCCGCTATACCCTTCCTACCACTGGAGACTAAGTTTGAGTTTGCTGACCGGATCGGCGACGAATCTCATTCTGCGATTGGGTACATGCGCCAGTTCGGCGGGCCGGAGTTTCATAAAAACTTCGTCGGTCAGGACAAAATATGGCACCTGCTGAGCGCATGTTACAACGGAACAACGCCGGAGGGTGAGCCAGGAGGCAGCCCCGAGGTAGGACTCATACTCGATAGGCTGCCACGAATTGGACTCTCACCAATTGTGACTGAGGAAGAGTTGGCGTATATTGTTAGCGAGTACGGGGACTCTGTTCAAGGTCCTTTCAACTGGTATCGTTTGTCGAAAATCAACTTTGATGCAGACCTGCCCGCCGCTGAAAAAGGCAATATCAGATTCAAGATGCCTACGCTGTTTGTCGCGGGCAAGGATGACCCATACTTGCCTCCGTCTATAACGGATGGGATGAAAAGCTACTTCGACGATCTAGAACTGCATGAAGTTGACGGGACACACTGGGTGCTATGGGATGCAAGGGACAAGGTTAATGAGCTGCTCACCAAGTTTCTGTCAAGATTCACAGGTCTGAGTTAGGCACCTGAGCCCTTGCCCCGGGGGAAGTTACTATGCACGACAGCTTTTCTACTGTGAAACTTTCTATGCTATGGAAAGTACTCGCATATGGGACATGTTCACGAATCGTTCAAGGAGAGATTGTTATGTTTAGGAGTACCCGAAATACTGACAATCTCATCAATGAGCCTCACGGGCGACCACTGAGATCGTGCAACATGCCTAGTATATGCACACGTTCATTTAGCGCCCTCATAGACAGATAGACCACAACTATCAACACACTTGGTTACACAAAGCTCACTTTTGCACATTTCCAGACCGTGATCTACATTGCTCACTACGACGTTTTGATCTACTAAATCTTACGCCTCCTAGGTGCGTGCTTCACCGAGAGTCACAACCGCCCCTTAAAAGGGTAGCTATTCCTGATGGTGAACTTGGAATCTTAAATATGGCTACTCATGTTGGATAGCTTATGTGAGCACTTGATGACCTCAAACATCCCTGTGTGTTGCGTCTCTCTTCCCTGTACTCCCGCCCCTTCAGGTGAGGGAGTCCAGGTTCTCCTTCATTCCTCATATGAGCCAGCTGCCCAAGGGCTCGGCGAGCCCCTGCCAAGTCGGCACCGAATGCCCCTTATTTCTCATGTGACTCCCTGGAGCCCTGGATAGCTCTCTTATCAGGCGAACAACTCCATACTAATCGCGTAGCTACTACTGCTCCTGCTGGTTGCAGGCAGATCTATCATCTTGAATTATTGAACTTCCTTGAACTGGCTGACAATAGCCTCGGATTGAACGTCACATTAGGTACGGACCCTTGAAGCGTATGTTAAGCCCACGTGGTCCTAGTAAAACCTTACGAAATTGCAGCCTTCATAGTGCAGAGAGAAGACGATCTTCTGGCTTAGTTAACCCATCAAGGGCCGGGCTGCAACTATTATAAAGAACAGATTCTCAACACATCATAACATCATGACCCAGTGTTAACACTGTGGCCTTTTTGAACCTTCTGCAACATCAGAAGAAGCAGAGAGAAGACTTTATTGTACAGAGGCGTTGCATTTGCAAGCCACTTACTGTTCAGCACTGAGAGCATCATCAATGAGCTTCCAGGTATGATCTGCCACCTTCTGCCTCTGCTCCTCTGTCCAAACGGCCTTGTTGGCAACCAGATGCCCCTTGCCATCAATAGCACTCCAAAACTTGCCTTCCTTTTCCTCTGATGCTGTAGACTCATATGTACCCTTCAGCAGATTCTCAGCGCAAGTCGCAGGCGCCACCCCGGCCAACCCGCCAACCACCCGGGCCGGCAGCCATAAATACCATTGACGTTTGCGGTCAAGGTAGGTCTTCACAAGGCCCGGGTAGGCATGAACGAAATGCCGTTTGTTCCCGCTTTGCGCAGCAAATTGCTGGACCATGGCGTCGGTCATCGAAAGGCAGTGGCTCGCCGCATTTGCAAGGCTGAAGTTTGTTTTCAGGTCTAGGTCCTCCCAGTTCAGCTTAGTCGGGCTTCCGCGGATCGAGTCTAGCACAATGATGACCTTGGCGTCGTCCTTTAGGACGGGAAGTAGCTGGCGAATCAGCAGCTGACGGCCGTAGTAGTGTAGGGCCATCTTGCGATCAATCCCCTCGGGGGTCTCGGTCCTCCCTGCGAGCGTCAGGATGCCTTGCGTCAAGACAAGCAAGTCTAGCTTAGGCTCCTGTGCCGCCTTATAGGCGTCCGTATACGCCTTAATAGCGCGCATCGACGATGCATCTAGTTTCCGAAACTCGATATTGGCGTGGGGGATGTTCTCGGGCTTTGTGCGGCCGCTAATAATGATGGTCGAGGACCTGGCTTCTGCAGCGACGTGGCAGGCGATGGCATAGCCGATGCCGCTTGTGCCGCCGACCACTAGAGCTCTTGTGACGCTTGAGGACATGATATTGATCTGAATGTAATGTAATTGATTGATGAAATAAGTCGATGGAGAGACATTGCTATCGGCCTGGGTAATAATAAATATATCCGTGACACGTCTATGTGTTGCCTACTACCCTAGTAAGTACCTACGGAGTAACGGTAGAGTATATAATCTAGTCCGGTAGATACGGAGTATGTACGTAACTTCGTCCGGTATTACGGAGTGGGTATGTAATGAGTTGGGGGGAAAACATACTAGGCTATTTTAGGGTTATAGAAATCTCTTAATCTAACTCTATAGTAAAGCCTATCTCCTGAGATATAACTAAATAATATATAAGTATATTTATATATACCTATACTAATATTTAATATTTTATTTATTAATATATAAATATAAAGTTATTAAAAGTATATTAAAATTATTAAATAAATATAATAAATATATTCAAGATATAATAATAACTATTAATAAATATTATATTAATTTTTATATAAAAATAAAAAAAATTATTAATTTTTTTATTTTTTTAAGTTATAATACTTAAAGGAAAATAATATATTAAATTAGCTATTTTAATTTATAAAGTAGTTCTTATAGCTTTAAAGTGCCTAAGGGTATTTTAAATACTTAGGTATTTTATATAATATATAAAGTTATTAAAGCTTAAAAGACTTATAAAGTCTATAAAGTATTACCTTATTAAGGTAATAATAATAAATATAAGCTAAGTTAATAGCTTATTAGAGCTAATTATAATATTAAAGTTACTAAGAGGATATATATAAAGCGGGGAAGTTAGCTATAAGGGGAAAAAATTAAGGTTTTTAAATTATTAAGTTATAAAAGTAACTTAAGCTATTAAGGAAAAAGGTTTTAATTATAAAGATATAAAGGTTTAAGTAATAGAGGAGTATAGGCTTAGTTAGAGCTTAAATATAATATCTCAGCGAATTACTCAATAGTTAGCGCATATATTATCTTTAAATATAATGGGCTACGTGGTACTTCCGTAGGACGATGACTACTAGAAATCGGAGAACCGTAAGTAGGAACAGGTGCAGGGTATTACGTGAGGTGCTCGTGGTGATCTGGTCTGGTCGAGCGAGCGTCGCAGTACGACGGAGTTATAGATCTATATTTACGGAGAGATTATGATTGAGAGGTCGAGAGATATCTCAGCGCTCCCTTTCTTCCGCTTTCGACAAAGCCAGCCGCGGAGCAAATACTCGGCCTTGATTAATAGTTATAATACTCCTTAGCACTTTCTTATGTACCGGCTACCTCAGCTATCAATACAAATTGGTTACACTCAATACATTTGTGCATATTACCAGACGTGATATTGCCTCTTTATGGTTACGCAATATCCTCCTCTGCTAACATAAACCCTGTACGACCGGTTTATCCCTTGGAAAATACCCTACTCGTCACATGTAGCATCTTCTTTCATAAACTATCTATATATTTCCTCTAATGCCCAAGTCTAATATTGAGAGCCCTGTACTTTAACGTTCTGACTAATTGCGCTTTGTCCGCTCGCGCTGCGAGTATCGTCTGGATTCACCAGTTCATGGGAAACGCGAATGTGAGTTACTAACTCGATTTCATCATCCCTTACGCCCCATTTAGCGTACTGCGATGACAGAGCTTGTCCTTTATCTGTGTTGTCATTTTGGCCTACTCCGGTAATCTTTGTGTGGACACCATAGCCGCTGAGCTGGTTCGAAGAGGAGCGATTGGTAGATGTTTTCGATCGGATGATGAACCTTCGAAGACCGGGGAGACACACGACGATGACGGCGGTGCTCATCTCGGCAAGAGATAAGGTATCTAAGCGCTAGGTCAGCCTACGAATGTTGTAAAGCAAAGAACAGAGAATGCGTACTGCCAGACTCGTCGTCAAGCTCAAAATTGGTCGCATTGTATGCAATGAACCGGGAGAGGCTGACTATCAATGTAATGGCACCCAAAGAAAAAACGCCAATAAGGGCAATCTTTTGTTGCCTGCGAAGTTTCAAGTGCTTGAGTAGAAAGAAGGGGTAGAAAAAGACTACATAGGGCCATGTTAAATAAGATACTTTCAAGTAGGTAGTAGGTGCTTTGGACATACTCAGCAAATCCGTCGAAAAGTTGAGACCCCATTGAATACAAAAAGAAGGGTACGAGTTCCACGCTGACTTCAGCTGGTTTTCGATAGACCTGATATCGGTTAGTTCAAATGATTGGGAAATTCATGCCACTTGACTTTACCAATTATCAGAGAAAGGTAGGCAAATTAGAGTGTTTGTGAGGACTGATGCGAGTAAGGCGCAACCAAGATAAATCGAGGTTACGAGTAACACGCGTCTTAATGATCCAAAAATCCCGGGAATCAATTTCCAGTAAACCAAAACAATGGATATCTTGGGGAAGTAAATTCCAGTGTCGAAAAAGTACTCTGCCACCAATACTATCTGCACTCGGTCAGCGTTGTAATTCTCTTTCACGTCACGCGGTTGCTACGTTGCTATACCTTTAAATACTCTACTGAGTTGACAACGAGTTCGGAACCGACCGCAGGATTCTCTATGAGAATTCGAAGCGCAAGAGTCGAGCAGACAAACCATCCCAAGCTAAAAACCCAACCCAGCCACGCGAAAATATCGGGCACGCTGAGTAGAGACTGCTTCATCAAATAATTCGCCCAGCATCGTAGAAGCAGTACCACCAATGCTAAAACAAGGAGTACTGCCTGGATACCCTAAAGAAATTAGTTAGTATAAGCGGAAAAGACATCAAAGGCAGAAAGAACCAAAGCCAGGATCACATGGATACATACAATGGAAGTATTGATATTCATTGAGGCGACCCGAGTCTTTGGATTTACAACCAGACAGAGAAGCGGGAAAAGAAAAGAGGGACATGGTTCAGCTGCAAAAGTTGGATAAAAAATGCACTGGGGGGCATGGCAGTATATTTAGCCATTAAACTTCGACTAATATGGACCTAACTTGGAACCGAGGGGCTCGAGCACTTGCATAAAACGTGGTGGAAAATGATGACAGAAATCAGAAGGTTAGTTTCATAATTTTCGGAGCTGAAGACCCACTCCCCCTGTAAAAATCGAAGTTAGCCCCTGCAGACTTGGCATCGGATCGGGGGGCTTCGGCTGATCCCTCCCGAAGCGACTTGGCGCAAATGCCAAGCGAAGTAAGTCGAGTTCTGGAAACTATACATATGCAGTGGTAGTTCTTCCTCTCAAGTATGAAGACATTCATCAGGTTCGACCTGCATTCAAACTCGTGCTTGGAAACTGCATGGTTTGGTTAAGGGCTCGAACTGAATGGCCAGGGCAGCAACACGACATGGGATTGGTGGGTGGATGATTGAACAGTACTCCGTAATAAATAGCACAGCGCAATCCTGACCTTTAGGTGTGTTATGACTGTGTTGTTTTTGTTGGGTTGCTCCGAGGCCTCCGCCCCCTGGCCTTGTGTACCCTTTTGAACAACCACCCAACCCGTATCCGAGACCAAGTTAGTCCAAGTTTGGATTAGACCAAACCTTAGATCTCAGAATCCATGAATCGCGATTCTTGCCTGCAGATTCCGGTATTAGCGCGAGTCATGCCGTCTTATCTCTAGTTAGCACCTGTCAGAGACCTGCTTAGCTAGGTAACAGGACCGACGAGCTAACCGACGCTACGCGACCAACAGCTTACGCTATCTGAATTCAATAACTTCAGGGGCGAAAGCCTACTTCGCCATAGCTAAAATTGCGGATGTTTTGCTTTACGCGGGTAATGATGGCCTCGGGTCAATATTGGAGCAGGGAGTTACTCGGCTCCGCCGGCACAAGCTGGGGCGAACGAAGCTAATGAATCCTTACGGCCTACGCATGCTCGTCGTGATAGTTTAATTACTCTCCGGCTTGACCCATATATAACCAAGCTCCCTCCTTCTAGCTCTCTTAGAACTGCTCATCCTAGACACTCTCGCTACCAACAACCGCCAACATGAAGCAATCACCAGCACAGCTTCTTACTGTCCTTACAGCTTTCCTTACCGTAACCGAGGCAGTCAGCCTTCCGCCGCGAGACAAAGGAACCTGCAAGCAGACCAAGGTTGCCATTCTCGGAGCTGGTGTTGCTGGTATCGCTGCAGCCCAGAACTTGACGCAAGCGAAAATCACCGATTTCCTTATTGTTGAGCACAATAGCTATATCGGAGGTCGCCTACGAAGTCAGAAATTTGGCAACAACCCCAAAACCGGCAAGCCATACACTATCGAACTGGGTGCAAACTGGGTTGAAGGTATTGGGTCGCTCGAGACGCACGAGAATCCCATTTGGGGATTGGCACAGAAGCACGGTTTAAAGACAACTTACGCCGATTACGATGCCCTCGCGACGTTTGACCACAAGGGCGCCAAAAACTGGACCGACAAAATCGCCGAGCTAGACGCCGCTTTTGAGAATGCGTCAGCCGACTCCGGCCGCATCTTGCTGGATAACCTCCAGGATTTATCGGCTCGCGCTGGTCTTCGTACTGGAGGCTGGAGACCCGACAAGAACGACATGTATGCTCAGGCAGCGGATTGGTGGGGATGGGACTTTGAGGCTGCTTGGACGCCTGATGAGAGTGGTCTTGTTTTTGGCGTCGCTGGAGACAATGCCACCTTCGGCTATTTTAGCGATGTCAGCAACCTAGTTATCGACCAGCGCGGTTATAACTACTTCCTCAAGCAGGAAGCCAAGACTTTCCTCAAGGAGAACGATCCGCGACTGCTCCTCAAGACTACTGTTGAGAGTATCGAGTACAGCAAGAAGGGCGTCAAGGTCGTGACCAAGGATGGCGGCTGCATAGAGGCTAGCTATGCTATCTGTACCTTCTCTCTCGGTGTGTTGCAGAAGGGGGTCGTTGAGTTCAAACCAGAGCTGCCTCACTGGAAGCAGAGTGCTATTGACCAATTTGCGATGGGCACATACACCAAGATCTTCATGCAATTCAACGAGTCATTCTGGGACACTGATGCTCAGTATCAGCTCTACGCCGATCCCATTGAGCGTGGGCGTTATCCTCTGTTTCAGCCGCTAAATGGTAAGGGTTTCCTTGAGGGATCCAACATCATCTTCGCGACAGTCACTGGCGAGCAGGCCTATCAGGTCGAGCGACAAACGAACGAGGAAACTGAAGCGCAGGTTGTGGAGGTTCTACAGTCTATGTACCCTGACAAGAAGGTTCATAAGCCTACAGCGTTCACGTACCCACGCTGGAGCACCGAACCGTAAGTTTATGAACATCCCATATACCTAGTTTCCATTCATAACTAACATAACCTGTCTAGCTGGGCGTATGGATCCTATAGCAACTGGCCTGTAGGCATGACTCTTGAGAAGCACCAGAACATACGTGCCAACCTGGAGCGCCTCTGGTTTGCCGGCGAGGCTAATTCGGCCGAGTTCTTCGGCTTTGTCCACGGTGGATATACCGAGGGCCGCGAGATTGGTCACAGAATTGGTAGGATTATCAATGGAGAGGCCGGTGATGATGAGTTTGATATGGAGAGGTACGAGGTGCTGCATGGAACTACTCACGAGGACGAGTATAACGATGAGAACGGGTGGTTGTTTCCTTACGATGTTAATGGTGACAACTGATAACATGCGTGTTTCAGACACTCACAGTACATATTTCATAGTGCCCAGTGCGAAGGTCCATAGTTTTCCGTACCACACCACATTCATAATTCATTACCCTAACTCACACCCTGGGCCCGACGAGCCCCGAATGGCCCCGGCTGTCCTGGCTAACTCTCAGTATCCTATCTATCCAGCACATCGTCCATATTCTCATGATTACTAAAACCATATGGTCGGCTCCCAGAACAGAAACTCGGGTAGATGCCTGATCTTGGGCAAAACTCGAGGCGCAGCCGAGATCCATCCACATGGCCCATGCGGCCGGCCAATACGAGGGCAGTGTAATTCGTAGAGTGACAGCGACGAACGTGGTAATCACAAAAAATAAGAGAGGGATAGTAGAGATCTGCAACAATGGCTTATTATGATCCCAAAATACACTGTACGAGCTGCGTGCGTGATGAGCTTCGGGGGCTGAAAGTGCTTCCTCTGGCAAGGAAAATATCTAAGCAGTTAGCTCTTGCTATGGATGGATGCAATAGAAGTCATGCCCAACACATCTGAAATATAGACGAACATAGGATGATAAACCCCCAGAAAACCTTTTGCAGTTCTTCGATTCGATAGTACCAAGAGACCACCAGGAATATGTATGCCATGGGCGTTGAGATGGCTCCAAACCACACCTGCCCTTGAATAGCGGCCTTCATTCTTTGGGCACCATTCGGGTGCACCGCTTTGGATTCAGACACAGACTTGAAATTGCGGCGATATAGAACAATGGCCGAGATTGTTTGAAATGCCAGTGGGACGACCGTCGCGACGGCAAAGATACTAAGCTCAAACGATGTGTCCATCTTGAAGGTAGAAGTATGTCCAAAGAGGAAACTAACGACTGACACGCCGGTAAGGGTATGGATATAGAAGAAGAATGATGGCGGCGGGCGCTTAAAGGAAATGTTTCGAGACAGAGTGTTCATGCTAGAAACTTGACGGTTTCCGCCGGTATTTGTGCCGAAGTGGTGTCGAAAAAAGTGGTAGACGAATGGTTGGTTGCATTCTCGGCAGGTTCTTGTATGAAGCTAAACATGCGCCAAGATGGAGATGGTGACGGATGAAGAACATCGGACACTGTTTCAGACCTGGGACAACCCTGCATGCCGTTTGTTTTTTGTAAATCTCTTGATCCGACTCTACGGCAGAGCCTGTCTCCTCGGATGCAGCCGGACAACAGGTAGGTACAACCCGTGTTGACATTTAACTCTCCATTTACCGGCACGCAGGAATAAAGCTATCGAGAGCACACCAGAATCACCAGAGAAACATGATAGACGCGCTCAAGACACAGCAAAGAACGTCAAAGAACGTCGAGTCATGTAGGAGCCAAGTATTCAACAAAGACTGAGCGGCGCTATCGGAGCGTTAGGATTATCTCGATTGGCTCTAGGTGTTACTAGGTTGAAGGAAGAGATACTTTGATTATCCCATCAACTACGGCTGACAACGTAGGGAGCGCTCTCCCGATGATAACACCAATGATAGGGAGCGCAAAATTTGTCAGCGTATCCCTGCTTGCATTGGTTTGTCTATAGCGTGGAGTCCTCGTATGTCAAAATGTCTCGCGATCTAGGCCCCAACTACCTTTAATCGGTTCGCGTAAGTCCTCCAAACGCCTCTACCATCCCTACTTCCCGCCTTTCCCCATTTGTTCAGCTCTGCGCTGCATGTGCATGTTGGAGCTCTTTGCGCGATCCACTCCCCCCTCGCCTCTTGAAAGCTATGATGGTTTTTGTAGGGGTGTAAAAGTTGAGTCTACCCTTCCCGTAAAAGGTGCTCATACCGTTACCCAGGGATGGCTACCCGGTTGCAGTACTCAACTGAGGCCCTGATGCAGGGCTGAAGTCAAAAGCCATCTGGACATCTGACAAGTGGTTAACTAAATGCCAAGATACGCTTGCCTTAATCTTGCAGCCAAAGCCACAGCGGACAAGAGTATGTGCCGTCTATTTCATATTAATAATATAGTGGTTAAAAGAAGTATAGCTCTCGATTAGCGGCGGCGCTCGGGTTACATATAAGTAACCTGTAACTTGACAACATATATAATTTAAATAACTAAAGGTACTATAATACCCTATACTATCAGAGGCTAGTCATTGCCATTACAGCCATCAGTCCATCCTCCGGCAGCCTTAACAACCTTGTTATTCCTAAAACATCTGGAATTCACCCAAATTGGCGTGTGAAATGTAGCCTTCCATTCGTAACCCTCCTTGGTCGGCTCATCATAGTAGTCAAACGCCCAGAACGAAGTCCCCCACCCATAGCACCCGGCCATGCTCGGAAGCATCGTCTGCTGCCCCCAATCCCAGGTGGAGAAACCGCCGCCCTCGATCTCGTATGCGCTGTGAGACCACTTGTACCAGCCCTCGCATCGCCCAACAGGCTTGTCAGGCGGCGGCCAAGGCCGGTTGCTTCGCTTCGGGTTGACCTCGTAAGTCCAGTCGCCGCCACCGCGGACGTACTGCCCGCCGTGCTTCCAGTTCATCTTGCTGTTGGTGTCGCAGCTGTGGATGAGCTTCCTCATCGAGTCGATGCACACATCGACGTTGAAGTCAGCAACATCCTTGCCTAGTTGGATCCTAAACTGGTGGTGATCCGGCGTGCCCTGGTCGTACTCTTTTTCATATTGCCGGCCCTTTATTTTCTGTTCCTTCTTAGCGTCCTTGCAAAAGTCTTGATAGTGAGTGTCGAGGCGGTCCGCTTGGGCGTAGGCCTTGGAATTACCGGCCGAGTAGCACTTGAACTGGTCCTTGATCTCGCAGGAAGGCGTCTCCACACCTAGCACCAGCGATCGGAGGTCGACAGCCTCGGCCATGGCGAACGAGGCTATAGTGATGTGGCCTTTCTCGTTAGGGTGGAAGTTGGCACCGATCGTGTTTGGATATCCCATGCCCATTTTCCAGTCCCAATCGTCGTCGCCAGGACATCCAGGGGCCTTGGGTTCGGCACGGCTCAGGATGCGGCGGACAATAGCGGGTGGGTTGGGGCTGTTAAAGAAGGAGGAACTCCAGATGCTCTCCTCCACGCGCTTCTCTCGTCTCTTTTGCTTAGCTATGAGTTCCTCGCGCAACTGAGGGTCCTCCAGCGCACGACGCTTCAGCTCTTGGTTATCGACATCGGCGCGCCAGTTAAACCACGGGTGCGTGTCGGGCTTGATGAACTGAATATCTGGCTGTTTCTTGTCTGGATAGTCCCCGTTGCTCTTGGGGTCACACATTTGGCCATTCACGGCCTGGGATACCCAGGGGTTCCAGTCGGCGAAGCCGATCTTGTACTTGATCTTGCTGTCGTCCGCGATCTCGTTAATCGCCTGGACCGTCGCATTGTTGATGGACCTGACGAGCTTGTTGAAACGCTTCCGCCGGTCGATCGTCAACCTCTGGGCTCTGTCAAGCGGCCAGAAGTCCAACCACCAAAAGGCATCCCAAGCTTGGTTTTCGCAGTTGGCCTCCTTCTCGTTGAAGAACTCAGCGTAGCCGTTGACGACGACTATGCCGCCGTCGGCCATCTTATTGTTGAGCTCGTAGAGGATCTCCTTGACATTGCCCTTGATGATCTCGCCTACGTTCTTCTCGGCCACGGTGATGACTTTCTCGCAAGCTTCACTCTGGCCGCGCGACGTCATGATGCAACTGCCGATGATGCTGGACTATGTTCGTTAGTGACTGAGTGAGTTAGAAAATTGCTGCAAGAACTCACGAGACAGAGATCGTTGCCACCGGCCGTCATTAAGACCATATCCAGATTCCCCTTCAACTGCTGTGCCTGCTGATAGATCTGGCCTGTCCGGTCGCCACTGCAGGCAGTGTACTGGAAGCTCTGTACCTGGCCGCCAAGCTGACGGTTGATGATCAAGGGATACGCCATGTCGTATCTGGCGCAGAACCAGTTGCCATGTCCGCTGAACTTGAGATTGGGTAGCTGTATGTTGAGGTTCAGCCTCTCAAAGTCATATACGCTTCCGAGAGGGCTACCGGAGCCAATGCCCGCGGTGTAGCTGTCGCCGATGGCGGCCCAGCGCTTCACCCACGAGAAGTCTGCGGGGTTCTTGCTGTCGCGGGCGAGCTTGGGGACGGTGTTTGGTGGCTCAGAAGACTCGTAGTGGGGGTGTCTGATGTGGGGGACATGACTTTGGGCTGTGGAAAAGAAGGCCAGGAGGCAGGATATTGTCAAGAAATTCATGATGCCCAGATAAACCAGGCCTGGGCTGGTTGAAGTCTGCCAGAGCTGCAGTGTTGAGGGAGGGAGGAAGGGATGTGAATGGTTCTTGAAGAGAGCGGATAGGACAAGTTGCTGTTATGATAGCGATGGCTCGATCGGCCGGAATCATCACTCAACAGTCATGTCCCCGGTGAAATACATGCTGGTAGAATGAAAAGGACCGACGGGTGGAGGAGGAGGACGATAGCCTCCTTTGGACTCGATTTGGGAAAACGATGCGGTACCTGCATGTCTCCTGACAATCTTGCCCCGGACCGGCAGGCGAAGAAGGACAGTCTCTCCGCGTGCTTGAATTGGGAAAAATACTGCGCTGCGTGTCTTCTGACAATCTACTTTCGGTATGCAATGCCGTCGTCGTGAGGGTTAGAGTGCTACGGTCAAGGATCTTGGCTGGCCTGACGGCGCTACCTGCCGACCAAACAACCATGAAGATGGATGTACCGATACATGGCAGGGATGAGAGTTGGTTAACTCTATGGAGTAGGTGATGTGGGCTCACAGTTGAGCTTATCTCAGCCCCACAGGATGCATCCATGCATGCAAGACGCAACGACCGGCTAATTTGCGCAGGTACCGTCACATCATGTAGCGTGCGGGATGGACGCATGGGTAGCGTCTAAGCATCGACAAAGAAAGGCCTTGCCAACAGCGTCACAGAGAGAAACGACAAGAATGGGTATCTCACCTCGCCCGGCCGGATCTTGGATAGACACACACACACACTCTCTCTCTCTTTCTTGATCTATCTTTTCTGGTTTGTCCATCTTTCTGTCTATCCCCGTCTCGTCCACCAAGTTAGACATGGCTCCCAAGCTCCGATTGCTGGCCCTCGGGCTGTGTCTGGCCCCCTTCTCAGTTGCCCTCGGCCTGAACTTGAGCACATTCGCCGGACAGGCAACGCTCTTCCGCCTACAGCACGAGGCTGCTCAAGAGGACGGCCGGCTCAGGCTAGGGCCCGAGGACGTAGCAGGCATCGACGAAGAAGAAGACGCGGATAAGAAATGTACCAAGGATAAGGAATGCAAGCTTGGTTGCTGCGGCCCTTTGTAAGTAAACAGTTTCAACCACAGCACGACACAAGACAGCACAGCTCACACCAACCTCAGAGATGAACAAGGCAACGGAGTCTGCGGCCTCGGCCCCAGGTTCTGTGGCGAAGGCTGCACGTCGACTTGCCACTACAAGAGCGAGTGCGATCCCGGCTGGGGCCAAGAGTGGTCCAACGCAACAGAGTGCCCTCTGAAGGTATGCTGTAGCGAGTTTGGTTTCTGCGGCACGACGGTCGACTACTGCAAAGGCGCCACGGTCACCTCGCCGCAGTGTGCCCGCGACCAGCACTCGTCGGATAAGCGCACCATCGGGTATTACGAGGGCTGGAACTACCAACGGCCGTGTGGCAACATGGAGCCTGAGGAGATCCCGCTGGGGTATTATTCCCACATCAACTTTGCCTTTGCGCTGATCAACCCGGACACATACCGGCTGGACCCCATGGACGAAGGTACTGCGTCTAGGTACAGTCGCGTGTCGGCGCTAAAGCAAAAGCAGGACGACCTCGAGGTGTGGATTGCTATTGGGGGCTGGGCCATGAATGACCCTGGCAGGTACCGAACTGTCTTTTCGGATATGGCAAAGTCTGAGAAGGCGCAGGATGCCTTCTTCGACTCGCTGATCTCCTTTTTGAAGCAGCATAACTTTGACGGCGTAGATCTGGACTGGGAGTAGTAAGTTGAAGCCACAATCTGCTCCTTTCCTTGATTTGCTGAACTGGAACTGTCTGGTACTGACACCTCGATAGCCCTGTTGCACAAGACCGTGGTGGTATTGAGGAGGACTTTGAAAACTACGTCAATCTGCTCAAAAGGTTGAGGCAACGCCTGAACTCTTCTGGGAGGAAGTATGGCTTGACATTAACTCTACCTGCTTCTTATTGGTATCTCCGAGGATTCGACATTATCAACATGGAGCAGTATCTCGACTGGTTCAACATCATGACCTATGACATCCGTGAGTAACTCCTCAACCGTGGTAGTTTTGGTGTACTGACTAACGTGTAATGTATAGATGGCGTTTGGGATGGGGCAATCGAGTCCCTCGGTCCATATGCCTTTGCGCACACCAACCTCACCGAGATTCAGTTGGGTCTCGAGCTTCTTTGGCGCAACAACATCAACCCTGGGCGTGTGGTACTTGGTCTTGGATTCTACGGCCGCAGTAAGTCATTTAATCTCCCTCGGCATCGAGCCCTTAAACTTGCTAAACCGAGCCAGGCTTCACCATGAAGAGCTCCAGCTGTCTGGACGCGGGCTGCGAGTTCAAAGAGGGCGCCAAGGGTGGAGATTGCACTGGGACGCCTGGTGTGCTCTCGGCAGCCGAAATCAACAAGATCATCAAGGACGGCGCCCAGGTAAAGCTCGATAAAGAAGCCGGCGTCAAGATTGTAACCTGGAACAATGACCAGTGGGTGTCGTGGGATGATGCCGAAACGCTTAAGACGAAAATTGACTATGCGAACGATCACTGTCTGGGAGGGTAGGCTTCTCCTCGCCTTACAAGGTTTTGTCTGACCGTATGCTAATTGCTTGCTTCTTGTAGAACCATGGTCTGGGCTATTGATCTTGATGATGGAACATTGATCAAGGCACTAGGGCAGGGCCTTTCGAGGAAGGAGTCGGATGTATTTCCGGTGCCCAAGGTTGTTAATTGCTTTGGAACGGTATGGGAGGAGAAAGATGAGCTTTGAGGAGGATTACTTAGGTTGATGTATTTAACCATGCGTAGGTGGGATAGAATGAATTGGAAGTACCTGGGTTTGTAGAGTTGCCGAACCCAAGTTTGTTGTGGTTATGAGTTGGCATAAGCAGTCAGTCCCATTGACATTGTGGCTGAACCTTCTCATGGAGAGATTCATGAATCAATCATGGAAGCAGCCACTCAGAACATGACAAGAATATCTCTAGCAAAGTGGACAAAGTAGGAGCTTAGAAGAAGCCAAATTGACGATAGATGATTCAAACTCGATTTCTACCAGCGGCCAATGTGAACTTGACAACTATAGTCGACGCTTAAACTACTAGATATAGTCTAAACCAGGCAGCCAAATGAACCATCTCAAGAGAGCGGCAGAAGAAAGAAGCATGTTCAAAATCACGTCCCAATGCCCTTCAACAAAGACCCAATCTGCATATGCAGATGCCCATTTCAGCAAAGTCCTTGCCTGCTGTCTCCCCCCTTGAGGCTTACCATACTACGCAACCTCTTGAGCGTCCCCGAAAGAAGGTTACCCTTCTCATTATGTAGCGTGCTCTTGCCCTTCGCATCAACGCCGTAGAGATCCTGCAGCTTCTTGACATCAGCAGTCGACGTCCCCGTCTTGATCTCAATCTTGGAGTCGTCTGAGTACAAGAGCACCGGCATCCGGTTATCCGTGCCATCGTCACCAATGCCGCCAACCCCGCCTGAGCCACTGGGGTACAGCATCAGCGACTGTGGGTCAAATGATTCGTCGAAGTTCATGATCAGCCCGTCGATGGGCACCCATTCGACCGCAAAGAACTTGTGCCTCCTGGCCGTGTTGTGTTGGCGACACAGCTTGTTGATGTTGGCTACTGTGAGTTCCTCGACGTTCACCTTGAGCTCCCTGGCTAGGCTCGCCTTGGCCGTGTCAAAACCTCTGAGGTTCTCACACCTGAATTTATTGGTGTGGAAGATACTGCCATAGTATATTGACAGCCACCCGGACTCCCTCATGTCCACCAGATCCTGCGGGCTCGTCTTCCACCACCGCGGCACCTGGTGCTCATGATACAGACCCCAGGCGTGGCCAAGCTCGTGAGCGGCATTCACATTGACGTCCAAATGCCCCACGTCGGCGCGATCGCTCAGATGCATGACGGGCCCGACGTACGAGGCATCCGAGGCATCCAGCGCTGGGATGGCGACAGTTGAGCTCAGCCTACCCTCATCATTGTAATTGACCACCAGACACTCTGTACGCTTCTCGTTGCACTTGGACAGAGAGATTTCATTGTAATTGAAGCCCTTCAATAGGTTCCAGTGCTGCGTGGCCGAGTGAAAGATACCCTTGAGCATGACCTTGGCGTTGGAGTTGGCAAAGGCGTAGGTCAGAGTCCTCTTCGGCCAGAGACGCGTGTCCTTGGCCGAGTCTCCGGGAATGACGGAGACGGCGCGAGCGGCGAGCTTGGAGGGATGGACCTCCCAATGGCGGCTGCCGGCCTGTACGGAGCCAGCCAGCAGCGAGAGGGCGAGCAAGAGGATGGAAAAGAGAATCATGGTTATTGAGTGTGATGATGGTGGTGCAAGAGAGCGTTGTTGGTACTTTGTGAGTGAGTGAGTGAGTGAGTGATTTAGAGACAGAGTGAACAGCGAGGAGCTGATCGTAAAGCACCGCTGAGTTCGGACACGGAGAAGACGTAGAAGAAGAGACACGGGAGAGCAAGCAAGCAAAGAAAGGGAGGTCAGTCTCGCAGTCGACAGCCTCGGCGACTGCACCTAACTTGGTAATTTCCGTATTGCATCCTACCCTCGCCGGGCTCGCCCTCACTTCATTCTACTCTGTTTCATGATGAGTGATGACTACCCTACCCCGCCACTGGGTGTCCATCAGCTTAGCTCAGCTCTGCGGTTGCGCAAAGGAGAATGAGGCCATTCAGGGCTCCAGCCGACAACTGGCCGACAACTGACCGACATATCGCATGCGTGCGCTGCACTCCCAACTGCCGAGTGTGGAAATGTGATGCGATGGTGATTGCAGTGCATCATTAACCTAGGCGGCTAGGCCCTTGTCTGTTGGGCTAAGCGAGACACCACGGCCCGTGACCACCCTAGAGCCGATTGTTGGTGGTGGTGAGGTTAGAGTTTGAAACGATGTACTATGCAGTCAGTATTGGTACTTGTACCGGTACCTGTACCGTTCATTCCACACGTTATGCATACCATGGTAGACCAGGTGACCCTGCAGAAAACGCTCTGATGCCAAGCTCTTCTTGCAGATCACTTGAGCATCCATTGCAACTCATGTGGGCTTCACGTCCAAAAGAAGACTCTTTCCGCGCTCCGTTCCCGCATTAGGCCCGAGTCTTTGCATTCAGTCGAGAGATGAAACCTTGCGGACCTACCTACCCGTGCCTGTGTTTCAATCATAGGGCTCACTGCATTGATACGCGGGCTGGAACTGTGAGATCAAATCAAGGCCGTTCATTGCTGTGAGGCGCAGCCCAGTCACAAGGTGGATTACAAGCTCTCTACACAACCGAGGCTCGGCTGTTCCAAATTGTTCGTCTCTGATTAAGCTCAAAGGAGAAGACTCTCCAACGTCCTGCTTCACCATCAGCCATCTTTCGCTCAGTTCTGCTACAGATTCGCCCAACCGCACTTACACTTCACTCGTTTCCATCATGGCTCTGAGCTTCTGCATACAGAGTATCCTCGTGCTCGGAGCTTTGGTGCACGGCGCCATTGCTCAAGACCCTGCGTCCTCTGAGGTCCTCTCCACCTCAAGACTGTCTTCGAACTCAGAGTCTACCAGTGAAACATCAATCGTGGTGACCACATCCAACAACACCACTTCTACAACGTATTCTATCCGGGAACCCATCACGACCTGGAACATCACAACATCCACTACGGATGAATCATGGCCACCAAAGGCAACCCAACCCGGACAGCCCAGTGGATGCAACCGCTGGCACCTAGTCATGGCGGGTAGCACGTGCAACAACATCATCAACAGATACTCGGCCTTTATGACACGAGAAGAATTGTAAGTTTTGCGGCTCTCTTTATGCGGTAAGACTATCAGACAACTGGCTAACATCGCAACGCAGCTTCGAATGGAACCCAGAGCTGCACACCGACTGTTCCGGGCTGTTCGTCGACTACTACGTCTGCGTGGGTATACGCTCCAACGCAACAGCGGACCTTGAATGGTCCACCTCTACGCCACCTTTCACGCCGCCTCCAGAACCAACCACTCACCTGCCCACCACGGTCACATCCATCGACTCCAACTTCACGCCCGAACCAACGCACGGCGCTATGCCTGAGGACTGTGCACATTTTCACCAAGCCGCTCCCGACGAAACCTGCCGCAGCATCCTCAAGACCTACAGCTACATCACCGAGGCCCAGTTCTTCGAGTGGAACCCTGTGCTCAAGAACAACTGCGACGGCTTGTGGAAGGATACTTGGTACTGCGTCGGCCTGAAGGACCAGCGACCCCTCCCGCCTACGGTGACGACGAGGCCCTCGTCCGTGCCAGAGAACAGTGCCAAGGACTGCAACCGGTGGTACTACACCACTGGCGGAGAAACGTGCGAGGACATCGCCATCATGTTTGGCGGCTTCGACGCCAAGGGATTCATTGCCATGAATCCCTCGGTGCTGAGCGACTGTTCCGATATTGAGGACCGTATGTGGTACTGCGTGGGTACGCCGGATACGCCATCTAATACTGCCACCCAGGCCCCCAGCCAGCCAGAGTCTGCGACGGGAAGAGTGACGCAGACAGGCATCTCCGAGGACTGTGAGGCGTATTGGCTTGTATCGAGGCAGGATACGTGCGAGTCTATCAGTGAGGCGAACGGAAATAGCTCGGCGGATTTGATTGCTTGGAACACGGCTTTGGGATCGGATTGCAAGGGACTGGAGGCGAACTACTACGTGTGTGTGCGTGCTGGCGTAGTTGTTTCGTCTTCAGCTACCGCCACCACCACTGAGAACGAATCCTTAACAAGCGCGTTTAGCTAAGGCCTGTGTGTGCAACGGGCAGTGTTTTACAATTGCATGTGGCTTTTTTTGTGAGATTATGTTCTCCTTGGCGAATGCTCCAATAGCTAAGATCTGTTCTTTATTATAGTTGCAGCCCGGCCCTTGATGGGTTAACTGAGCCCGAAGATCGCTCCAATAGCTAGTGTCTTTCATCCTCTGCCATAGAGCTTGTTCCAAAAAAGTGTATTTTTATAATGAGGATGCGCATGCAGCAATGTGGCCAAGATTACTACAGTACAGACGAGTAGTGACACTGTGCCCTGTCTATCATAATGCGTACTTATAAAGACCCCGTGTGCCCCCCTACCGTGCGCTCCCAAATCTCTAGATACCCAGTACTCGGTACCCAACACCCAACACCCAACACCACCTATTCCTGTGCCTTTATGAAGAAAACGCTCAAAAAATGGGTCATCGCCAAGTTGGACAAGCTCCAGGGCAAAGATCCAACCATACCTCGTCTTCCCGACCAGCGAAAATACGCATTGACAACAGAGTATCTTCTTGCTTCAGAGTCTCCATTCTTCAAGAAACTGCCGTACGAGATCCGACAAGGGATTCTGATGTTTGCTTTTGGCAACCGTCTAATACATATAGACCTATCTCTCGCCCATCCCACGCGCAATGCCATCAATGCCAACCCCACATTCTTCATCACCAACGACCACTGTGGACGGGCACGAGTCGTGTGGCCCCTGTCGCCCATTGACACCGGTAAACCCAAGTGCTGGCAGTGGAGGGGCTGCCTATGTCATCGCATTCCACCGGACTCGAGGGGTGACTTCCATGACAGGGCGAGAAATATTCCACAGCCGGGAGACGACCGGTGCTGCATGGGGTTTGGGGCCTCTTGTGACCAGTGGCCGGGCCAACTACCAAATAAGTGCTGGATTGGCATCATGGGATGGCTGTTGACTTGCCGTCAATCGTAAGTCTCTTTCTCCCATTCAAGTTACGAGACGAATGGTTGCTGACCAACCTCTTGCTCAGGTACGTCGAGGGCATTCAGGTGCTATATGCAACAAACACCATTCACATTGCCAGTAAGGCTCTTCTTACGCACATTCCGAGCGTCATTTTGCCTCAACGGTTAATGGCCATTTCATCATTGGAGATTTCATGGAATATCGGCGCCCACGAACATGAGGGCATTATCTTCCTAAACCAAGACGATCTGGAATCAATCCTTACGATACTGTTCTCCCACTTCCCGGCGCTCAGGTCTTTACACCTGGCACTAAAGATGCAGGTAAATATTCAACTCCCCGTCCATCTTGGCGCCACACTCAGGGTCCTCGACTCGTTTGTCCGCAATACAAACCTGAAGTTCACCGTCTCCGTAACGAGCTCCGTCTTCAGGCAACTATACAGGACTGTACGGGGAGGAATTACTGGAGGAAACCTTCTCTTTTCGGATTACCAGCTTTGGCGACATCTTGATGGTACGTTTGAGCTGGCGCCGGAGCCGTGGACGAGTATTCCGGAATCTTGTGGGGAGGGGTACTGGATTGTGCTTGGTGATAATAACGATATCAAGTTTGATTATATTGTTCACTCTGAAGCATATGCAGTCATAAGGGATTAAATATATATACCTAGGTTACAGATGCGAATAGTAAAGCGTACCGGTCATACACTTTAAGTCGCAACTTTAGTCTTTATTATATAGAACTCAAAAAGGCTTGCAAAGACTCAACAATGACCTGATGATCCTCCTCCTGGGTAAGTCCGCTCACAACAATAGCGCCAACTGGACCTTCGACGTTCTGAACGCGAACAGGAAATCCACCGCCATGAATGGCGTAATCACCAGCTGTCTCGCCAAGTTGGAATCGAGCCTTGAACTTTTCCTCATCACCCATGTCGAAGAGATTATGACCTGCCCAGCTGCTCCATCCAAACCTCAGCACAAAGTTCCTCTTACGAGCCACCCAGTTGTCGTTCTCCGGCACCGTTCCAGGTCGCGACGTGGCGTGAAAGAGCAGTTGCTTGTTGTTGGCAAGCGTAATGTTTACAACTGCAGGATCCTCGCTAACCTCCCTCAGCCGGTTCCTGATCAAGACGCCAATCTCAAAGGCATCCTCAGCGGTGAAGTGTGGTAGAGCGAGCGACTTCTCCTGAGCCGTGATCTCGGCAAACTATTTTGTAAGACAAAGGATGATACAAATTCGGGACGAGAAAGGACTTACGGTTTTCGCGGGGCTGCTCAGCGATTTGGATGCCATTTTGATTTGGAAAGGGAGTAGAAATGAAACTGTATGTCAATGCCGAGAAGAAGAATCTCTTTGCGATCTCACCTACTTATACTTGTATTCATGGATGTAGGTACGTATCTCGCAATGACAACCGAGCGATCCTCCATCTCGGTTGCACTCCGGATGTTTGTGAACCCCCACTGCCAAGATACAAGGTAGGTTCTCCGAAACTCCCCGGCCAACACCAACGCGAAAGCGAGGTGTGATTACAAATACTCTTCAGCTCGACATGGACGCCGGGAACTAATTCCGAGCTTGATGCGCTGGCGACTGTATGAGGGGACGGAAGATGAATGGCCTCCGATGCAGCAGCATTACGCTATTTGAGCAAAACATGGCACAAACTTGTTTGTATTTTGAGAGTGAGAGAGCCTGGGTCTTAACTCAATTGAACAGTCAGGCAATACACGGCGGAAATGGTACATCATATGGGGCGCGTTGAATGAAGTATCGATTGTCATTACATTTCACAACCTTGAAACACGTATTGTACATCAGCATTGTCCAGACCACATACAAGAAACCCATCAGCTTTAAGGGCATGATGATAGTAATAGACTTGAAGAATACGTAAACCTCTAGATCCACCTTGCCAAACAACCGATACGACACAAAGACACTACTTATTCTCTCCACAATCCCCTACCCGCTATATTGAGAGGCACAGGAACTCGTCAACCCACTTGTTCACCGCGTCAAGTAATTTAGACTGGCTGCGACGCCTTGTCTTGGTCCTTGCTAGCATTGTCAACGTGGGTAGCATTTCCAGCCGCAATTGCCTTTTCAGTCAAAACTCCCTCTCGAGGCAGCGATGCGTCGTCCCCATCAAAGATTCGCGCCATCTCTTCAAGGCTGTGACCTCGCGTCTCGGGGAAGGTGAAATAGATGACTATGCCGCCGCCGGCGAGGATGAAGACGTAGAGCAGGTAATACTTCCACGCAATTGCCTCGAGTGCGATCGGGTTGATGAAGATATTGAAGAAGACGGCTGTCGCAGTCGACACCCACATTGTAGAAAGACCACGAGCACGCAAGTCGTATTGCCAGATCTCAACTGGGTATGCCACCATCAAGGGTGTGAAAGCTAGAGAGAAGCAGCCGTACATGAGGAAAAGGAATGGGATAACAGCAGTGCCGACCGCTGCTGAACCTCCCTTCGCAAAGGTGGCAGAAAGCGCCGTGATGAGGATGTAAGAGACGAGCATGCCTGCGGTGGCGGCTAAGAAAAGAGGCCGGCGTCCAACACGATCAACATTAAATGCACCAGTCAAGGCGCAGATGAGGTTCCAGATCTGGAGGAATCCGTTCACGAGAGTCTGGTTTGTAACTGTGGTGACGCCAATAGTGGTGAGCACCGGGGAGAGGTAGTAGCCTGCGACATTTTGGCCAGCCCACTGATCGAAGACTCCCAGAAAGACGGTGATGAATGTTCTCTTGCGGTTACCAGGAGTTGCAAGCATCTGCCCATAAGAGCTGCTTTTCTGAAAGTCACGTTCCATCTGGATAGTTCGCGTGATCTCCTCAAGCTCAAATGTTGCTAGAAGTGAATTCTCGTCACCTTCTGCATGGTACTTGACGAGAAAGGCGCGAGCCTCATTGTGACGTTCTTTGGAGGCCAGAAACCGTGGAGACTCGGGCACCAGGAACAGTGCCGGGAGAACAATTACTGGGAGGAGTAGCTGTAGGACAGATGGGATGCGCCAACTCCAATCATTATCGTAATTGCGGGTACCGAACGTGGACCAAGCGGCAAGGAAAGAACCTATTGACATTGTTAGCTTATACAGTCACAGTCCTCTATGATATAAGCACTTACCAACATACCACCCACACATGTAGAGACTCGTAAGAACTCCACGATGGGTGGGGTATGCCGTTTCTGTCATGAGCAGAGGCACACATCCGCCAAAAAAGGCGCTCGCAATGCCAACAACAACTCGTGAAGCAACAAACATAGATGGGTTTATAGCCCCAGTCTGCAAGCCAACGCCGAGACATAGGAAGAAGTAGCCGATAAAGATGGTTGGTTTTCGACCGAAGCGATTGGATAGGTGTGCGACGACGGGATAGAAGACGATAGAGCCAAGGTTCTGGGCACCACTGATGAACCCGAGCCACGCCCCGGTTGGATGTTCCATGAAGGACTGCCAATGCGGAAGGGCGAGACAGCCGTTAAGCATCGTGCCGTCGTAGCCATTGCCAGAAGAAAGGAGAAAAAGACCAATGAGGCAGAAGTTGAGAAAGGCTTGATTTCGTTTCTTGTACCATGGTTTGTCGTTTAGGGGCAGAACGGCAGCAAGCTCTGGCCCCACACTGTTGAAAGTTTTGGAAGTCATACTGAACAAGTTCAAGAATACCAAGACGCTGGTTTACCAAGCTATTGAGGTTGGAGAGGTGGTTGCAGACTGTTCAGCTATATACTTCATTTTCAGCCGATGACCCCTGACGAGTGTTGAAGCCGAGGTGAGCCAACCACCTCAGAACGCGGGGAAGCTGGCCCAAAATCCGGGGTAGCTTATCCGACAAGCACTGCTGCAAACGCTTATGGACAAAGGTTGTAGATACATGGTCTCGTGCGAGTCTGCCCATCATGGTAGCAGGGTATAAGGTTGTTGCATCACGCTACCCAAGAAAATGCTACGAAACCTTGGGGACATCATTTCCTATCCAAGATAAATACCCGAGGATGGGCCGGCTTGTCGCGAGTCATGATAGCTGTTCGCGGAGTGTCGGATATCGACGTAGTATATGCGTGGGGGGGTCAATGGTTGGACGGCCTGTTTCCACCTCCTCCTAAACCAATCATGTCCTCAAAGTACTTGTCCTGCTCCATTAAATGCCGGTCATGCGGGTGCAGCTGTGGCACAGTTCAGTCTGCGCCGGATATCATTCGTCTTCTGTCTCTATATCTGTCTCGTGTCACACTATCGCAGGGTAGGCATGATCTTCACGGCCTCATAAAATAACTACGTTAATAATCTAGCCATATACTTTAAGTAGCTCTACGGGAGGGAATACCCCGCATAAAAAAAAAATAACCTTAAAAAATAATTAATTAATATACTATTATTACCTATTATTATTTACCTAACCCTTAATCCTTTTAATACGCTTAGTGCGATAGTTATAAGCCTAGAGACTCTTTCGCTGCGTCGCACGCTAGATCTATTACTACTAGTACCTTCTACTATTAAGTCCGTCGTAATAAGCTTATTCTATTAACTTAGAAATCTCCTTAGGGGAATTAGCACGAAGTTAAGCTAACTATATAATACTAACCTCTAGATTATTATTAGATATATTAGATAAAGCGATACGAAATAGTAACTTAAAACTTATAATAGATTTAATAAAGAAGACCTTAAAAATAAAAATAACTAATTTCTTTATATAATCTCTTTAATTTAATATAAATTACTAATATATTAATTAGAAGTTAATTAAAAACGAAGTTATTATTTTTTAATTAAAAATTATTAAAATATTAATTAGAGACTATAATCTTATTATACTTAATGCCTGTGAGGACTAGATGAATTAGATTAACTCTATTAAGGACTTAGCTATTTATAATGATATCTAGAGCTACTATGATCTAAAAGGGACTAAAACCTTAGTCTTTATTGCCACTAAACTATCGGACTTAGTAAGTAAAGATATAATCTAGAAGTATTATAGCCTCTAAGCTATTTATAATACCGAGAAGAAGAAATATAATAAGGTCTCTAATCGCATTGACCTTATAGTATGCTAAGAGTATAAGTAATACTACCTCGGAATCTATAATATCCGCGGTAAATATATTGCGCTAGCTAATAATATCTAGCCCACCGCGAAGGATTAGAAGCATAATATTAGGACTAAGTTTAAAAAGCTTAAGAAAGGCCCTAGTAATATTAGTCTTAATAAGTAGCTTAGCCGCTAGTTAGCGCTTATTAATAATACTAAGTATTATAAGATTAAGAACCTTAATAAGTCGCAGATTTATAATATATTTATTAAAGTATCTCGCGAAGTTAACCTACTATTCTATAACTATATAAAGTCTAAGTATTACGACCCCCGCGGCAATATCACGTGCTCTCCATAAATCCCAAGACCCAGTCACCAATCCCAACGGGACCGATATCACTAAGGACCGATATCATTCCTAGATCACGTCGGTCCTAGAACGACGTCGCGCCTTATCACGGTCGGCTTTACATAAGGAAGCCCAAGTATATAAAATATACTCATTGCACTTTCTTATGTATTAGCTACCTTAGCTATTAATATAACTTAGTTATACTTAATACTATTAAGCATATTACCAGACGTAACTTATACCTTTATTTAAGATAACGCTAATAATCCCTTGCTAATATAAACCTAGCACGACCGGTTTATCCCTTAGAAGTACCACGATCGTCATACTAAGGAAGCCTAGGTCGAGAATAAGAAAAATCTTATTAAGGAGGCTATAAGAACTATAGAGAAGATCTTAAATATATTCCTTACTATGCTTAATGAGATTAACCCTAATTACGCTAATAATAGTTCTATTACTATCGCAAGTTTAATTAATTCTAAAGGAGATAAAAATAATAAAAATAATAATATTACTATTATTTAGAAAGCTTAGAATATAATTAATAGAGCTCTTAAGATCTTTCGCAAGCTTAATCTAACCCTCTCTAAGAAGAAAATTATAATTAGATTCTATATTAGGTAATTTAGGATAATAGCACTACTAAAGGAGAATACTACTAAAAGATAAATAGCCTACGCTACTCTTTAAGGCAAAAAGTATAGTAATAATTTAGACTCGCATAATAAAAAGAATTAGCCTTAATAGAAAAAATAATAAATAAAACCTTTATCTTCGAATATAAGCCTTCGAGACTATATCTATAGCATATCTTATAAATATATTAATTACTATTACCTTAATCCTTTAAATATATTAAAGGGATAATTATTAATTATTTAAGTCTAATTAAAAGTTATTATTATAGTTAAAAGGGAATAGGTAACTTTAGGTAAATATTAAAAAGAACTTTAAGAGAAATAATATTAATTTACCTAAGTTTTAGTAGAATTAACCTAAGAATTAAGCATAAGATAAGACTTTAAATACTACTATATCGCTATCTAAATTAAGAGCTATATTTATTATATTAAGGTTCGCATTTAATATAACTATAAAAGACAAATATAGTAATTATTTCTAACTCGATAACTACGCGGATATATATATCTATAATAACCTATCTCGCTTTACTAACTATAAGCCTCTAGATAATAAAATCATAGAGTTTAGCGACTTAGGTATATATATTATAGGCATTAGTAATATTACTATCTATATTAATACTTTATTAGGCCTAGGTCTAATTTAGATCGAGAATATTACTTATATTCCTAGATTCTACTAGAACCTTATTAATATATACTCTCTCGAATAATAAGGCCTCTACTTTAATATTAGAACCTATTAGATAGAATACTTAGATAAATTAAATGCCTTTAAAGTAACTAAATATAATACTTTTTAAGTAATTAAACCTTACGTTAAGGATACTATCTTTAAGGCCGAATCTTATAAAGAAGTAATATAGTCCTTTATAATAATTACTAAATCGAGAAAGCCTTAAGTAGCTATAGCTTCTATAGATACCTAGTATATAAGGCTAAGTTATATCTGAAAAGAAGCTCTTAAATATATACCTTAAGTAATTAAAGGAGTTATACTTAGTACTTATAATTTTAAGCGAAAGTTAGAATTATATCCTAAATATTAACTTAGATAAATATATTAGTAAATCTCTTATATATTAATATAAAGAAGAACTTACCCCTTTAAGAAGATATACCTTAATTTTATCGATATAGAGGAAGTATTTAATGCTAACTCCTAGGTCGCTTATTTCTATTATAATTACTTAGCTTATTATATCTCCTTTAATCTTCTAAATAAAAATTAAGATAAACTTCTATCTATAATATAAGAGTTTTTAGCTATAATAAATAATAACTAGGGCTTTACTATGCGATATATCTAATTAGATAATAAGAAAAGTCTAAGGAAAAAATAGAAATATTTTATCGCAATAAAAGGAATTACTTTTAACCTATCTCTATTAGATATATTAAATTAAAATAGTCCTACTAAATATTCTAAGGGGATAATTATAATAATCGCTCATAAGCTATAAATATAAGGCAATCTACCTTAGAAGCTCTAGCCCTATATTATTACTTATATTACTTACCTCCTTAATTATATCCTAATTTAATAAAAATAATAATAAACTCTATATAAAATAATCTATAGCTAAAAACCTAATATCTCTTATCTTAAAATTATTAGCTCTCTTACTTATATCTTAATTAAGAATAAAAAGGCTTATTTAGCTAGAGTAAAATTATAAGAGAATGCGCTTATAAGATAACTTATCGGATTTAATACGACTAATATCTATAAAGTTTAGATCTTATACCTTAATTATATTATTATATCTCGGGATATTTAAATTAATAAGAAAATTATATATAATCTATAGCTTATTATAACTCTCCCCGAATTAAAATAGGCTCTCGCGATTATAATTAATAAAATTAATCTAGACGAAGATAATATTAAATTATTACTTATTATAAAAGATATAATAATATTAATTCCTATTCCGATATAAATAAAAGTAAAGCTACCTTTACTATAGCCTCTTCTTATGCTATAAGAATCGCCTAAATAAGTAATAGCAGGGGAAATATAAGTTAAAATACCTATAGATAAATCCCCACCGCTATAGCCTTTAAACCTAGAAGCTCTTTATTAAATATTACTATATCCTTAGATAAATATATTAAGACTAAAGGCACCTAAAAAGGAAAAGATAATAGATATTATAATACTCTAGAACCTTCGAATAATATCTAAGAGGAATATTAAATTATCTTAGAGAGGTTAAGATATAATTGAAATACTTAGATTATACTCTATTCTATATCAAGTTTAGAAGTAAGCGCGAAGATAAGTATATACCCTATATTTAGAACGCGCTAAGCTAAGATAATAAATTACCTATACTTTCGCAATAGCGCAGTTAATCTAAACTTATCGGAGGGACTTATTACTACCGCTTAATTTCTAGTATTAACTAAAGCGATATCCTAAGAAAGAAAGCTTTAAATAAGCCGCAAATACCGAGATTAAATTACTTAAAGAGAAAGGATCCTTTTAGCTAATTAATTATCTAAAAGGTAAATAAATCTTACTACTTAAATAAGTCTTTACCTATAAACTAGACGATATAAGTTATCTTATTTATTATAAAGCTCGTATCTATATTAGAGGTAATTTTTAATATTACTCTAATAAAGATATCTATATAGTAATTAATACTTATTAAAGCTTCTAGATTCTAATAGCTCTTATCTATATATTTAGGCTAATATATTATTAAATTAACTTTAAGAATACCTTTATTAATGCTAATATAAATAAAGAGGTCTATACTATATGCCTACTGGGATATAATTAATTAAGAAAGGTCTAGAGACTAATTAAAGCGCTTTATAGTCTATATAAGTTATTAAAGCTCTAATTTAATAAGCTTATATTATTCCTCAAAGATCTAAGATTTATATATTACCTAGATAAACCCTATATCCTTATTAATAATAAGACTTAACTTATTTTATTTCTTTATATAAATAATCTTCTTATTATTATATAACCTAAATACCTTTAATAAGTTAACGAATTTAAATCAATAATATATAGTAAATATAGGATTAAGGATTTAGGCGAAGTAATCTTCTTCCTTAATATTAGAATCCTTTAAGATATTAAAGCTAAGAAGCTCTAAATCTACTAAGATAGATATATTAATAAACTCTATATTAAGTTTAGGATTAATTAGTTAATAAGAATAATAACTCCTCTCGCTTTATTATATTATCCCTAACCTTTCGAAAGATAAGCTACTATATAATAGATTATAGAGATATAAGAAAAAATAGGATTAATTCTATACATAGTAATAATATTAAGACTAGATATCTCCTATATAGCTAGCTAATTAAGCTAGCACGCTATAAACCCTTTATTTAAATACCTATAATATATAAACTAAGTTCTTTTATATCTCTAGACTATATAATACTATGCCATCGAGTTCTTAGGCTCTATAGATAAAGCTATAGAGATAGAGATAGGTAATAATAAAGTATTATAATAATTAAGCGATATATTATTTATAGATAATCTAGAGACTTAAAAATCTACCTAGGGCTACCTTATAAAGTTATTTAGCGGAGCTATTATATAGTAGTCTTCGAAGTAGAAGATTATAACTATATTAATAACTAAAGTAGAGCTCTTATCGCTATCTGATATAGCGAGGGAAATAATAGCTCTATACCGACTATTCGAATAGATATAGTTCGATCCGGAATACTAACTATATATCCTCTATAATAATTAATAAATAATAGGACTAATCTAGAAAGAGAGGCTATAACTAATATCGAAGTTAAGATATATCGATATCTATAACTTCTAGCTAAGATAGGTCTATCGAGATAGTAAAATTATAATATAATAGGTTTTAATAATAGATATACCCGCAAATAGCTTTATAAAACCTCTTTTAATAGAAAAGTATTCTTACTTTATTAAGTAACTAGGTCTAATTAATATCTCATCGCGGATTAATCTAGAATATACTTTAAGAGAAGATATTAATAAAGATAATATTTAGACTTTATCTAATATAGAGTAAAATCTAGGGGGGTATATCGCAGGGTAGGCATAATCTTTATGGCCTTATAAAATAACTATGTTAATAATCTAGCTATATGCTTTAAGTAGCTCTATGGGAGGGAATACCCCGCACAAAAAAAAAATAACCTCAGAAAATAATCAATTAACACACTACTGCTGCCTATTATCGTTTACCTGACCCTTAATCCTTTTAGCACGCTCAGTGCGACATACACTCCTAGTTGCAGGCGGGGGTTAGCCGCCCTGCATACCGGAAAATTGTCGGCTTTACTTTGTTGTGGACTCCAGGGCTCCTCGTGTCCGGATCTGATTCCTAGCCCCGTCGCTTATTCTTACTATAATAGGGGACATCGTCTTTGTTACGCTGGCGGACTTTATACCTGTTGGATAAGGGCATGTGTACAGGATTAGCCAAGGCCGGCAAAAGCCCGTCGGATCTTCGGGGAAGCTCTAGATCTTGAGTTACTCTATTAAGAAAGGCAGCCCCTAAGGGAATTAAGAAAAGACAGAGTATAAATAAGCTTCGACTGCCGGAGATCAGCTGGCACCCGATCTCACGTGACCACCCTCAGAGCTATTATACAGAATTCCATTCAACAAGTAAACATATTCTTCCCAGCACTTAGCGATGGAATCAAAGGGAGGGTGTGCACTATAGTAGAGGTCCAGACAAATATAGAGGACTTGGGTGTCTTTGCTGAAAGGATCTAAAGCCCAGTATGGGGCCAAAGAGAGTGAGGGCACAACTGGCTGCTGGTAGATAGCGCCTGAGAGAGAGTGAATCTTGTTGAACCCCTGACAAGGGATGAGTAAAAGAGGCAGAAGCGGCAGCAAAGGCTGCACGATTATTTCTTAGGCGGGGGCTTGGGGGGGTCAGCCCTGCAAAAGGTAATTAGCATAGACCAGTAAATATTCAAGATCAAGGTTCATACCCATTATAGGCAAGTTTCACCATGAGGTCTCCCTTACTGTTGAAGATGGGATCCTTCATTAGGAAACTTCCTTTTGCTGGGAGGAACAACCGGTGCTGGTTGGCGAGAGCATTCATCAGTCTGTCTTCCACGTTTGTGATGGCGTTCTGGATGTTTGTCCCCATCTCATCCGTGAACTCTCTCGCCACCTCGTCTGCTGGAGGGTTCCAGGATAGGTCACCATCCGTCTTCTCGTCGACCCCAACGCTGTTGCTGGTGACTTTGAAGACAAGACCGCCTTCCTCGACAGATGCCATCCCAACGCCAAGACTCCACGAGAGCGTGAACGCCATCAAAGAGCTGAGAGCAGTCTTGTCAGTTTGGGCCATCGTGGGTGTTGCAAAAGATCGGAGAGACATGAGTGAAATAGCTTCAAAAGCTTGGACTTACTATTTGTTACGGCTACCAGTGTCGTGGTCAACCCGAAAAACGAATCTGGACTTTCCATTCAGCGTGAGGCTTGCGCTTCCAGCGTCAAACGAGAGGGTACCGCCACAAGGGTCGGTTCCAAATACTGTATTCAGTCAGCCTTTGCTTAGATACACTTCACGATAGGACTTGCGATCTCGCCGTGGAACTTGCCTTGGTCGAAAGTATCCGGGGTGTTTGACCACTGCTGGATTGTTTCTGAATCATTGCCGCGGTTGGGGTTCTGGCACCTTTTACTTGAGTACTGTGGTCGACCGTCCCATGACCACCTTCCAGGTCCAGAAGGGGTGAAGTTGTAGTAGCTGCTGGACGCATTCCAATCGCCGAAATGGTAACCCATGCCTCCCATGTAAGGGTGGTCCGGGTCCGTATTATCCCAGTAAAGAGTAGGCTCGTCAGGGACAGGGATCATACCAACGACCACATCCCTGAGAACGGAGAACATCCACGGCCAGAAGAGAGAGCGATTCATGACAAAGGTGGCGTCATGGGAGCTATCGATAAATTGCCCGGTGTACGAGAGTGTTTTGCTCGAGGGTGACTCGAAATTGGACATCATCAGGTAGCACAAAGCATTCGTGTCCTGGTTGTTCTGATCCTGATCGTACGAGTTGGATCTCCAGGGGTAGCAATCATAGTCGATACGAGTGGGAGGGAAAGTCGGCTCGTACTTGTTCACTGCCGCCATGTCAGTCCCTTTGTAGTCCAAAGTCAGTGCATTTGGGAGGTTCAACTTACAATCACTATCGGTGTCTCGCAACGCAGAATAGCCCAAGATGTTGCATTTTTTCTCGTTCATTAGGTTCAACCACTTCTGAATGAATGTGTCAAAAGTGGCGTGGGCATCGGGGCTCAGATTCTTAAAGTCCTGCTCTCTGTCGCCGAAGCTGCTCAGATTCTCATCCCACTTCGTGGTGGCTGCCAGGTGTGAGAACTTGTTGACCCTCAAAATCCTTAATGGGAACTCACATGAAGCATCGATAAAAAGCTGGGCAAGAGAGAAGTTGGATTCCGGTAGCCCAGCTCTCTCTTTGAACTGTTGGTACTCGGGGCCATCTTTCGTGATTTCCTTCTTCGCTGGTTGATGGTCAATGATCGTTCAATTTCAACATTGACTCGACTTACAAATCGTGACCGAAAAGGCAAAAACCCAGTCATTGACAGACCATTCAATATGGCTATCATCATCTGGATCATTGGTCAGATAAAGCCACAGCTTGCCGCTTGTCATGCGAAGCATGAAGTATAGCATCGGGTCCTTGGTGGTGACCTGCAGCTGGACCGAAGGAACTCCGATGTCTGTTTCAAGATAGTCTCCAGATCGGAATCTCTCCTTGAAATGCTTCAACGGAGAGTCCTCATCATCCAACTGGGCAAGCTCCCACATATTCTTGAAGGAGTCATTGATTGTCTTCTGGGAGATGACGAGGATTTGATGGAAGGGATTGGGATCAGTTGAGTAGACGTAGCTGCTCATGATAGCGGTAGATTCAAAGAAGATGGAACGGGATGGTGGAGTGTTTCTGATCGGGAGTGAGCTGGATACTGAACTGCAATTGTCTTTGGGATATGGGCGATTCGAGAGTAGCGACAACAGCACTCTTTATCTCTTTATGTATACAAACCAAGAGCGAGCTCGGAAGCACCTTGCTTTCGCAAGGTCCGAGCAACAACTACCAGATCAGACAGGCAGGTCAGAGAGAAGAGGACTCTGGGCCCACGGGGTCACTGCTTTCACATGTTTGGGCTTCTTGCAAACCTGCTGCCCCTACTTCAGCTTTCCTCCAGCCTAATAATCATGGCGATCCCTTTCCCATCGAGAGATGGTGGCTTGGCGTCAGCAATAGTCAACAATCTCAGCTGGCAGGTGGGCTTACTATGCATGACCGGTGGCAGGGGTTCTCGGAATTCCCGCGCGGGCCGACGCGCAGCCCAGGTGCAGCATGCATTATCCAGATTCGGCCAGTCTGCTGAAAGTGGCGAGCTGGGGCTCACCGGCACTTAATATCTCGGTGGGGCTGTAAACTGTTTCTGCTCCTATTTGTCTAATTATTGGCTCCTCTGCCTCCGGAGAGTGGAGAGCTGAACACCTCTACGACTGTGATATGATCCATCTTGCAACATCATACGATGCGGACTTGTAGGTTTCACGGGCCTATTGGCCATCTTCTTACTGCAAGTGGCTTGCTGAGCCTCTCGACGGTCACCGGTCATATCACAGCTGGAATTACGGGATTGGGTCATGTGTCGTTGCAAGTGCTAGGCCTGCAATTCAGCTGTCCCCCAAGCATTCGCTAGTGTCACATAAACGTTGCTCTTAACTATTTTGAAGCTTTCTTGCATGCTTAGCTCAATATATGCTCGATGAAAACTGTCTCGGAGCGTTGCGCTGCCAGAATAGAGGCCGATATGTGGTCTAGAAGATCACTGATCGTTTCCCACATGAGGTATTAAGGTGTCTAAGGAGGGCCTCGATGGAAAGGCGGGCATGTGATATTTATTCGTGGCAGACGTCATCTTTGGCGACAGAGGATCGAAAAAAAGTACTGCCGAGGGTTTGTATCGTCTATATTAAGAGTCTTCTGTATCTACCAACCCAGCGTTGTCTAACCATTCACTCTCGCATACTCCTACCACTTTTCTCTCTTTAGCCCACTTCAGCCTCTTCTACTCAGTATGGTTGCCATCAAGCAGGACTCAGAGCTGATGACAAACTATGTCTCAGCCAACCCTATCCCAGCTGGCGAGCGCTTCGCAGTCTTCAGGGATGCTGATGGTGAACCGGGTGTCTTTGCTCTCAGCGAAGATTTGTACCTTTACCTTGTGATGGTGATTGATGGCAAAGCCGACAAGGTCGACTTCGGAAACACCTCCGGGATTGTGCCCGAGGGTGTCAAAGTGCAGGCCTTTGCCGTTGTCCAAGCACCAGACTCAACTCTGGACATTTGCATCGCTACTCCTGGCACGGGAGAGACTTCAACATTTACTCTGCTGCACAACATCACCTTGGCTGAGCTCAAGGGCTCAATTCCGAGCTCCAAGGTTATGCGTGGTAGCAACTTTCCATCCGTTCACCACATCTTCATGGTAAGCTATTCATGGCTATATTTTATCAATTATTTATTGAGAATCATCGCTAATCTGCCAAGACCAACAAATCAACCGATACCAAGCGCACCATGCCTTTGGCCATGGTAGCGTTCAAAAGACCGGATAGGATCGTCGACACTGAAGATCTCCGCTTCGTGCAGTTTGGCACATCAGCCACTCTTTTGGGAAAGTGGGATCTAGCTACGAATCCAAAGAAGATTCTGGATGTATCCTTGGGGACCTGTGCCTTGGGTGACGGCGCATTTGTCTTATACCAGGGATTCACTGGCGCCTCTCATATCCAGTTTAAGTTCTTTACTGGGAGCACCATGGTCGTGGAACCTCATTGTCCGGCAGGTATGTCTCAGTCTTGCCAATATTTGAGTCCATGAAGGCCCAACTGACGGTTTCACTCCTATAGGTGCGACTTGCATCAGTTCATATGTTGATCCCAACTCGCATCAGAGCATCCTCCTCGTCGGTGGTCAGAACGTTACCGCCTTCAAAGCCAAGGAGTATTGTTCTCCTAAAGGGACAGGCACTCCAATCGAGACGGGTGATCTCGTCGGTAGTATCAAAGATCTCCAGGTTTCGCAGTCTGGAGAAACACTCAGGTTCTGGTACACGACCGAGGCGGATGCAGTTCACTACTATACAACTAAAAGCACCTCACTTTCGAATGGAAAGGTGACCCCTATCCTTCCAGAGGGACAAGGCGGCCGGATATCGAGTATGATCTCGCTCAACTCGGCAGATAAACACGCCGGCAGTCCAGCACTTGTCAGCAGCTTGTTATCTGTGGACGAGAACGGCAACCTTACCCTTCTACAACAGGATTCTGCATCACAGCTATGGCAGAAGTATCCATTCTGGCATGCGTCCACTGAGAACGTCATTGAGCTCAGGGGATACATGCTTCGCATGCACGCAGTGGCCAACAACGACAACGAATCGTCCCTTATTCCCGGATGCTGGTTGCGCGTCAGCAGCTCTGGAGTTGTGCGGTGCATCGTCAACGGGAGACATGCTTCTCTCTCGCCCGTTCCTCAGTGGCACCAGACTGACGCCAAGGGTGTTCTAAACATCATGCTGCAAAACGACGACGCAACATGTCACCAGTTTGCAGCCGATTTATTCCGCGCTGCCAAACCAGGATCTCCCGAGACCAGCTTGAAAAATCCCATCTTGGATCCATCCAGGAAGATGATCAAGAAACTAGATGGCGTAAAGACGGCTGATGATGTTGCCCAACTTCGCAAGCCGGATGGTACTCGGCTGGTACCCAACGCCTCACATGACGACTTGAAGGCTGCCGCCGATTCAATCTCAACGCTAGTAGATCAGGCACACAAGTTTCACGAGGGCACCCAGCAACAGTTCTCGTCATTCAGGGTGGAGAAGTTGTCATCGGGTGTCGGAGGAGCTGTCCCATATAATGCTCAGTTTTTCTCTTTGGGTGACCTTGTCGATGATCTCGAAGGCGCTTGGAACTGGGTTGAGGAAAAGCTCAAGGATGCAGTAAAATGGGGTTGTGACTTTATCGGTAAGCTTCAACACCCCAGTCCCCCTGTTTTGGATATTAGGGTTGCTAACAGTCGTGTGCAATTCCAGAGGATGTGGGTGGTCGCGTCTGGGCCTTCATCATCAAGATTGGAGACGAAGTCTTCAAGTTCGCCCTCAAAACCGTATCATCGATTGTCAAAGCTATTACTTGGGTCTTCAAGAAGCTCGGCGCTTTGCTCCAGGATATCATTGACTTCTTTGGCTACTTGTTCGGATGGAACGACATTCTCGATACAGCCGACAGCATCTCTGCCGGTTTCAATGTTGCCCTAGATTATGGACAAGAGCTGCTCGACAAGTCTGAGCTGAAGATTGACTCGTGGCTCGAGGACCTCCGACAAATCATCAAAGCCCAATTACCGGGCCTGCAGAACAACACCTATGATGGCTCCCAGGAAGCGTTGAAGGATTTAAAGCCAGCGACTACTAGCCAATCTACAGATGATGTCTCTGACGAAGACGAGGTGAAATCCGGTGTTGCATACAACTGGTCAACATACTATTTTACATATGGCGGGGGCACTACCAATGCCTACTTACATGACGACGACAGCCAGACGCCAGACTCCCCTGAAAAACTGATTCTGAAGCTTTGGGATGATGTTCAGAGCGAAGTCGAAACAATCGTCAAGCTGGGTGGCAACTTGGCCAAAGACTTGCTTGACTTTTTCATCTCTGGAAAATACAACATCCAGAGCTTGGTGGGAAAGATCTCGGCGGATCTTGTCGACAGCATGATAGACTCTCTCAAGATTCTGGGGGATATCCTCTTCAAGGCCCTCTCGTTGGGGATCAGCATCACCAGGAACGTCGCCAACAGGACCATCGACATCCCGGTGCTCGGCTGGCTGTGGAAGCACGTTATTGCTGGAGGCCGGTCACTGTCACTCCTTGGTCTTTGCTCTCTAGTACTCGCCATTCCTACCACGGTCCTATACAAGGCTACGAAGAAGGTCGCCCCACCAACGCTCAAGGGACGCCTGACCAAGGACTCCTTCCATGAGTATGTCTCAGGAACGGCCGGGGATGATCTTACCAAGGACGTTTTCAACTTTGGCCTGGCAAGTGCTTCAAGCTTGGAGCTGGTCTACGGCGAGTTTGAGACCATCGCTCTGTTGGCCGATGGAGCCTTTGAAGGAACCGGCCTGGAGGCTATTCCCATTGGTCCCGTAGCAGCCCTTATGAACGTTGTTAGCTCGGCGTCGCTCACATTCGAGACGGTTGGAGGATTTCTCAGCTGGCCCGTCGAAGGCCCCTACGGAGCCGCGATGATCCAGGCAAATTCGTTTGACATGGGAAAGTTTGCAAAGTATTCGGTAAGTATAGCCCGAGTGTATCACGAAGACAGGTCTAACGGACTGCAGAAATGGGGCCTCACTGTCACCAACTTCGCTGCCAACGCGGTGGTGAAAGTTGTCGGCAAGGCAAAGAAGTCCGAGCAACCTGCAATTAAACGGTGGAAGGGCAGCGTCGCGGCTGTCATCTCTGTGCCAATGCTTTGCGTGGCGTTGACCGGAGATATCAACGATTCGATCGAGGCGAAAAAGAAGACGGCTGTTATCGTCAATCATTTCATCGAGGCCTTCCTTAAGTTTGGCAAGCAGTGGGGTTTTGCGGTATCATCTTGGAACAATGAGGTTGAGAACGAAATCATGTATATTGCACTTGCGGTAAAGCAAGTCTGTACGTATGGCAGATATGGGTTCCAGATTGCGGACTTTATCGTGGAGCATGTCTAGGGTGGCATATTGAGTCGGGGGAAAAGCGTGCTAAGCCATTTTGGGCTGCTAAGTAATTTCTTATATGTAGAAAAGGAGGCAGAGGCTATAGAGCCTTACTTCTATTATTACTTCGCGAGCCTTAACTAGAGGACTTTTAGGTTCCTTTAAGGGTTATATATTTATTATTATTAATTAATTAATTACTCTTATTATCCTATGTTATATTTGCCTTATAAGAAAGAATATAAGATCTCTTTTTTAAAAAAACCTTAAAGAAACTATATAGTAATTCCTCCCTATTATATTATATTAACTTAATATATTAAGTAATATTAATAGGTTTAAATACCCTTACTAGCCTCTTCTTTATAATATTTAATTTACTATCTTATAATTATTTTCTTACTTATATATAAAATAAATAAGATATAACCTCTTTTTAACCTTAATTAAGCTTAATATACTTATATAAATAACCTCTTACTAACTTGAATTAAGCTTAGCTTTCTTATATAAAATAATCTCTTATAAATACGTATTAATTATAAGGGAATAATAATATAAATAATTATTTATCCCTTATAGAGCCTCTTAAAAGTTATAAGTCTTAAGATAAGATATAGATTTCTAAAAGAAATAATAATAAAATAAGAATTTAATAGAGATTTTATTAATAAATTCTAAGGTTTTTATAAGGGAATTCCCTAGGATTTCTTTTAGATTTCCCCTAAGAGTCTTTTAAGAAATTCCCTAGGAATTCCCTAAGAATTCCTTAGAAAGTCCTCTAAAAAAAATAAATCTAATCTAATAAGGAATTCCTTATAATTTCCTAGGGATTTCTTAATTATATAATTCCTAGGGATTTCCCTAATAAGTCCCCTTAATTAAAATAAGTATTATCCCTAGTATTTATTTATTATATATTTATATTCTTATGTAATAATTATAAATTATTATAATACTAAGAAAATATAAATAAAAATAAAAATAAATAAAAGAAATTATTATTTTATCTTAATAATTATATCTTATAAATATATTTTTTTCTTAATTTTTATATTTTTATTATTATTATTATTATATATATATAATTTATCTTTCCTTATATATTATTACTCCTATAAGTATAATATTATTTTATTTTTATTTATTTCTTAAGTATTATTACCTCTAATATCTCTTATATTATAATTTAACTATAGTCTTATTATATTAGTAGTCCATATAGGGTTAGGGTTAGCCTATCCTAATTACATAGCGGATTTATATATAAATCTAATAGGTTTCTTATATAAAAAAAAAAGGCGCTAATAAATAGGCATAGTAAATCTATTATACCCTAATAGATTTATTAAACCTATAGCTTTTATTAAGTAAAATAGATTTTAATTATATATATTAACTTATTAAATAGAGGATAAATTAGGGATTAATTTTTAATTATAAAGAACTATAGTTATAGTAATATAACTTAATTAAAGGTTAATTTAATTAATTAATTATTATTAAAAAATAGCTAAGTTAAGGAGGAATATTAATTATTTATTATAGGTATATATATATATTAATTAAGTTTAGGGTTTATATTATAATAATAGAAAAAGTAAATAAAAAAAGGTATTAAGTTAAATAAATAATAAAAAGATAAATATAGATTTATATTATTATTATAGCTAAGATAGATTTATTTATAAAATTACTTAAATTTCTATTTATTATTTATTAATTATATTATTTTATATATATTATTAATAAAATTAAGCTATATTTTAAGAAATATTATAAAGGTATTAAAGAAATAAAGTATATAGAAATTACTAAGAGGGTCTAAGATATCCCTAGTATAATTAAATACTAAAGAGGGTTATTAATATAGCTAAAGCTATTACTTATAATTAACCTAATCTTATTTATTTAATCGCTAGCCTATAATAAGTTAGGTTATAAATATAATAGTATGGTTAGATCTAAGGGATAAACTGGTCATATTAGGTTTATATTAGTAGGGGATTATTAATATTATCTTAAATAAGGTATAAGTTATATCTAATAATATACCTAATAATATTAAGTATAACTAAGTTATATTAATAACTAAGGTAGCTATTATATAAGAAAGTATAATAAATATATTTTATATATTTTAGCTCCCTTAAGGGAAGCTAATTATAAGTAGGCGCGATATTATTATAAGATTAATATAATCTAAGAATAATATTAATCCTTAGTATATTAATCTTATTATAATTAGTAATTTAGGACTTAGGATTTATAGGGACTATATAATATAGCCACGAGGGTTATAATATAGTATCTCCTCTCTATTAGGTCTTATCCTTAAGACCTATATGCCCTTATTTTCTTAATCTTATTCCTAGTATATCTTAACTTAGACTTTTTATTATTATGCCGCATAATATTTAATTATATTTCTAAATAGTCTTCCTATAAGGATAAAGAAATTAATATATTTACCCTCTCCGTCGAGTTTATTAATAAAGAGGCTAATATACCTTATACTTATTACTTCTATTTAGGCAAAAAGTGCCTAATATCTATAGATTTTACTCGCTATAGCGAGTATATCTATAATAAAAAGTCTTATAATAATACTTATATAGTATTATCTTATAAGTTTAACCTTCTATATTCTTTTTTACTATAATCCTTAATTTTAATATTATCTTATAATTAT